>NC_034598.1:54783335-54808063 GCF_900095145.1 Mus pahari
ATATATCATATGCGGTTATAGAATAAATGATCCTGAGATATATCATTTGTGGTTATAGAATAAATCATCCTGGTCATTTGTCAGAGTTGGCTTTGGTCACAGAAAGGGATCGTGGCCATGAGTGTCCAGGTTATCTGATGTTAAGATCTCAATCTCTCTCTTGATCTCCCCCACCCTCATGTCAAGATAAGGTGTTGTGGAGCTCAGGCTGCCTCAGTGTTGCTGTGTAGCTGTGGATGACCTTAGCTCCTGATCCTCCAGCCTCTACCTCCCCAGTGTGGGCATTGCAGGTATGCAGCCCCAGGCCCAGATAGTACAGAGTCCAGGCTTGCATCCAAGGCCTCGTGTATGCTGGACAACACTCTACTGAGTCTTATTCCCGAGCACCGAGCAGGAAACATGCCAGGGCAGAGGTCACATGATCCACCTCTCTAACAGGCAAGGAAGGTCTAGTGGCAAAGCCTGGAGTGTTTTACAGTAGGGAGGGAAGCTGGACTCACTGCCTGCCTCCCTGCACCGCTCTACACCAGCAGCAACTTTACTCAGTCGGTAAGTCAGGTTCTAGTTCACAGAGCAATGGAGTCCTCACATCAGTAAGGGGTCAGCATGGTTGCAATAAGCAGACAAGAAAACTACACAGGAAGACCTTAAGCTGCAGTAGCTTGGGGTTGCTAGCCTAGGGTCAGGTCCGCTGGCATACCTCAGAAGACCCCATGCTAGGGTGCAGCTGCAGCACAGTGAAATGCAGTCATTAGTTTTGTGGAGACAAGGCTGAGCCATCTGGGCAGTATAGTGTCTTTGAAAAGATGAGATTTAACCAGACCTAGAGAGGAATGATAGCTGGTGACTTTGCCTCCAGAAGGAACAGTAAACAAACACTGACAGTGTCAACTCTGTCAAGCCGACAACCTCTGTACCCAGAAAAGAAAGGCAGGCAGACGGGCGGGCAGGCGGGCAGGCAGACGGGCGGGCAGGCGGGCAGGCAGGCAGACAGACAGGCAGGCAGGCAGACAGGCAGACAGTCAGACAGGCAGGCAGACAGACAGGCAGGCAGATAGCAGACAACAGTCAGTCAGACAGGCAGGCAGGCAGGCAGGCAGACAGGCAGACATGCAGGCAAACAGGCAAACAGGCAGGCAGACAGTCAGACAGGCAGGCAGACAGACAGGCAGGCAGATAGCAGACAACAATCAGGCAGGCAGGCAGGCAGGCAGACAGACAGACAGACAGGCAGGCAGGCAGATAGCAGACAGTAGGCAGACAGGCAGGCAGGCAGGCAGGCAGGCAGGCAGGGAGGCAGGCAGGCAGACAGCAGACAGCAGGCAGACAGGCAGGCAGGAAGGAAATCCACAAAGCTGGACATTTTCTACATAGGAACATGTGCTGTGGTCTCTGATGGTTGGCTTCCTCCTCTCATTTTGCTTCCTGTCCAGTCCATGTTGTATACTGAATTAGTGCTTGTTTCACTTTTTTTTTTAATGGCTGAGTGATAGCCCATTGTATACAGATACCATGTTTTGTTTTTTTTACCAGTTGATGGACATTTTTATACAAATGTCTATACAGAGACTTTTTTTTCAGTTCTTTCAAACGTACATGATGAAGAAGAGCTTCTGACTTAGATGGTAACTCGCATCAGGTTTTCAGGATTGCTGCACAGTTTGTCCATACACAATCAATCTTATGCTCTCAGGTGTGTGTTCTGAGTTCTCTGCATTCTCACCAGCACTTGTTATAATGTGCTTTTCTGTTTAGCCTTCGCATGAGTGTGAAGTGGCGTTTGATTATGTCTGTGTGGCATTTCCCTGATGGCCAGTTCTGTTAGACGTATTTCATCATTGTATGTGATCGCTGGTCACCTGTATCTGCTATGGAAACTTTTCTGTTATTATTATTATTATTTTGCCCATTTTAAACTAATATATCTGTGCTTATTTTGAGTTGTAAGAGAAATCCTGGATATGGATTCCTTCTTAGATATTTTCTCCCAATCTTTGGGCTGTATTTTTTCGCTTTCTTAATGATACCCTGTTGTGAATTCTGATGAAGTCTGTACTGGCTGGTTTTGTGTCAACTTGACACAAGCTAGAGTCATCAGAGAGGAAGGAGCCGCGGTTGAGGAAACACCTCCATCCATAGGATCCAGCTGTGGGCAAGCCTGTAGGAAGTTTTCTTGCTTAGTGATGAATATCATGGAAGCAGGAGGGCCCAGCTCACTGGTGCCACCTCTGAGCAGGTGGTTCTGGGCTGTAAAGCAAGCTGAGGAAGCCGCAGAGGGCAAGCCGCTAAGTAGTGTTCCTGGTCTCTGCTTCAGACCCTGCTGCCCGGTCCAGCCGTCCTCTGCTGCCCTGAGTTTCCTTCACAAAGATGGTCTGTGAGCTATGGGATGAAGTGAATCCTTTCTTCCCAGGGTGCTTTGGGGCGTGGTGTTTATACCAGCAGCAGAAGGCACACAAGGCTAAGTGTCCTTCCCATTCATTTTGATGTATGTGCTGGTTTTCAACAGTGGCTTTGGTGCTCTTGTATAAAGACACTTCTGCAGACCTTAGGTTCAGGATCTTACTGGTTTCAGGGTATACTATGGCCCCGTCTCTTTTGGTTGACTCCTCCCTCACTGGCTATGTCCTTTGTCACCCTTCGCTTACCGAAGCTCTGCTTCAAAGAGTGTGTTTAATATCATCTTTAAACTGAACTTGATTTCTTTTCCCTTTCTCTGTACATTCCTAACTCTTTTCTTACCTCAGGCAAATGCTATACTCTTCCATGTCCTGGACCACTTTTTGTGTCTGGCTTCCCTATAGTAACTATATTAGAATGGGCTGAGTGTCTTTACAGTCTTGGGCGTGATTTTCAAAGGTATTTCGTCAAAATATTAGGACACCAGAACTAGCCATTGGAGTTTTGATTTATGTAGGGACAATCAGGTGTTTCCCCCCCCCCCTCTCTTACTCACTAATGGGAGTCAGGCATGATAGCACTTAATCAATAGATATTACCTAAAGGTGTGGTTGAATGGTTAACTGACTTGTATGAGGTTAACCCCCAAATCCAACCTGACAACTTGAGGGTCCTAATTTTGGACAGATTATTTCTGCTTAATCTGCGCTTCTTTATTGTTACGTGTTACTAACTGGAAAGTGTTCTCCCCAGTCTCTCTTGCAGTGTCTCTTGCAACCCAACTGGTGTGGCACTGATATATGAGCTCCTGTGGTATTTTCTTTAGCTGACTGTTCTCCTGCTCTGCATGGATAGTAACAATGTGGCAACATGGTAGCCATTCCTTTCACACAGTCTCTCTGTCCAGTCTTGAATTTGCTAGCATCTCTTGCTTGATTGTGTCTCCAGGAAGGGCAATACTGGCGATGTGACACTGGTGACGTTATGATATGAGGTAGTTAGCGGGAAATGTTTTCCCATTCTGTTTTAATCATGTCCGTGAGACACGGTAGCAAAGCAAACTGAAGCAGTTAAGGAGCATTGTGGGAACCAGTATGGGTGGAGAGGTCTGTAGCCCTGTTCCTGAATGGCAGGCTTGCAGTTCCTCCTGTGATTTTTAATTTCCACCCGTTTCAGTAAAACAAACGTAGCTTTTGTGCTTAATGGACAGTGCCTTTTAGAGGAATTCCTCCCTGTCTGTCTAAGGGTGGGCCCCCTCCCCGTCTGTCCTAAGGACTGTGGAAAGGCTATATGGAAGTGCTCAGAGTGCAGTGGTCGCAGGTATAGATCTCAGAAAGCACACTTGGCTACACAAAGGAAAAGGGAAACCTTAAAAATCACAAGCTTTCTTCATAAATCATGTTTTTGCCAAGCTGCTGGCAGGCTTAGCCTTAAAACCGCCATGGCTGCTGGTACCTGGGAATGCATGTACCCCGAATGTGCCCCGCATGTGCTGGGGTGTGGCTTTGTCTAGCCTTCTGTACCCTACTCTGATCTCCCCCACGAGACTTCACTAGATGTGGCTGCTGCCAACTCTACAGCTGCTTAGTTAAGAAACCCTTGACATTCCATAACCTAAATCACTATCCCCAGCCCCCCACCCCCCAACCCCGCTCTGAGCTTTCTGTGCTCCCTCTGCAGCCCTCAGGAGTCACACTGCCTGTGAACTCCCGGCAACCATCTCGGACTTTAAAATATTTAAGCATCTCGCTGATCATATTTCTAAGAGGCGCTAAATGTTTTAGAAGCCTGCCTAAACAGCCCTGTCTAATTCTGGTTTCCTCTCTCACAGAGGAAGTGTCTATCAATAACCCTAAACTACTGGCTTCTAATTTTAGGGATAACCAAGGTGGGAATCAGGAGAGGAAACACAGTCTTCCCCATTGATGTCCCCCTGTCATTTTGCTCCGGAGACTTATAATTAGCTCTGTTTTCTCCACCTGTAATATCTGTTTAGATTTAGAACCATGCTGGTGAGACAGTGAGTAATGTGCCAGGCTGGGAATTAGAGGTTCACCGGGTCCTGCTTTTGGGTACTCGGATGAGTGAAATTGTAGCGGAAGGAGAGGGGAACCCAGCAGTCTGCTTCAATTTGGGAGAAATGTTTCAGGGCCCTTGTCCCCCAGTGGGTGTCTGAAATAGCGGGTACCGCCTAACGCCTTGTGTGTGTGTGGGGGGGTGGGGGTGTGTGGGGTGTATGTGTGGGAGGGTGCTTTGCCCTTTGATGTACTTAGCTGCTGGTGGCTATGTCCTTTATAACTGGAGACAGTCAACAGCAGTAAATGAATAGTATAACTATAGCCCTGCACTATAATGAAAGCTATAAGATGTATATGTATGCACAAGCATACATACTCAGAATATCCTACCAGTTGCACCCCGGGGGCATTATTAAGTAAACGAAGGGAGAGGCTCTCCAGTTGTTACTTTGTAATGCCAGTAGGAGAAGTGACTGCCTCTCTGTTTTAGTTCTCTATGAAGTCTCACCAGATCTGGGCTGAGGTTAGGGATTACTTGCTGATTCTCCTTGATCTGCTGTTTGTCTTCCCTGTGATGCAACTGTGTAGAAGTTCTTACCGTTGCTACCTCTGCATTATCTCCCTGGAATGCTGTTCCTGCTGAGCGGGGAGTATATCTTTGCTGTAGGTTTTTCCCTCCTGTACTGAAAGAGTCCTCCTCTGTGACAACCTACTTACTTGAGTTTTAGCACCTGTCCTGCTGGCCTGTTGACTGCAGCCCATGTAACTGGTTGGTCTAGTTTGTTTCTCTGTTGCTACGAGAAAGACAGTAACCAAATCAACTGAGGGAAGGGTTTCTTTGAGTTTACTTGTTCCAGTCCACCATCAGCCATGGCAGGAATTTGTAGCAGAAACCATGGAAGAACCAGGCTAACTTGTTTGCTCTCTGCTTGCTTCCTTATGCAGCCTAGGCCTACTTGCCTAGGGATGGCTCCACCCACAGTAGACCCATCATCTATTGTCAATCAAGATAATCTCCTATGGACACGCCCACAAGCCAATCTGAAGGCAGCGATTCCTCAGTTGAGGTTCCTTCTTCCCAAATGAACCTAGTTTGTGTCAGATTAAAAGAAAAACAAAACAAAAAACTGACTTGGTGCTATCCCTCCATGAAATAAGCATGAGTTTTAAAGGTAAGCATTTAGAAGTTTTATAGCAACTTGACAGGATAATTTTATGAGAGATTGCGTCTTATGCCTTTACCCTTTATTTCAACTGTAGTTTGAGAAATACTGTTTGGTTCCCCACTGGCCTTATCTGTCTCCTGTTCTAGACTGCAGGCTCCATGAGGGTAGAGTTTGTTTGGGAAATATTTTTCAGTTATCATAACTCTGGTGTCCAGAATAAGGACACTGTTGTCTCTTCAAACTGTCACCATGGGCATCAGTTGCCATTTGTAAAGTCTAAGGTGTACCTTATGCCTCAGTGGCTGCTTCCTCATGCTATTTATGGTTCTGTTTCCTACTGAACCCTTAAGGGCTGCTGACTCCAGCTCTTGACCACTTTTTGATCCCAAGGGTCAACACTAGTGTCTGGGTGTCATGAACACTCGGCACACGCCTTTTGCTTGAACATACAGATGAATTCCATTTATCCATTGATTCCTTTATTTAGGGACCCCGCTTGATTAATTTCCTTATAGTTGAGTGGAATTTTAGAACAGGCACAGAGGAATAAGCTCCCATGTCCAGCAACAGAACCTAAGAGATGTAATTGTTTCTAAAATCATGAGTTCTTAGCATCAGCTTACAGTTCACATTCATTTACTTCTGACTTACACGACCATCGGGTACCCAAATTGATGCCATGATCAATTGTCATGCCATGACCAGGCCCTAGATCACTCTGACATGATCGATTGATTGTCAGTGCTATAACCCGGCTACTGTAGGCACACTTCCTTCACAGGTTTCAGTTCCAGCAATGATTCCCAGGCCACTCCTTGCTCCCCAAAGTAAAATCACTAAAAAAAAAACTCTACAGGTTTCTAATTCATAGGGATATATGGTTTATTTACTATATATGTTGTTCTTCTTTATGGTAAGCTATTTGTTATTCCCCAGATCTACATAATCAGGAAGAGAGCCATGTTGTTACATATTTGAATTCTGCATCGTCTTTACCCAAGAGCTTGTTCCAGGAGCCATGTGAACTGAGTCAGCCGGGTTGGGCGTCTTTGCTGTCTGAGTTTCTTTTAGGGCAGATTGGGGTTTTAAGGGGGAAATGTGGGTGGGATCCACTTCCATATGAGTAACTTGCTTTCAGAGAACCAGGCAATGTAAAAATATAAATGGTATCCCAAATGGACTGCCTGATGTATTTTGTTTATAGACAAAATAACTTGATTTATAAAAATGTTAAAACTGAGCTACATTCGTGGAGAAATCAACTGTGTGAGGCAAAAGCAGCTAACAGAAGAGGCCAGAGCATAATAGCAGTGATCCACAGTTTGAAGATTTTTAGCTGGAGACACCAAGAGGTCATAGCAACCATCACCAAGGAGACCCGTGCTGATGTGAAAAGCACGGAGGTCATGCAGATACCCAGAGACCTTCCATATTGATTAACAACCTTGAGATGCGTCTTTCTCTCTTCCCTCTGATGCCTCCAACCTTTTAAGCAGCATTTATTAGAAAGATAAAGGAAAAACCAAGTGGGGCTTGCCCTGAAGAGAAAATGTGTTCTCCGAACAGAAGCTCCGTTCAAAACGCTGTGAGCAGCCTTTTATAAACCTCCCAGTGCTGTTCAGAAGTGGGGCTGTTAATGAAGTTGAGAAGCCCCAGGACTAAAAGGTAGCCTTGGTTGCAGGTGGTAGTGGCAGCAGCGGTCATCTTTTTGAAACTGACACAAAGTTAGATTTTGGAGCTGGAAGCAAGTTTGCAGAAAGGGCTCTCTCATAACTCCTTCATTAGAACTCAGAGTTCCAATGAGGTGGAAGCCTGCCTTTTCTACCTTTATGCTGCTGTTTTCAGGTAGATGGTGAGGGATCTCGCGGCATCCACGAGCAACAGAGATTTCCTTAGTTTACTTGGTCAAAGTAGACCAGCTGTCTACAGTCACCTAGCCAGCTTTGTACCAGAGACAGGGAAAAGAAATGTTTCCCGTGGCCCAAGAGAAGAGGGATAAAATAGAATTAAAATATGAATCCGGGGCTGGCAAGAGGACATGCCAAGAGAGGCGTTTGTTATAAAAAACTAGAGACTCGAGCTTGATCACCAGAACCCGCACAAAGGTGGAAGGGGAGAACCAAGTCCACAAAGAGTCTTTCCTTTGGCCTCTAACAAGTGCCCCCCCCAAGATATTAATTGAGAAATTAATCCAGTAATTAAGTGGGGATAGGGAGCATTGCCAACTGTAGTGTTGAGATGGTCTAGAGGAGGTGATGTGGAGGCTCCGAATCACAAAATTCCAAGAAGACTGTCGCTACAGGGAAAGCTAAGGAGGAGACAGAGAACGCTGGCTGACAGGAAAGCTGGGGACTGGAGAGTTGCCTAGGAATGTGTGCAGTCGGCTGGACTTGGGTAGTCAGGGCATGGGGTATGACCCATCATGACCTCTTCTGTGTCCCACCACTTCTCATTTATTTCTGATTAGTTAATTCTGGAGAATAGCTGTGGAGATTGGAGAAGGCAGTGCCCAAAGTCAAGAGGCCAGACCCCTGGGAGCAGCTGACTCTCTTAGTTGGGACTATTTAGACATTTAGACATTAGACCACTGGTGTCTGTTCTGACCTTTCCCTGCTAGATGTCATATACTCACTTTCAGGGTCCTTACTTGCATAAAACTTAGTTATGTTGCAAGCTTTGTCCCTACCCCACAGGTTAGTTAAATCAACAAATATCTATCCATCCATCTATCTATCTATCTATCTATCTATCTATCTATCTATCTATCTATCATATCTATTATATCTGTCTGTCTACCTATTATTTACCTATTACCTCTATCATCTAATCTATTATCTGTCATCTATGTATCATCGATCTCTGTCTATCGTCTGTCTGTCTGTCTATTAAAATAAATAATGCCAGATACATATCACTGTCTGGCCAATGCCATTGTTTTATGTCATTATCATTCTTAATCTAGACTCCTAATTTATTGGAAGCTTTGTAGAGTATTCTCTGGGCCTGAGCTAATAAGAAACACAGATCTTTCACAAGTGTCTAGAATTCTTCAAGAGAGAATGTTCCATCTAGAGGGGGGGATACCAGTGTCCCTGGCTTGGGACCTGGGTTGAGAATACCCAGGTCAGCTCACAGGGAGCAGGATTTCTATTGTGAGCGTGCTTTTTATCAACCCGGTGCAGCCAATTCCTAAGGGCAGGTGTTGTGCTGGTGATTTTGTTTGTTTGTTTGTTTTTTGTTTTTTTAAGTAAAGCCTTGGGGCTCTGCTGCTAATTAAATGAGATGTCATTTATGGAGGCTTGTGCTTCTTAGTTGTGTGTGTGTGTGTGTGTGTGTGTGTGTGTGTGTGTGTGTGTGTGTGTGTGGTTGAGTACATAGGCACCCTGAAGACATACTGTTTCTTATTTGAATATGATCTCCATTCTAGACCCTGCTTAGGCCTAAGGTTGCACTTTCTGGAATTCCTTCCCATCTGTCCTCTGAATGTACCTTGAGAAACCACTGAGATGGCATGTCTGTGGTGTTCTCTGTGCAGCAGGCCCTCAGGAAGGGGAGGGGCTGCCTCCCATTTCTTTTCTCTCTCCTCTCTGTAGCTCAACTAGGGACAATACAAGATGGCATTGTGCCATTCTCCCTGAAAATGTGTGGATATAAGACTTCTTTGGCACATCTGACCAAACTAAAGAACTAACTATAGCATTCCAAATTGCTCTATGCTATAAAGTGGGGTGTGGAAGAAATGGATCAGAGGAAAACTTCTGGAAGAATTCAAGTAGTTCAAAGGCACCAATAAGTATAATAATAATAATAATAATAATAATAATAATAATAAATAAATAAATAAAAACTACTGGGCAAAGTGATAAATTCTTTCTTTAATGACAACAACCATTCCATTCCCTAGTTTTATAGATGAGAAGACATTCAATCAAGTAACTCACTCAGTTTAAGAAGGAGTAGAGACTTGATTTGAATGTCAAGGTTTGTGACCCAAGAATTCCGCAGAGTAAGCGTGGTGTGTCCCTTTGTCTTGTTTGGGCTGGTGGACCGAGCATCTGTCTCTTCATCCCAAGTGGCAAGTGTGTGTGCCACGGATGCTTGAGGCCTGTACACACTGTGGTGGACAAGGATGGCAAATACACCACAGCTGGGAGTTTATGTTCTGCTGGGAGAGGCAAGACAAACAACAAAATGAATAACCCAGCATGACAGAGACAAGGAGAGGGGGGAAGACAACCACTTCCTTTTCCCCATATATACTTTGCAGATTGATATACACTCTCATGAAAATGAAATTCCTGGAAAAGGAGCTGTAATTTTCATATATTCAAGGGGAAAATAATCTAAAACTCACCTACGACTGTAACATTTTCCTCATATTGATTCAACTATTACTTTTTAGGCTTTCTTATTGAATGATTATAGAATGCAGATGTGTTTAAACTATAAAGCATAACAATATAAATATCTATGGGTCCACCGCCTAGTCTAAGGTGTGACCAGCTCTGCTGCCTTTACTGTGTTCTGTCCTTCCCATTGGGCAACAACTCCCCATGCTTTTTGTTCTCCTTTCTCTTGCTTTTAATCTAAAACAAAAACAAAAACAAAAACAAAATAACAACGCATGCCACCAAGCCTTTGATTTTGAAAATAGTATCACCTTTCCATGTTGCTATGTAACCTCCGTCAATTCATTGTAACAGCTGGATTCTGTTCTGTTGCACGAGCATGAAAAATCAATTGAGTCGTGGGCCTATTGCTAGATATTTGGATCTTTTCCAGTTTTTATCTGTCTGCATAGCTGGTGAAGTTTTTAGGCATACACTCTTGGGAGCTTCTCCACAGCGTGTTTCTGGGAGTGGAATCGCTAGGTCATAGGATACATCAACATTCAACTTAACTTGAGGTTACTGTATTGTTTTCCAAATGGGTGGTACCAGTTTACCTTCCCACCCATGCGTGACTAAGCATCCCAGCTGGTCCACTTGACACCGTCTATTGATAGTATAATACTTTATGCATCCAATCTGTTGGATGTCAGATCAGTGCTAACTATGTACTTCACTGGCTTTTCCAAGTAACTAATGAGATGGAGCTTTTGAGGTGATTTCAGACAGACAAGAGGATGAGGAGGAAGAGGTAACTGTATCTGACTAGAGGAGAATGGCTGACACTCATCAGAGGTGTCCATAGAGCAGTGAGACAGCTATGGTGACCAGAGAGGTGAGCAGGATGATGATGCTGGGAGGGAAAGTAGAGATTTCCTGTCTCCTAGCCTCATCTTCAGTTATTCTTTAGATGATAGATACATAAATCGATAGATGATACATACATACATACATATATAGTTACATAGATACATAGATAGATAGATAGATGCATACATAGATAGATGCATAGATAGATAGATAGATACATACATACATATATAGTTACATAGATAGATACATAGATAGATACATGCATACATACATGCATGCATACATAGATAGATAGATACATGCATAGATAGATAGATAGATGATAGATACATAGATACATAGGTACACAAATAGATACATAGATGCATACATATATATAACTAGATAGATAGATACATAGATACATAGAAATATACATATATACATAGATACATAGATACATTGATACATAGATACATTGGTAGATAGATAGATAGATAGATAGATAGATAGATAGATAGATAGATAGATAGATAGATAGATAAGGTAGGTAGGTAGATAGGTAGGTAGGTAGGTAGATAATACATGTCATAATAAATAAATGACAGACATTAGATGGATCAATGGTAATTAATAGATGGTAGGTAGGCATTGACTAATAGGTGGTATGTGACAGACCATGATCATCTGATCCATGTACTTTATGGTATTCCATGCTTACAACATCAGTTTTTAAAACTTCTAAATGTCTAGTCTGCCAATAAAATTAGCCCATTCAAGCCGAATTAAAAATATAAAGGCAGGTTTATTGGGGGCAGCTCTTGGGCAGGGTCACCAGTCCCAAGGATTGGGGCCAGGGAAATCACCATGCTGACAGGGAGATGGGACAGGAGAGAGGGAAGTAGAGAGACAGGGATGTGGGATTTGGGGTACAGGGTAAGAAGAAAGAGAGAGCACAGGCAGGGAGAGAGAAATGCAGAAAGAGAGAGACCAAAATATCTGGATTTCTATAGGGAAGAGCCTCTAGCGAAGGGAAGTGCAGCCCCTGGGCTGAAAAGTTCAGGGTAGAGGGCAGGAGGTGGGGTGGGCCAGCCCTACCTTGTAACAAGTAGGGACTAAGGGATGCCGGGAGAATCTGGAGGCCAGCTCTGCTTTGGTGTGTTAAATAGGCACCTCAGCTGCTTGTCCCAGGTCTGAATCCAGCACTAGTTTATATTTTAGTATTTTAATTTGACACTTTCAAAATTTAAGATGTAATTAGGATGAGGTAATAGTTCTCTAACCAATATTTTAAAAAATTATAATTTCTACACAACAGAAAAAGCTTGAGATTGTAGCTTCATGATTAACATAGTATTTAATAGCCAATGTTATTCTGTTTCTGTAATCAAAATCATCTACTTCCAAATGCTCTTTTAAAGATTCCTTTATTGCATGACATCAAGATAATTTCCTCCTATTAGGCTATGTAAGATACTATGAGTTTCTTAATTTTATTTAAGAAGTGTACATGGAGCTAGAGAGATGGCTCTGTGGGTAAGATCACTGCTCATCAAGAGGGCCTGGGTTCAATTTCCAGCACCCATCCTGCAGCTCACAACCATCTGTAACTCCAGTCCCAGGAGATCTGAGGCCCTCTTCTGACATCCACAGACATCCCTGTGGACAAAACATCCATACACATAAGAGGAAAAAGAAGTCTACATGATGGTTGTAAACATTTTGTTCATTTCACTAGACAGCCACTTGAAAAGAGTCTCTGGTCGTACCACTGACTCTTAACAAACTGAAGTTAATTAATTGGTCCCTTGAATGATAACTTCCTGTGTCATTTGTAGAGTTTGATATATGACAGGAAATGTCAGGGCTATGATACTATCTTTGGGTTTCAACAGCTCTACTACTTTTCATATTATGTTTTTCAATTAAGAGTATCAAAAATACCAGCAAGGTAGTGCATGGCTTTAATCCCAGGAGACAGAGGCAGGAGGCTTTCTGTGAGTTCACATAGGGAGCATCAGGTCTACATAGAGAGACCTTGTCTCGATTTTTTTTTAAAAAAAACACCTTATGTGGTGGGGCATGAGTTTGGGGTAGAAGAGTAGGGAGGTAAGAAAGAAAAGGCCAGAGTTAGAGAAACTGGATATCATTTTTCTTTTTGTCTGAGGTGCAGGTAAATTGGGTTCCTATAGAAGACCACCAACTCCGGCTCCATTTGCTCCCAAATAAAACACATCGCAAAGCAGATTATCTAGTAATGCTTTGTCATCGTGGTATTTCATGGCTATATATTTTAATAGGTCATTTAATTTAGGCATTATATGAATAAATTTTTCTTAGAAACATAAACATTAAAAGAAAATCTTTTTTTTCCCCTGAGGACTGGAGAGATGGCTCAGCAGTTAAGAGCACAGGCTCCTCTTCCAGAGGTCCTGAATTTGAGTCCCAGCAACCACATGATGGCTCACAGCCATCTGAAACAAAATCTGGTTCCCTCTTCTTGTGTGCATGAAAACAAAGCACTCATATACATAAAATAAATAAATAAAAGCTATTTTTTTTTTTATTTTTTGTTGTACTTGGTTGGGGAGGCACATGCCACTGTCATGTGGAGTCAGAAAGACAACTTGTGGGGGGTCAGGTCTCTTCTTCCACCTGTTTTCAGGGACTGAATTTAGAGGGAACTGAACTCTGGCTATCAGATATGAGTGCTGGAAACGAAACTCCAGTCCTCTGCAAGAGAAGTAGATGCTCTTGACTATGGAGCAGGCTCTTGAGGCCAACAATAGCCTCAATAGAAAGCTGTATAATATTCCTTCCATTTTTCTTTCTTTCTTTCTTTCTTTCTTTCTTTCTTTCTTTCTTTCTTTCTTTCTTTCTTTCTGTTTGATTATAGTATAATTATATTTCTATTTTCCCGCTGCTCCCCACAAAGTCACCCAAATGCTTCTCTTTGCTGGACCTCAAATTCACAGCCTCTCTTTTCATTAACTGTTACATAAATGAAAATTGTGTGTGTGTGTGTGTAGTGTTTCTGCGCCACGCAGACCGGCGCCTGTGTGCGTGGGCAGAAAACACCTTGTGGGTTCGTACTGCAGAGCTAATCTTCCTGAAATAAAAGATGATCTGCAAGAAAGATTATTGTTATTTATTGATTACACGCGGGAGAACCCAACCCTCCCCCACGTGTCCCATTGTCCCCGCTGAGTGTCTCTCAGTCACAATGGTGCATGTCCCAATCTCTCAATGGCACGCGGTCCGGTCCTCTGCAGAGCTGTGTCCAGAAGGCGGGTCCAATCTAGTAGGCGTGACAACATTGGTGGTTGGTCCGGGCGACGAGTGGGCGTTGACAGTGGGTGGTCCGAGGACGCTGTGTTCCGGCTGATCTGCTGCACTCCTGCTGATCTGGGGAGCAACCCCCAGCGAGCCTTTAAGAGGCACAACACAATACTTAGAGGGAGGACCCAACATGTGTGTGTGTGTGTGTGTGTGTGTGTGTGTGTGTGTATTCCTAAATACAATGTGCTCTGTCTGTGTAGTGTTGCCCGTGTGTATGTTTTTAGGGCTGACCACAGGGAGGACTATGTCTTCTCGGCTTTTCTTCTTTGCCTAGAGTTCTTTGTGTCTGTTTAAGGCCTTGTGGTTCTCTCCTCTTCTTCACCATGGCTGTTGTCATGGCCCCTGATCAGCTTGTGTTTAGGTGGCCATGTTGGTGAGACTTGATGGATGTAGTTTCTGACATCTCTAGGAGACACAGTCTTCCCCATCTTCCATGACTTTTCCCGAGTCATAGATGTGAGAATGTTGTAGATGTATCCATCGTTCCTGGGCTCTACAATGCTGCATTTTGCTTGGTTATGGTTTTCTATAATGGCCTCAATCTGTTACCAAGAGAAGTTTCCTTGACGAGGTGTGAGGACTACCCTTAATTGTGGGTATAAGAACACATATTTGGAGTGTAGTTAGGGGTTATGCTAGTTTATAAAGTGGTAGTTGTGGGTTCTCCAAGATTGATGGTTAACTAGTCGTTCATGGCTTAGTTTTCTCTACCAGGCACGATCCACTCAATAGGAGGGTCCCACTCATGGTTTAATAATAATGACATGGAGATATCTGTATAGTATAAGGCTGTTGGCCTGTTTTTGTAGCTAGCCTCTAGCTTAACCTGACTTCCCCACCGTTGAGTCTCCACATGGTTTTCTCTCTGCTCCTCTGCCTCTGCGCTTCTGCCTCAGCTCTTCTTCTGTCTCAGTGAGGACTGAGGAGGGAGAAGTGTGGAAATCTCTGAGGGATCACCTATACTTGTGGGTCTTACCAGACAGGTTTCCGTCTTAGTCCTTGATAGCCAGCCTCGTTGATGTGAAATCTTTTCATGCGTGACTGTCTCCAACAACCCTGGTCTTGAGGCACACTGGCAATCTGCATCAAAGAGATATACATTCAGAAACGAATGATCAAATTAAGAAATGAATTAATTCAAAAATTTGTTTCCAAACCTGGGATCAGAGCTCGGGCCCATTCCATGCCATCTGGTTGAAGACTATTTATAGCCCTCAAGTGGTATCGGTTTTCTTTGCCATGGCGAGAGGAAGGTTGAGTGTGACTGGGTGGGTGGGCTCCTGGACAGCCACGATGCTTTTAAGAGCAGATGGCTTAAAATGGGGATGATTGGCTGCCTGGATTCTAACTTAGCAGAAAAAGCGATTCTAAAATAGGTAGCTCACTTCTCTCACCTGGAACTAAGGACCTCTGGGCTGGGTGCAAGTGCCGCCTCAGTCAGTGTGGCTCTATCGCTGATGTATGCTCCTTTTTTATAAGCCACATAGTTAGCACAGCAGCGACCGAGTCCCATTGGGACAGTAAATGCCGAGCCTTCACATCTTACGGCGATTTGGAAGACTACACAGAGATGCAGGATATCTTCATTTTGATCAGGGATATGCCAATCAGGGGACCCTGCTTGCGTCGAAATAATTAAAGTCCGAAAATGACGTCAACACCACTTCCTGTGTCATAGAACTCAAATCTCCCGGAAAGCGTCACAGAGAGAAGATATAGGGAAGTGGACTTTTAATCAGAATTGTTCATACTTAATTTTCGCAGCCCCAGGTACGTTAGCATTAGAAGTAGAAAAATCTAACCGAGGGGAACAGAGAGGAAAGGAAAACGAAGTGAGAAACAAAGTTAAAATGTATAATTTTAAAGCAAAAATATTTACACATGTAATTCCGTCGTATTAAAGAAACACAATATGGTTTATTGCATTCCATGATAATGTGGTAACTGAAACAACACCGTAGGCATCTGTCATTCCTAGTCTTCATGTCTTTGTGTGGGAAAGTTGGGTTCCTTTCTCCTAGCTAATCTGAACCGTACAGTTAATCGTTTCCAACCGTGGTTACACAACTGTACCGCAGTCTATTAGAAGTCACACCTCCTCTTTCCTGTGCCTGTTGTCACGAGTCCGTCTCTACCCCACCCTCCGTAACTGATGCCCCTTCAGCCTTGGGTCACCACTAATCCACTTTCACTTCAGAGAGTTCCGTGAAAAACAAATGGACCTGGCTTTCTGTGCTTGACTGACTTCTCGTAACACAGTTGCATCCAAATGGCATTGGCGAATAGGAGCTCATTCTTCGTTGTGGCTAAATAGCACTGTTATATGTACAGCCTTTAATTTCCCATTGGCCCCACGACAAGACATCAAGGATTCTTCCACATCTAATCTAAACATTGACAATATATACCTAAGAAAGTATAAGTTTCTCTTCAACATGATTTTTTGCCTGTGGGTATATGCTGTGTGTTATTCAGTCTCCCTCCACCATGACAAAGACCTGAGGTAAATCGACTTCGAAAGGGGAAGAATGGGAGAGTTCATGCTGGCTTGTGGTGTCGGAGCCTGAACCATTCTTTGTCCGTGTGTGGTTGGCTTATGCTTTGGCACTTGTGGTGGGGGTGAACATCTTGGTTGTAAGTGTGCAGTGGTAAGTGCTGCCCACTTCTTGCTGGCCAGGAAATGCTAATGCTCAAGTCACAAGGACCCAAAAGACCACCAAGGAGCCAATTCCAGTGCAAACACCTAAGAGTCTTTATTATGAGCTCGGTCCCATCTCACTGGGGAGAGCCTCGAGTCTAGGGGATGCAGGGTATTTATTGTGGTTACAGCAAGCTTAGGGAATTTCCATACAGGTCAGCAAGTTAATATTTTAAGAAAACTGCATTTTTGGTGTAATCTGCAGGAACCAAACATGGGGGGCAAGCCACCTGACACACAGGATGGCTGGGTTATCTATTCTCTGCAGGATGGCTCAGGTTATCCATGTGTACCTTGACCCTTGGTTGGGCTTTACAGAAGCAAGGAGCGCGATGAAGAGGCTGGAGTTCTAATGGCTCCTTCAAGGGCCTGCTTTCCCGTGAGCTCCCTTAAAGGTTTCTCCATCTAGTGGCACGGACTGCCAACCAAGTGTTTAGCATGTGCCTTTGGGGGACATTGAAGATTCAGCTATACACAGAGAAACTGTCTAATCCTGTGGCAGTTCTACTCATAGCTTTTGAGGAGGCTTTCCACACCTTTGCGGAAAGGCCTTCTACTCACCCTGCCAAGGACGGTGCGTGACAGTTCCCCTTTGTTCTTCCCCCATCACCAGCAAGCACTCCTACCCTTTGTCACCATCCATGTGGAAACGAGGTGGCAGTTCACTGTGGTTCTGGCTGGTCTTCCAGGTGATAGTGGTGGCATCCGTGGGATGGAGACAGGTGTGCTCCCAGGGGTTGTACATTCGCACATCAGATCGGCTTTCACTGCCAAGATGGTTGAGTTCCTCATTCTTATTCAGGATGTTTAGAACCCTTGCTGGGGAGCCTTGCTCCATCCTGTAGCCTGACTGTTTATTCCGTGGTCAGTTGCTCTTCTCACTAGAAGCTTTCACAGGTAGATGTGATTCTTTGGTCAATAGAGGGCTAGGGTTAGCTGTGATTTGGAGTCATTAACAAAAGTCCTTGCTGTCCCCTTGCTAACATCCTGAAAAGTTTCCTCTGTGTTTTCTTCAACAAGCTTCATGGCTTGGGCTCTTATGTGGAGGTCTTTGTCCCACTTGGAGATTATTTCTGTACATACTGAGAGGTAGGGCTCTGGTTTCATTCTTGTGCATATTCATGTTCAAGTTTCCTAGTAAAGGTTGTTGGGAAGCAGGTAGGCTCTGTTCTGGGAGCCTCTGCAAAGAATCCGTTATAAGTGCATAGTTGTATTTCTGGCTTCTCTGTTCTGTTCTGCTGTTTGTCTGTTTTGACAAAGGAGAGAGGGAGAGAGCTTACTACCTTGTTTTGACTGCTTTAATTTTGTAGTGTTGGGTAGTGAGGTGCCACTTTGTCATCTTTGCTGGCATTACCGTAGCTATTCAGGATCTTTCGAGGTTTCCCATTAAGTTTAGGCATTTTTCTATCTCTGTGATGAATATCATGTTTTTTAGGATAATAATTATCTTTTGCTTTCAGAATGAGACTCCTTTAGACTTTCCTTATAAGGCAGGTCTGCTGGCAGCAGTTTCCCTCAGTGTTTGCTCCCTCTGTGAGACACACTCTAACAGTGAACCCAGCTTCATACTGGTGCTGAGTTTACATGACTTAGGTCATAGTTGGCTACAGATGTACAGCACAGGTTTCTACTCTGGGGTAGTATAGCCACATAAATATGCCTGACTCCTAAGTTATGTTTGGTCAGGTGAGGTCAGTTGAGAGTTAGGAGAGGCCTTATAGGAGTCTCCTGGAGTAAAGACTGAATGTATTGAATGGGCACAGTGACACACATTTATAATCTCAGCTATTTGTGGAGGCTAGGTCAGGAGGCTTGTAACCCAGCCTGGGCGATGCAGAGGATCCAAAGCTAGCTTGGCATGTTAGAATACCCTAGCTAGGGAGACTGAGCACGATGCAGGGATGGAGTTCCTCCCACGGCCTGGATAGGCATATGCCTACCGCGTGTCAGGGGCAGGTTTCAAATGCTTGTCCTGGGGAGGAGACAGGCACACTGCAGGACTCTGTAACAGACGTGGGGACAGCTGAAGGGCTCCGGGTTATTGTTTTTTCCATAAGAACAAATCTACCTGACTCTGGACAAATTTGAGCCAGTAGAGACAGGAGGGAAAGGGGGAGCGCCCCCCTGTTTCTATGGGTGTGACCCCCATTTCTATGGCACATTCTTCAGTCTAGTCCTCCATGGGAACACACCCGTTCTCTGTATTCTGCCAGGTTGGTTGGAGGCGGGGCAGGGAGTGTTTCTCAGCCAATCTCATAAGGGTACACTTGTTTCTTCTTTGTCTGGTTGAGGTTTTGTGACAGGCAACTCGGTGCCTGCCTTCCTTCCTTCCTTTCTTTCTTTCTTTCTTTCTTTCTTTTTTTTTTTTTTTCGAGACAGGGTTTCTCTGTGTAGCCCTGGCTGTCCTGGAACTCACTCTGTAGACCAGGCTGGCCTCGAACTCAGAAATCCGCCTGCCTCTGCCTCCCAAGTGCTGGGATTAAAGGCGTGGGCCACCAAGCCCAGCTAGTGCCTTCCTTTCTAACGTCTTCTTGAGTGACGACTCACGGAGTTTCTCCAGGGCAGAGCTCAGCAGTGAAAGTGCTTGGCTTGCAAGCCGGATAACCCACGCTCAGTCCCTGGAGACTTCTTCTCTGACCTCGGCGCACACTGTGGTGGCCCTTTTGGCAAGTGAAAAATTAATTTGACCCAAAAAGGAGCACAGATTGGCTGAAATTACGAGATCATGTCCTCTTTGCCCCTTTTCTCCAAATCTACAGTTTTACTGAATATTCTAAAAATGATTAGAATGTGCGTTTATATACTTTGATAACATACCAGTGGCTTTAGGACTTAGATTCTCTGTTCATAGAGAAAATATGAAGGGTTCGTTTGTCTGTCTGTCTGTCTGTCTGTCTTTAAGGTATAAATTCCCAACCCTCTACTGCGCCTTGTGTACTGTTACTCTGTATCACCAGGGTGTTTATACACGTATCATACCAACCCCCAAGCTTAGAAAATGAGGCCCAGAGTATTTCCTTTGTTAACATCACCCAAGTTGCAAGCAGTCCAGAGGGAATTCCGATCTGTTCTGTCTACCTACTGAGGCTGAGCACTGCCAGGGCGAAACATAAGCCTTTTATGTACATAGTCTGACCTCATCCTGGTTTTCCTGTGACTTAAGGATGATTTTTTTAAAGTCATTCCTTTTGCTATATTGCGCATTTATGAACTCAGCCTTTCTAGAACTTCATCCTATCTCCTCACCCTTTCCCCCTGTGCTCCAAGTTCTCCTCAGTGCACCCTGTACCAGTACTATCCAGTCGAGGGCGGACACTCATCTTACATGTCTCCTTCTATATCTGTGTAAATATTACCTTCTGAAATTCCCAAAAAGGCTCTGCCCCTGTGGCTGAGGGACTTGGGATTGCCTGTCTATTCCCATTCTGGAATTTTCTCTCGGAAAATGATGGCCCATCCATGCTAAACCCTCAGCTTTGCAAGAGTAGATACTTGCGCTGACTGGTGTTTATGTCAACTTTATACAAGCTAGAGTCACCTGAGATGCAAGACTCTTTCATCGAGAAAATGCATTCGTAGGATTGGCTTCTATGCAAGTCTGTAGGTCACTTTGTTTGTTTGTTTGTTTGCCTGATGATTGATGTGGGAGGTCCCAGCCCGAGTGAACAGTGCCAGACCTGGGCAGTTGGTCCTAGAATGTTTAAGAAAACAAACTGAGCAAGCCAGCCAGGAGGCACTGCCACAGACTGGACCTCACTTTGGGTCCCCGATCTGTGGGGAACTGGGTCTCTTGGTTGCAGGTGAGCAAGGATTCAGCGCATGAGTGACAGACAGTCTACACAAGAGAGGGTGTAAAACTGAATGTATTCTCATAAAGTGAACACCAGTGTTATAAAGTACAGAGAACAAAGGGGTAGGATGTCCCAGTAGGCAAAGTACATAGAAGTTACTTGACACAAAACAGAGGAATGACTTTAAAGGGACTTACATGAGCCAGGTAATGTTTACAGTTAAGATAAAGCAGTTTTGCCTAGGGTCAGCTAAAGACAGGTAAGGATTTCACACCTTAGTCACAATTTGTGCTACTCCTTTGAGCCTTGTGAAAGCTAGCACCAGGGGGTTCTGCTCTAGCAGACCTTCTCATGAATAATGCAATACCACAACCTCCCTATTTCCTAGGTCATGGTAAGTACTTGCATATGAAAGTAACCTTTTTACTGAATTTTAAGCTCCTGGCTTTAAGGAATTTTCAGGACTTTGGAACACTGACTTTAAGGGTATGTATTTCACCTATGATAAAAGTTTAATCTTTAAAGGCATTAATAATATTGAAAGAGAGCATATATCATACTAACATGCGGATAGGGTTCATGTATATAGATTATTGAAAATGCCAGGACTCTAGGAGGCTGAATCTCCTTGAGATTCTTTTCCTCAGGACTCATTCCAGGTTTTCAGGCCTGTTGTGAATCACCACTCGAGTGGGCGTGGCAAGGCACAGGCTAGAAAGCATCACTCTTCCAGGCTCCTGCCTCTAGGTTTCTGCCCTGCTTGAGTTCCTGACCTAACTTCCCTGGATGATGGGCTCCACGCATTAAGATGAGATAAACCCTTTCCTCTCCAGATTACTTTTGGTTGTGGTGTCTTATCACATCAATGAAGCCCTCAGATAACACTGCATCTCTTACTTTAGTACTTAGGTCGGGTGCTGAACCTGGCTGGCCCAAATGAGGTACTTTGTAAATATTTACTGACTGATGTTGCAACTGTGGTGTTCTTGCAAGCTGTCAGGCAAACTAATCAATAGGCAGATGCCAGACAGAGATGGCAGAGGTAAGATTCCTTCGGCCTGACTCTCGTCTCCCTTAACACAGTAAATAAACTAATATTTCTGCCTTTCACACTTTTCAGTTTAGTTATTTGTTTGTTTGCTTGCTTGTTTGTTTTCTCCCACTGTATTTTGAGACAGTGTCTCTTGTCCCTTTTGCTGGCCTTGGAGTCACAACATAGCCAAGGATAATCTTTACTTCCTGATCTTCTTGCCTCTGTATCCTGAGTGCTAGTATTATAGAGCTGAAGCGCTGTGTCCCGCTTCCCAGGTTCACTAAGCCTGAAGTAGAAGCCTTCTTTCTCGATCTGTGTCTCAGGCTTAAAATCTCATTATCGAGTAAGATCCATTTAAAATCCTTTCTCTTTGAGGAGCCTGTATCTGTCTTGGGGATATTACTTTTCTGGGAGTATGCTACAAGTGCTGTAGTGTTGCCAATACCACAGAGCTCGACAAAGCTCCTACAGAATCTTTATTGCAGGACCTCGTCGCACCTGTGTCTGTTTAGTCTTCGGGTCACCTTCACATCTCCCCCTGGGCAGCCCGTCTTTAACAGGCTTCAAACTTTACCTCCTTATTAATGTACCATGAACATGGCAGGCAGCGTGTTTGTTCTACAAGGCAATCTCCCAGTATCCACTGCAGTCAGAGGGGCTTTAAAGTAGCAAACCACTTCAGAAAATTGTGTAGTTACATATATGTCTTCTCTATGATCCAGTGCTTTCTCCTTCTTACATTCAAACAAGAGAGATGAAAATACTCGCCCCAAAGCATCTCAAATAGGCTAATTTTCAGCAGCCTTCTTCATGTCAGCCCCTCGTGGAAAGAGTGTGCGTGTACATCAGTGGTTGGCGAGGTAAACCGATTTTGCTAAATCTGTACTAGCCTGACTTGAGCTGAGAGAGACATACAGACCAGACAGAACAAACAGACAAAAAGCTCTAGAACACCACTCATTATAAATGAACAATGTGGACAAATCTCCATATTGTTTTGAGCTATGGCTTTCACGTGTGTGCATATGCTACCAAAGCTGGTAGAATTGCCAGCATTAAGACTTGGCCTCCTATGGAGCTGCACTTATGTCTTGACTATCACCTCAGTGAAGAGACTGGATTTGAAATAGGATGCCAGCCGTAATTGTGTCTCTGGAATCCTCAGCAAGTCGCCTAAGTTCGCCTAAGTGTCTGCTTTAGTTTCCTCATCTGCTGAGTGAGAAGGAAATTAGTATCTACCACATAAAGCTGTTGGGAGACTCAAGTACATATGTCTGTTTGGGTTACATTTGTATCAATTAAAGTGTTAGAGTAAAACATGCTGATCTTCAAGACAATAGCTCACCCACCTCATCTCCTCTGCTCTCTGCTACCCAAGAGTCTCCAGGGCAGAATTTGTAAAAGACAATACTTGGTCACCAGGAGAATGGCCGGACTCAGGTTCTGATCTTGATGGTTTTAAAGTTCTCACACAAGTGGGTCCCTCCCCTCCCCACTTCTTTGTCAATTTGTTGAGTATTTGTCCTCTATGGTATCACAATTATTTTCTCCGTTATCATCATTACAGTGCTTGGCAGCAGGTGGGATGTATTCCCTGCATTGCCAATAGCATTAGAAGCCTTTGCAGAGGAAATCTTTAAAAACCAATTCAATAATGGTTGCTCAAAGAATTGTTGAGGGCTCAGTGGGTAAGAGCACCTGACTGCTCTTCCGAAGGTCTGGAGTTCAAATCCCAGCAACCACATGATGGCTCACAACCATCCATAACAAGATCTGACTCCCTCTTCTGGAGTGTCTGAGGACAGCTACAGTGTACTTACATTTAATAAATAAATAAATAAATAAATCTTAAAAAAAAAAAAAAAAAGAATTGTTGAGCTGGGCGGTGATGGCGCACACCTTTAATCCCAGCACTTGGGAGGCAGAGGCGGGTGGATTTCTGAGTTCGAGGCCAGCCTGGTCCACAGAGTGAGTTCCAGGACAGCCAGGGCTATACAGAGAAACCCTGTCTCGGAAAACAAAAAAAGGAATTGTTATGTTCATTTTATTTTTGCAGAGAGCTAACAGGACGCCCCATCACTCAGAGGGGGGCCATCAGATCACCCCTCTTTATTCAAACCATCATTTTATTTTATGTGAGGAAATTATAAATGACTTAAAGTGCTTGAGCTGGGGAGGACAGCACAGCTCAGAGCTGAGATGATAAAGACACTCTAGAAGATGGGAATGACATGCAATATGCAGACCGTAAGACTCCTGACCCTGCTGCTCCGATTCTGTGTTCAAGCCCTGCTGGAAGGACAGGATCTTTGATTAAGGTGTAGACGTGGGTTACAGCAACTGCATCTTGGAGGAGAGAGACGAAAAGGGGCCTCCCATTTGCTGAGTGGTTTGATGAAGTGTTTGGGCTCGCATTGGTGGAAAAGATGATCTTATTCATTTGGGGCTCAGAAGGGAAAAATTCAAGATTGTCAAGTGTGTCACGAACAAAAAGGGCACAGATGGCCCCGGAGTAACTTTTGGTTATTATCCTAATGCTATTTTTACACTAGAAGATGAATATAGGCTAATGAGCCTTTGCACAAATGTGTGGTTTGCTTCTTTTTATTGAAGTGTCTTTGTTTATACTTGCGTGCCCTTTACTGATAGTGGCTTGCTAGTGGTTTATGCTTTTGCCAGTGCATCTTCGTAGCTGGCACACCCCAACCCTCACCACCTTTGTTTTTCATTGAGAAGAATCCCAGTCATGTGAAGGAAGGGTTCAGCTGTTGCCACAGTGTGTTCCCTCATCAAGAATGAAGTCATGTGGGGAGGTTTATTTTTGTGGTTTTTATTTGATGATTCCCATGTGTGCTATCTTGGCTCCCTCAAAATTCTGTCACCAGTGGCTCAGAAGTGATGAAACGAGGCCAGAGCGTCCTTCTTACTTTTCCTCTTTTCTCTGGGATTCAGTTTACACATCTATAAAATGGATCCACTAGCTTATATTTTGGGCAAAAGAAGACACAATAATGATCAAAATCGTACTGGTCAATTAATGGAATTCTTTTTTTTTTTTTTTTTTTTTTTTTGTTTTTAGCGATGAATGTGCCCAGTGTTTGAATAA
>NC_034598.1:54808104-54973244 GCF_900095145.1 Mus pahari
ATGAAACGAGGCCAGAGCGTCCTTCTTACTTTTCCTCTTTTCTCTGGGATTCAGTTTACACATCTATAAAATGGATCCACTAGCTTATATTTTGGTAAGATCGAATGTTTCCACTTGAGTAACTCACAATATGTAATAAAAGTTTGGCTCTTTTTTTTTTTTTTTTTTTTTTTTTTTTTAGCGATGAATGTGCCCAGTGTTTGAATAAATTTTCAGGGTACAGTTAAGAGATAATTTCTTTTGTTTTTTTCCTTCCTATAACAAACATTTCTTAAAGGCCTATTCGAATCTATGGATAAAGTGTGATAAGATGTTGTAAACAAGACATGATCAGTTGGGGGACTTTTCTGCTCAAGTTACCTGAACTATTCTTTATTCAGCAGCTGTCATCATTGTGACTCACAGAGACAGACATGATGCCAGGCATGGTGGGTTTTATCGGTGTATGTCTGAAAAATCAGAAGTGACACTTTACAGGGGAGCAGCCAACTTAATGCCTTTCTTACATAATAGAACATTTGAAATCCCAGCACGTGGGAGGTCGAGGTAAGAGAATCAGGAGCTCAAGACCAGCTTTGGCCACACAGGGACCTTGAGGCCAGCTAACCACAGTCCCTGTCTCCAAGTCACTGAAAAATTAAACATGAAGAACCACGTGTGCTGTGCCTGAGGATGTGGCATGTAGGGTTTTATTAGGTGCACACAGGGAGTGAATTCTGGGAGAGAGAAAAAGCGTGGGACACAGAATGTGATCCATAGGAGGCCGCTGTGCACAGCAGGTGTAGCATGCACAGGGCCGGAGTTTAGAGTGTGCAGTTCACAAGTGTAAGGCTGAATAGCGAGTGCTCTTTGGCTTTGACTTTGTTGTTCTATTTACATATACCCATCCGTACGCACACACATGCACACACGCACACACATACATGTACACACATGTACACACACATACACACACATGCATACATGCACACACAGAGCAGGGAGGGGGCAGGGGTAAGAGGGAACCTGTCTGCCTGTCCAGGCGTGGATGCCAGCCTGGGAGTTGGTTGTCTCCCCCCACCATTCATGATCTAGAGTGGAGCTTATCATCTCTTAATTTTGGTTTTCTTTTGAGTCCAGGCTTCAGCCTGGCTTAAGGTCATGGTCCCCTGCTCCAGCTCCCAAGGGCTAATGTAACACACATTCACCTCTGGACCCTGGTACAATGTCTTGAGTGTTGGCTTCCCAGACAGTTGGAATAACGTCTCCTGCCCAGGAGATAATTCTCAAGATACACAAGAGCAAATAGGAGGGTCCTCCCCAGAGTGAGCTGAGAGCAGTTGCTTGTGTGGAGTAGTCTAGCTTCATGTTCTGTGGGGATTTATTTTTAGAAAATTTAAATTTATTTTAGATTGGCCAAAAAAAAAAAAAAAACCCACACCAAAAAAATATATATATATACACACACATACATACATATTCCATATATTGGAGTGGTTTTTTTTTTTGACAGACCTTTTGCAAAGTTAAATTCAGTTCCAATCTGTAGCAGAAATGCACAACCATCCATACTTGACTGGGAAGTATTTGGCTCGGCTCCTTTAGCATGGACTCTTACCACGGAGATGAGTAAATACAATTTTAGTTTCCTTAAAGACTATGTTCATGTTCTTTTGTGTTTTCCCCTCCTTTCTGATAGGGGCCTGGTTAAAGGGGGCAGTCAGTCATTGAACAGACTAACAGCTAACTCCTGGCCAGGCTATTATTACTTGGAAGGGTAAAGCCTACAGAGAGAACACCTGGATTTGCCAATCCAGAGAAGCCACAAAATGGAAGCCTGGCCCAGTCTTCGGAGCCTAAGGAAGGGAGGTGACTCGGCGGGAAGGAGCACTCACTGCTCTTGGGGAGCATCAACTGTTGGTTCTCTGTAGATGGCTCACAACCATGGGACAGAACTCCAGTTCCAAGGTTTCTGATGTCGTCGTCTGACTACTGAGGCTCCCTAACACATATTGCCTACATACATACCTCCCACCACAGACCTCTAAATAAAGACAAGTATTCAACCACACTCCTCAGCGATGTGATTATAAAAAAGATAAAGGGGTCTAAGAATATGTTCTATAGGGGTGTGGTGAGGTATTCGGGAAAGGGGTGCCTTGGTGGGCCTATGTCAAGGCATCCCTTCCCCCTGAGGGACCAACCACACAACCCTATAGTATAGAATATAGTTTATTCAGGGCATGGGGAGGGGAGTTAAGAGGGTAGTAGAGGCAGAGAAAGGCAGGGAAAGGAAGAGAGTAGAGAAGTAGAGGCCAGCCATGACCAAGTGGAGAGAGAGGGAGAAGGGAATGGGGAGAGAGGAGGAGCAAAGGGCAAGAGAAGAGGGGTCAAGCAGCCCCTTTTATAGTGGGCCAGGCTTACCTGGCTGTTGCCAGGTAACAGTGGGGGTGGAGTCCAGACTTACTGGCACATACCACCGTCTTTCAATTCTATTTTAATGTGAATTCCTTGCTTTTCAGTTTATGATTATTTGCCATTGTATTTGGTTGGTTGGTTGGTTAGTTGGAGTTTTTGAGACAGGGTAACCCTGTCAAACAATTTTTCACTGTGTAGCCCTTGCTGCCCTGGAACTCGCTCTGTAGACAGGGCTTGCCTCAAACTCACAGATCTTTCTGCCTCTGCCTCCTGAGTGCAGATTAAAGGTGTGCTCCACCACTGCCATTCTTTAAACAGCTAAACAATTGTCATTATCAGTGGAGATGAAGAGCAGACAGGCTGGCCATGCTGAGACCCAGGTACTTTGTCCCTGGGGATTGTTGTGAGGGCCTTTATTTTCTTAAAGATTTAGTTTTACTTTCAATTCTGTGTATATGTATGTGTCCGTGTGTGGGGAAGTGCACGCGTGAATGCAGGTGCCTGTAGACTACAGGAGACATGGATCTCCGGAGCTGGAGCTACAGGTTGTTGCAAGCTGACAGGAGTACTGGGAAACTGGACTCTGATCCTCTGAGTAGCAAGTGTTCTTAACTGCTGCGTCATCTCTCCAGCTCCCAGTGTCATCTCTCCAGCTCCCAGTGTCATCTCTCCAGCTCCCAGTGTCATCTCTCCAGCTCCCAGTTCTTACTTTCCCAGAAGCCCTCCCGGCAGTTCCTGGCTCTAGACGAGCCTGTGAACAGGAGAGTAGATTGTGTCCTTGGGTTTGTATACCGCACAGTCCCCTGTGCTTAGCACGTGAATGGTCAGTAAGCAAATATTAACCGGATAATAGTGGGCCCACCAAGTCCTATGAAGGGTCTGGGTAGTAGGTTTTCTGTATGGGCTGTCTGCCACAGAGAATTGTGCCTTACTTTTAGAAAACATTGCTGAGGGGCTGGTGAGATGGCTCAGTGGGTAAGAACACCCAACTGCTCTTCCGAAGGTCCGGAGTTCAAATCCCAGCAACCACATGGTGGCTCATAACCATCCGTAATGAGATCTGACGCCCTCTTCTGTAGTGTCTGAAGACAGCTACAGTGTACTTACATATAATAAATAAATAAATCTTTTAAAAAAAGAAAGAAAGAAAGAAAGAAAGAAAGAGAAAGAAAGAAAGAAAGAAAGAAAGAAAGAAAGAAAGAAAGAAAGAAAGAAAGAAAGAAAACATTGAGAGATGGCTCAGTCTTTAAAGGGTAGCTAGGCTCACTGTAAAAATGGAAAAAAAAGAGAGCCGGGCGTGGTGGCACACGCCTTTTAATCCCAGCACTCGGGAGGCAGAGTCAGGTGGATTTCTGAGTTTGAGGCCATCCTGGTCTACAGAGTGAGTTCCAGGACAGCCAGGACTACACAGAGAAACCCTGTCTCAAAAAACAAAACAAAAAAACAAAAACAAACAAACAAAAACAAAAAAAAAAGAAAAAGAAAACATTGTTGCTCCCCCAATCTGAAATTCAAAAGCAGATAAAGAGGGCTGCCTGTTTTACTATAATATTTACACTGCATTTCCCATAGCAACTTGCTGCAGTGTTTTGAAAACACGATTTGAAGTGAAGAGGCAACGAATTGCATAGACGCTGTGGTGAGTTTATGTTTTGTGGGCTTGAACTCTGGTTTTGTCTGGGTTCCCTGATATTGAAATGCACACTCAGCCTGAACTTAATTTTATGAATGGGCTCACGTAAGAATAGTGATTACTAAAATTATATTTATCCCATCTGTTTTGCTATTATCTCTACACGGAAATTCGGCTTTAATTGCATGTATAAATGAAGTTTGTCTGTGACGTAATCAAGGATTGAGAGTTCCATCTGAACATTAATGTCAAAAAGTGGAGAGTTTCTCTGACGCTGTACCAGATGACCTGTTGTCTGTGGGTTTTATTTTTCTGTGAGGTGATGAGACCTGGGATGGAAGGATCTAGAAGGAGCCGGCCCTTCCTGTGTATGAGGGGTGAATGAATGTGCTTTCTTCTCCTTGACTTAGCCAGTTTCTCAGCTTGGATTGGGACGAACGCATCCTCACCGGTAACAGTAATTCTGCAAATACCCAGAACTGACTTTTATCTGAGCAATACCCCTGCGAAGTGATCAGGATACATATAATGTATTCCCATACACTGAAGATGGAACTGAGTTTAGAAGTCTACAACTGGCCTAAGGGCTGAGAGCCGGGTTTTCAAATTCCAGCTCTCTCATGGGTAGCTGGCTCTGTATAGACAGGACGAAATGCCCAACTCAGGCTAAGGACCAGTCTCGGAGCTGGGGATCTAAATCGGAGGAGAGGAAACACGGGGGCGAGTGGAGTGAGCTTAGTGGCTCCCAAATGACCGTTTTGTTGGCTTAGGTGGCTACCGCAGGCTGGCGTGTAGGGAAAGTGGGTCAAAGAGCAGAGTACAGCAGCTGGGAGCTGCCTTAGCAGGTGACACCTTCCGTGAGTCCCGTAGCAGAAAGAGAGAACTGACTCCCACAAATTATCCTCTGATCGCCATGGCCCACGGCACATTTGTGTCCCCCCCACAAATACAACAGTTACATCAATTGTTTTTTAAAGGGTAGAGGTCAGATGATGTTGGGGGGATTTGAGAACTCTATACAGGGGGAAACCCTGTAATGTTGAAACCATCACAAAGTTAAATAAAATGAAAGGTTTCAGGTGTTTGTTTGTTTGTTAAAATCATTTTTAAGTGTTTTCATAGGTGTAAGAGAGAGTGCCATAGCACCTGTCAGTCAAATGATAACATATGACCGGCACTCTTCTTCCTCCACTACGTGGATCCTGGGTATTGAACTCAAGCCGTCTGGCTTGGTGGCAAACCACTCTACCTAACTCCTGGGACATCTCACTGGCCCATTTATTTTGTTGATCAGTTCTGTTACCTGTATACATTTCACTTTATATATAAACTACCACAAAAGATAATTTCATTTAAAAAAAAACAGATTGGAAATCAGACAAGAGATATATATATATATATATATATATATATATATATATAGTGGCATTATCTGTTGCTCCAAATGAAATTTAATGCTGTATTATCTTATGTATTACTTAGTTGGAGTCAAACTTGCCTGTGACATCTGGGCCACATCTGGTGGGTTAATTGAAACAATGTTGCTGAATTGGAGTAGTTTGATACATTCTTCAAAGACTCATCTCCCTGAGGACTGAGACAGGAAAATCCTGACATTCTGAATTCTCTGAGTACAGAGACCATTCATGTGACAGCAATAGACAGTCTTAATGCTCCTTAATGAGCTGGGCAGCCATGTTGCTTAGCACACAGGAGCTTGCCTACAATTACTCTAACCCACTACTAACTTGGGAGCATTCTAAAGGCAAACCTACAACATTCTTGTCTTTCTTTGGGGAATCCTCACTTTTTCTTGGCTTGATGTCCCCCTTCAGAGAGACTGGAAACATACAGGTTCTAGAAGCACTCACTGACATGCAGTTTCCAGCAATCTCCCACATACTAGCCAGGGAGCACAGAATTACCAGATGAGCCAAAATACAAGCTGAGCGTGTTATATATTACGTGTTATATATTATCAGCACACCATGTGTGTGGACTAAGCCGTGTGTGATAACCCCCAGGGGAGTTCACTGGGAAGATGAGTCCATGGACATGGGGCAGGAGGGGTTTGGCTTTTTAAAGGCCCCAGAACGATGGGGCTCATGGAGGTGAGGTGGAGAACGCAGAACCCCATAAAAAGCCTGCCATCTCCCCAGGTGTGGGGAAGAGGGGGTGGGGCACTGGCGTTGGCCTAGGTGTTTTGTCCAATTCCACATTTTCAACCAGTTCACATCTCACTCCTCTTGAGCCACATAAATTATGCAGGGACCTCAGAGCCCTTGCAGATGTGGAAGAACAGATGCTATAGTGGTTTGGGACAGAATCTCTCAGGCTTGAAGAGGTGTCGGGTTGTGCCTGCCTGTCACCTGCTCCTGCTGAGCAGTGGCCTACTGTGCTCTGTGGTGTAGAAAGGGCCTCATCCCAGACCTAGCCCCTCATGGGACTGGGTAAGAAAGTAATAATGTCCTTCCCAGTCTCTCCCCTCTCCTCCCCTCCTTCCCAATATGAATAGAAACGATACCTTAGCAGTTGGGCACCTGGAAGGCGTTATAAATTCTTTCTGTCGTTTGTGTACGTGCAGAAACAGAACTAAGCAGTAAGGTTCACCTAATTGCTGCCTTTCTCTGGGTAAAATTCCTCGACGTTTTTGTTCAGGCTTTGCAGAAAGTTTCTTTAATTTCAGTGAAAATGTACCTAGGTGGCATAGGGTTGGCTAATGTTCTCCACTTTACCTGAAAAAAATCCCAACATGCTTTTTTTGGGATCTGAAAACTGTGAACGTGGTTTTCTGTTAGTGTGCGTCAAGAATCGTTACTTAAGAGGTGGCGTGCTCTTAGTCGGACCACGCCAACTATCACAGTACTTTTTAATTAGCTAATTGTTAATGCAGGTGTGTGTGAGCGTATGCGTGCACACACGCACCTCATGGTATACATGTGGGGGTCAGAAGGTAACCTTGTGGAGTCAGTCCTCTCTTTCCGTTATTAGGGTGGGTTCCAGGGATTGTCACCAGGCGTATATGGCACGTGTACTTGCTGAGCCATCTCACCAGCCATCTTTAAACTCATCCGCCCTCCTGTGACCATAGGAACACATACCTAAAGCCATGCAAGTGCCTTGCCATGGTAATCGTTTTATATTTGCCTCACACTGGTTTCATTTCAGAAAATTCGCTTGCTCATCTATGTTCTCACATTTTCCAGACAGTGTCTCGCTACATGACCAGGCTGGTCCTGCTTAGGGTCTTCCTGCCTTAGTTGCCAGTGCTGGGATTATAGACTATGTGCTCCCCCACACTGAGCCCCTAAAAGGTCTGAAGGGAACATACAAGGATCCATAAAATAGAATAGAATGGAGCCGGGTGTGGTGGCGCGTGCCTTTAATCCCAGCACTCGGGAGGCAGAGGCAGGCAGATTTCTGAGTTTGAGGCCAGCCTGGTCTACAGAGTGAGTTCCAGGACAGCCAGGACTACACAGAGAAACCCTGTCTCAAAAAAACAAAAAAGACCAGAATGGAGATGTTCAATGAAAGGCTTGAAAGAAAGGACCAGGAAGGAAGCACAACATGACCTAGACGTAGGCTGAGAGACTTGTCATACTCCATGCCTCCTGGGATTGGCCTCACTATTACCTTTGGGTGAAGGCTTGTTTCTCTCAGTGAAAGGGGAGCTGGTCTGTTAAATACTCCACAGTGACCCAAAAGTAAAAGGCTAGTTGTTTCTCAAGAGGAGGGAGGGTAATTACTCCTAGAGTTAAGACGTCACTTCCTCTTGAGGGTTCTCATGGTTAGAAATGCCGCAATTATAACTGTTTGACATTACAGCAGCAGAATCACTCCAAGCCTTTACTTCCTTCCTATGAAGTGGTGAGGTTGAATTAGAAGATCTGTAGACCCACTGCTGATATCCAGCCCAGACGATACATGTTAGCATTTTGTCTAAGCTCTGGCCCACGGTTACCTGGCAACAGCCAGGTATGCTCCGCCCCACAGTTACCTGGCAACAGCCAGTCATGCCTGACTCTCTATAAAAGGGGCTGGTTGCCCCCTCTGCCCTCTCAAGCTCACTCTTCCTCTTGCCTTCCTGGAGGGAGCAAGCAACCCCTTTATAGTGAGTTGGTCATACCTGGCTGTTGCCAGGTAACCATGGGGCGGAGCTTAAACAAAAACGCTAACAATGTATGCCCCCTCCTTCCTTCACCTGTGCTGTCTTCTAGAAACCAAAGCGCGCCTCCCCTGGGGAAAGAATGCTGAGCAGCCCTTACCCAAGACACCTAGGACCAGAAGTGCTTCCAGTTTTGGATGTTCAGAGGTTGGCTGTCATAGAAAGGAGACTTGAGTCTAGATGAGGCGATTGTCTCGTGTTTCATATACATGCACAATACTCAATCAGAAAGTCACTTCACACAGTATTTTAAATAATTTTATGCACTTCGAATGTGGGATTTTTCCACTAGCAGCTTCTGGTCTGCCCTCATGAAGGTTGTGGGTTCTAGAGCACTTTGGATTTTTCTGACTAGGAATCCAGCATGTGTTTCCTCTTGCCTGCCCTCCAGCTTCTCCTGGCCTAGCATCCTGTCAAACGTGTCTTCCTCATATAGCTGCTTATCTGTTTCCCTGCTGAACAAGACGGAAAAGCTGGGCAGGAGACCGTGAGCTAGTCGTGTCTGTGTCAGAAGGGAAAGGGGCCGGGTGGGGTGTTGCTTTCTGGAATTGAGGTCATGCAGGAAATAGGAAGCAATCTTTATACTTCCTTCAGTTGGAGGATGGTTGAGAAGTCTGCCTGATACACTCCTTTCTGTTGTTGTTGTTGCTTAAAATGTAGGCTGAAAACCGAGCTGTCTGTGTCTAAGGCACTAAATGGCTAATTGTCCTTAATTGTATTCTGCATTCAGCAGACCACTAACTACACCATCAGCTTAAAAACAGTGTTTAGGGAAATTGTGCCTGCTTTTGTTTTGCACAGTCCAGTGTTATCATAGTCGGAGGCACTTTGCCCCACGCTGTCACTGGGAAAAGTCACAAAGGAACTTGATGTGGGGTAGCCCCTGTGAATTACACATGGCCAGCATCTGGAGAATGGCAACTGCCTGAAGAGCTACCCAGACCCATCATCCCTGTTGTGGTTGTATTTATTGTACGTGACCTTCCTGGCCCTACCCTATGTCCAGGCTGCAACTATCCTTCCTGGATGTCAGGTGCTTAATGGCTCTGAATGGAAGTGACATTTTGGAGTCACAGAACATGGCTGGCCTACAAAAGACAAGTTCATGATGCTGTGGAAGATGCTTAAGGTGGGATCCAATGCCTGATAAATACATGTTCAGTTAACCCTTTCCCTTACTATTTGCACTTTGCAGTTTGGTATGCCTGTCAGGATGAACTCTAATCCCGTCTCCTTTTGTCGCAGAGTGGAAGGGTTGAGAGGGTGGTGACTACTCTTGTCAGCATGCCAAAATAAAAAACTAATTATCCTTTTTAAATGGGGACCTGGCTAGTAACATAGGGCTTTCTCGATTATCAGTGAGGTCCATCAGCCCTGACATCAGCTCATCTGGAAGGTATCTGGGGAACGTCTGCGAATCGGTGGATCCATGGTTAATCAATAAGCTAAATGCGCTGGGCCTGATGTTCGTGCAGTTTTCTCTCACAGTCATTGGCATGTTGTTTTAGCATTTTACTTAGATTTCACTAAAGCTGTGCTTTTAACAATAAGCTATTACCATCTTTAAGAAGCCCTCTCCCATAGAGTCTAGATGTCTAGCTCCCTGTTCTCGGTGTGATTGGTCTTTGGACTAGAAAGCTACTCCAATGTCTTCCCAGCATTTTCTTGCCTGGAGTCTTAAATTTAGCTGAAATTAAGTTAACCCTGTTCACACTGTCATGATACTGACATGGACCCATTGAATAGAATGACCCCTTTCTACACACACACACACATACACACACACACACACTTGCTACATTTAACCTGTCTGCAATACATGTAGGTTTGGGAATCAGAGCTGTGAATATCGGAATAGAGAATGAGAAGTACTTGGTAATAGACCTCAGCAAGTGAAGGCTTCCTCAAATCCTGCATGTCCATCAACGACCCCATCAACCTGGAAGTTGCTCCCTCTACACCCTGTTTACTTGAGCTAACAGTAAGGGGGGCTGAAAGCAGCTCCGTCACAAGATTGCACAAGGGCATCCATGTAGTTTCTAGAAGTCACACCGCTAACATGTGCAAGCAAAGAAAAACACAGTGTTGTAGCCCTCGAATTACAGAGAAAGGATGTGTCAAATAATAGCCATATACAGTATGGCTTATAGGTAGACTTTCCATGTAGACAAATTAGCCATATGCATGGTGTGTGTGTGTGTGTGTGTGTGTGTGAGAGAGAGAGGGGGGGGGAGAGAGGGGGAGAGAGAGAGACAGAGACAGAGACAGAGACAGAGAGAGAGAGACAGAGACAGAGACATCATTATGATGCCAACGTGGAAAATTCCACACCTGACCTCACATGATGGGTCACAGTCAAAATGCAAGCATACTAAAAATATTGTTTAAATTGCTTCCATTATGTATCCGAGGCCCCCTACGAAACATAATTGAATCTCCTGGTCAGACTTGGGTCCTGTCCCCTAGAGATTTCATGATATTTATGCAGATCTTCATGATATTTATGCAGATCTTCCAAAACCTGAAAATACCCAGCACTGGACTCCCTTCTGGTCCCCGTTTCAGAAAACAATGCTTTGCATGGCTGCCCTTGACTTTCTGACCGATTCCCTTTCAGGTGTGGGTGCCCGCTAGCATCCTTCCCTTAGTTCTTTTTCATTAGTGCTGTGTCTGACACAAATTGTTCACTAAGTGGATAGTTTTGCTTATTTCAGTGGATATATAAAAAAGATATTTTGACCAGTTTCTACGAGAAAGATTTGGTTTTTTTAATAAGAAAAAAGGAAAAGGAGCCATCCTAGCACACAAGGACCTATTTAACAGAAAATCTAGGCTAAGTGTGGTTAGATTTAACCCTCGAAGGTTCAGAAGGAGAACGGTCAGCCGTCTGTCATCCATTATCTGATGGAAGTACCCATGCTAGTGAGCTAGGAGAGACAACTGCATTTCTCTTAGGGCTTAATTTCTACATGGTTTTATCGACACAGCACAGCAATTGGAAGTGTCTTTCATTTAACGGAAAACTATAGCAATCTTTTTTCTTTTCTTGGCAGGAATTTACACTGAGCACTGGGCACACTGGTCCATGCTGTAGTCTAAGGTGTTCAGGGCTAAGGCAGGAGGATCATTTGAGTTTGGCATTCAGAACCAGCTGAGTAGTGTGTGCAGGTGAATAAGACACCGTGCCAGGAACTTAGCATAGCTACACTCTGAGCTATACTGTATTTCTCCTGCCTAGAGGAACAGTGTGTGGGGGACGGGAACAGTCAAAGATGACTGGGTGGAACAGTGTTGCTTTCTGAAGGCTTCAGAAATGTAGGTTCCTAATGGCCAATGAGGGATGGCTGTGTGCAGCGATACGTTAACTGTGAATCACTCTGGTGATGTGTCTGAACCAGTGTGTCGTTGGTATGCAGAGCTGCAAGGACAGGGTCTGTGAAACATTTGCATCTCAGATATATCCAAATATTGTGCAGCAAAGATGTCAGCTCAGGGGACTTACACAACACAGACAGAGATGTGTAGTCGCTCTTAGGTATCTAGTAGGTCCTGGGGTTGAGCGCGGCTCGTTAGGAAGACAGAGTGGAGAGCATTTTCTGTTCTCATTTGTAGTAGCAAACCATCTGTTGGGAAGATTCATGGCCAGAGACCTACAACTTTATCACTGCCTTTTACCATGGCCATGACAGAGGCACAGAAAACAGTTAAGATAGGAAGCTTGCGTGGCTGTAAGTAGCAAAGCCGGGGCCTTGGACTGCCATTACAAGCCACCAGAGACCGGGTAGCTTATCAGCAACAGGAAGGTAGATAGTCCTAGGTGAAGAGCTTGTCTGATGAACCCATCCATCTGATTCATTAATGACCCTCTTCTTCCTGGAACCTCAGATGCAAAAGGAGCAAGAGGTCCCCATGGGGCCTACTCTTTAGACACCATTCCATCAGGCCTTAGGGTTCAATCTGTGGATCTGAAACTGGAACACAGTCTGTTTCTGTATTAAGAGTCAGGGTCTTGTGCCTACCCTACGCCTTTTGTCCCTGCTGGAGGAAGTTGGACCCCAGGAACAGCAACGGACAGAGTGGTTTTCTAGACACAGAGGTCAACAGAACTCACACATGTGCAACTAGACAGACAGCGACGGTCTTCAGCTGCCTTTGGTTATGTGCAAAAGAAATAACCACATCCAGAGTTTGAACAAAATCCAATCACTGTGATTAAAAAAAAAAAAAAAACCAGAAGACCACCAGACATAGAAGATTACATTTGACACCAGGCAGGGACCCAGACTCATGCTGGGTGACTGAGCAGTGAGGTGCCTTCCCTGCTCCTCCATGTATCCCTACCCTGGAGTCATCCTACCTAGGGAACAAGCCTTATCCCCTCATTCCTGTCTCCTGCCTCCTGTCCTCTCTGCAAGGTGACATGGAGAAACCACAGGTTCTCTTCTTGTAAAATCTAATCATCCGGATAGAAAAGATGACTTCCTGCAGAGTTCCAGGGAGCCCACCCCCCAACCCCTCCTCAGTGCCAGGAAACTTAGTAAACACCACTCTTCCAATTCCCCAGTATCCTCCCCAAGACAGGCAGCAGACAGCTGGACTCAGCACTGTTCCTTTTAACTCTTTCTTGACATGAGTGTTAATAGGAAATTCTCCAGGGGCCAGCAGCTCAGCAAACTGACCTCTCCTCTCGGGTCTCAAAACTGGGAGGAGTTTTATTCTCATTATCACTGAAGGGAGAGTGTAATGTGAGCACTGCAGAATATACCCTCATGATACACACACACACACACACACACACACACACACACACTGATTTTGTGGACTTGGCTGTTACTGCTTATCAGTCCTAATGACAACAGTTCATCTCTCTGCTCAGCTTAGGGAAGCTGGTTCTTTTCCATCCCTGATTCTCCAATAAGCTTTGTTCCCAGGGACGTTCAGTTTCCTAAAGTAAGTTACCTTGGGGGGCAGATAACTTAGGTTTCGCTCCTTGGAAAACCGGAATTTTCTACATAAGTATTTTATGGGGGGGGGGGGGTCCTTTGGGACCAGCACATCCTAAGAGGATTGAATTGATGTCACAGGGGAACTGGGACTGGACTGTCCTAGCCAGGGAGCAGAATCTCAGGGGAAGGGGTCCCCTTTAGCCAGCTAAGTTTCTAGGGAGGGATGGTCCTTCAGACACCACCACTGTGGGACTGAGGACCTTTGTGTCAGAGCAGGAGTCCTGCGTATCCATTGGCGTCACTTTCTGTCTGGTACTCTCTCCCTGGTGACTTTAGTCTTGGAAAATTTTTTGTTATGAATGTTGTCTGTTTGGCTGCTTTTGTTTGTTGTTTTTGTTTTGTTTGGTTGTTTGTTTGTTGCTGTTTGCTATAATCACCTTGATGGATATTTGACTGCAAATATCTATTGTGTTATGGAATGGAGGTTCATTATGAAGAGCAGAGTCAATCAGCACAGTGGGATAGGTCCAGGTCCCATTTCTTCCTTATCCTGGTGTGCTTGCTGCCACCCTCACATTGACCTTAGTAATGTTTCTTTAGATGTGCCAGTTCTTGCCTTTTGTATAGTTTTCTTACTGAGCGATTGGCCCGAAGCAGAAGATCATTCCTATTCACAGTATGCAACCTGGTAAGTTCTGACACATGTCCACCTCTGAGCCCACCTAGTGGGAAGGCTCCTACATCATGACCTTTTGAAATCCTTTCCTTTATATTCCCCAGGCCTGTCTTCCCATGCAACCTTTGATCTGTCTTCTTTCACTATATCAGTTTGTATTTATTTCCTGAGGGTTGAGAGAGAGAGAGAGAGAGAGAGAGAGAGAGAGAGAGAGAGAGAGAGAGACCATAAAGTAGTTACCATCAGTGTGGGGATGTGAGGGAGTGGGGGCTAGGGGTGGGCAGACACTTAGTAGGCCCATTACGATCTGATGGAATTGCTTGCAGTTTTTATGACTACAAAGGAAGGTAGTCTGGACATCTCATGCACACACTGTGATGTAGAAAGCCTCTCTCATTTCTTTTGGATACCCAGGAGTGTAGTGGCTATGCCATGTGACTGGTTTAACTTTATAAGAATTTTCCAAGGTTTTGAAGCAGTAGCATTTTTGCATCCTAACCGGAAGTCCGTGGTTACATTTGTTCTGCATCCTCATCACTTCAGTGTGTTGGCTCCTTAACATGCTAGCTAATGTTAATGGTGACTGTGTAATAGCATCTCCTTGTGGCCTCACTTTGCCTATCCTTGCTCAAGGTCATCCCATTTCTTTTTTTTCCCTGAAACGCTTTAATGTTTCAGCTCTTATATTTAGTTCTGTGACCCACTTTTCAGTTAATTTTCATTTGTAGTGTTCACTAAGGGTTCGCTTTTTTTTTTTTTAATGGACACAGGTACATGTTGTTCCAGACTACTTGTTTAAAGGGCCTTTCTCTATTTATTGAAGCTGTATTAAGAATAAATGGACTGTGCCTGGGCCCATTTCTCAACTCTTTTTCCATTGCATGGATCTGTATATAATTCTTCATGGGACACCATACTTCATTGATTAGTTATGGCTTTATGATAAGTTGTGTGATAGGTAACAAAATTCTTCAACTTTTTTTTTACTCAATATTTTTGGCAAGTTGAGCTCCTTTATCTTGTTGGTCTGGCATCTAGCTTACCGCTGACTAGAGATGATGAGCAGTTCTAATCCCAAGGATAACAGTCTGTCATTAGACTTAGCTCGACATAATTTCCTTGGTGCCCATTGTAAGGTCATGAACGTTTCCTTCCATTCTTGAGTACTCTGATTTTTGTACTGAGCTTTGTCAAAAGTTTTTTTTTTTTTCATTTATTGAAGTGATCTCATGGTTTTGTAATTTATTCTGCAGACATGATTTCAGCAATATAAGGAATATTTTCAACTGAAAAATACCACCTGGTCTCTCTTGTCCTAAGTTATATAGTTCTTACAGGTCTTTATACTACAAAGTCATCAATGGAGGAGACCCAGGTCCCGTATTCTTTAGATCCCAGGGTCAGCACCCTACCTTTCATCTTCTCAGGCATCGTCCTTACACCTGGTCTCCTTCCTTCCTGTTGTGATCTGGGAAAACTTCCTGGAAGACCACTTTTGACCTTGGTGGTTTTCTTCTTCCAGAGTCCATCCCTGCCCCTTTCGTTCCTCCAAGTAAGGCTCTTCTGCTCAGTGGACAGATATCAGTGTCTCCCACAGACAAGCATCTGACCCTCTGCCACCTCTTAGGGGATAGCCTCTTGTTAGATATGGGACAGTGGGTATCCCCTTGATAAAGTGGCACCTGGGCCTAATCTGAGTACATTCCCCCTCCCCCGCCCCGTATCTGTGCTTTCCCACTTTGAGACAAGTATGCTTCGTTTTTCAGTCCTCCTCTTATATTTCACATTTCTCACATGGCTGTAAGCACCAGAGGAAGTTTGAAGTCCGAGCGCAGGGGGCAGGGGCACGGTGATGGATGGGACCAGCATGCCCTCCCATAAATGACAGACGGTTTTCATGTGCAGGTTGGATGAGTAGATAAACATAACTTACCCAATTTCCCCAAATACATATTTCTTATCAGATAAGAGCAAAGGCCTTTGATTCGAGCAGAGGGTAATTTCTCACTTCTGCTTTTCCAAATGTCCCTTACATCTCAGGTCAGTGCTAGATCTGGGCGTTTCATTTTTGAGCCATTAGTTCTAGGAAACCTTACACCAGATAACTTGATTTTAAAGAACAGTGCATATTCTAGAAATGGAGTAGGTCAACATAAGGAATCGTATGGCTTTGAGATACTTTTTCAATTTCTGAGTAGTCACGGTTACTGACAATTTTTTCCCTTGACCATTACCAAGGGGAAATCCAAATATTCTTTGGGTGTGGGGGGTAAGGGGGAAATAAAAGGAGTCTGCCTTGCCACAGACACTCCCTTCACTCTGATACCAGTTGGACCTAATAGCCCTTGTTTTGGATTTCATAATTCTAGATGAGTTACACTTGAACATGTATCCGCAAACAATGGTGCCTCTGTTTCCCACCCAAGGCAGGGATTGTGTTGAGCATTGTAACTGGTTATCAGGCCGCGGGCTGCCGGTCTGGAGAGTGAACCCTGGCGGGGGACTTGGCTCTCAACCCTGTTCTGCAGCTGGCTAGAATGTGAATAGACTCGCTGAAAGAGAGAGAGAGAGATCTTCTCCAAGGAGGAGAGAAATCAAACCCCTCAGCCTCCTAAGCCTTCCTCCTGCCTGCCCCATTTACCCTTTTGGAAAGCATCGAGTGTCAGAGGCGCCTTTAAATACACAAACAAGAAGAAGAGAAACCAGATTGATACCCCCCTCGCCCTGTGCCCCCAGTAACCCTAATCCTCTGAGATCTGTTCTTTGTTACCTCACTATATCTTACTACTGATTCCCCCCTAAGATCTCCCACTTTAAGGGACTGGGAGGCTGGTACAAGCGTTTGCTCTTTGTGTAAGTCAGCTAGCTATCTTTGTGTAAGTCAGCTAGCTGTCTTTGGCTATTATTCGGATTCAAACATGCACAGTCCACCATACACAGGTGGCCCCATGTCACCAGCACAAGGCCTGCTTCTGACTCTCTCCCAAGGACTTCTGAGTAGCCCCTTATCAAGTCTTTACAAAGGTTGCTCCTTTCTGTGTCTGCCCCTGACCTCCCTTCACCCCAGAGCATACCAACTTAACCAAAGTGAGTTTCCCTGCGATAAAAGCTCTCCGAGCTTTAGGACTCTGCAGAACTGCTGACATTCCACTAGGCAGCAGGGACATCCGAGGTATGAGGGAAGCCTTGACTGAGGCTGATAATTGCAAACAACGATACATTCCAGAATGTTCCTTATGTAACGCCACCCCCCCCCCCTTCAAAGAAGCAGCCTGCCTTCCCTCACTGTCCCTCCATCTCTTCCTTCTACAGCAGGGATGTCACGTCCTGCTTGCTTCTCTACCCTGCCTGTGCTGCCTTTACACTTAGCTTATAGCATGGTAGTGAATAAATCATCTTGTTTGTTGCTTTGCTTACACGAGCGCCCAAAGACTAGAAGAGCCCAACCAAATTATTACTCTATTTGGCTTCTGATTGGATTACCACACAGTAAGTTTCTTTATTCATATTTGCAAGTAGGACCAGACAGTGTCATTTATGAGTAGCTGGTCTAGTGACTTCATTCCCTTGGGTATTGAATACAGAGTGTGTTACAGAAATCATAGATCCGGAAAAACTAATGGTTATCAAAAGTTGGACAGTATTCTTGCCGCTAATTTGCAACTACAAAGAATAAGAACTGTGGGGTGTGGAGAGATGGTTCAGTGATTAAGAGAGTGGCTGCTCTTCTAGAGGACCTGGGTTTGATTCCCAGCACCCACATAGCATGTCATAACTGTTTAACTCCTGTTAAATAGGAGGATCTGTGACACAGGCATATGTGCAGGCAAAACACCAATGTATATAAAAGAAGAGTAAATTAATTTTTGTAAAAAAAGATTAGCAGTTGTATATCTTACAAAAAAACCAATACAACAACAACAAACCTTAAAATTAATGGGAAAAGAACTTTCTGAAGTCGATGTAGTTTTTCCGTTTGTAATCCAGCATTTAGGAAGTAGACATGAGGCAGATGCAGAAGTTCTAGGCCAGCCTGGGGTACTTAGCAAAAACGCTGCCTCAAAAACCCAAACTCTTTACCTTTAGTTTATCCAAGCAAGCTTCCTCTACTCTGGCTCTTGACTCTAGTTTTCTGTCTTTACTTCTTTCTTTCTAACCTAACTTTTAGAATATTTATGTTGGTGGGACTAAGATAAACTTTAACATTACAGGCACTTTAGTTTCTTAGCATGCTACTAACTTTATGATATAAAGTCTCTTATTACTTGGAAAGAAAGGGGCAAGACAGAGTCTGCTTCTCAGACTTAGTAACTGGGCGGCTGTGTAACCACAGATTCTGGACAATGTTTCTCTCTTGGGAAGACACTTGGTAGCTTTCCCACCTGTCCCTCCCTCCTCTTCCCTCCCTCCCACCCTTTCCTCAGTTATGTTTGATTTACCTGATTTTTTTTTACATGTGAGGAGTTGGGCTGGAGCAGCATCTAGCCTGTGACTCACAAAGAAAGTGACCTCATTAGCATCCATGATTTCTCGTCAGGTCAGGACAGTTTCAGGCCCTGCGTTTTCCTGACTGACTTCTCAGCCCCCTTCTGCTTCCTATAGCCGGGGTGAACCAAGCTCAGATAAGGGTCTCTTTGCTGTGCTTGCGCACCGGCTTCCTAATGAGAATACAAAGTATCATTTGATGCTCCAAATGGAGGTTAGCTTCAGAGTGAGCAGTTCAGTGGGCCACGAGCAGAATTTGTATTGTGTGACACTGAGGGTGGAAAATATGTAGACTCAGCTTCCAAAGAACTTTTGCTCAAGTATTGAGTCAAGCTAAATGATGTGCTTAATGAAGTAAAGTTGCTAACATTAAAAAATTATAATCTCATTCCATCTTTAAGGCAACTTTGAAGGGAATTGTAATAACTATGTTGCAGATAAAAACTAATCAAAGCAAAACAAAAAAACCAGCTAACCAAACTAAAACCAGCTAATCAAACACAAACAAGATATCCAGAAGGTAAGTGATTTCATCTGAAGTCATAAAATCATTCATTACCTGGCAAAGTTGGGGTACAGATCTCTATGCCGCCCGAGCCTATATTCCTTCAAGTACATCAGATTGCCTAACACAGTGTTGACAGTCTGTGGTCAGGAAGCAGAGAAAAGGATGCCACAGTCCATTAGTAATGTCTGCCACAGAGGTCAGGAGTCAGAAGGGAACCTGGTGGACAGACATTGCCTATCACCTCCTGATCCTTGAGGGTTTTTTGTTTGTTTGTCTGTTTGTTTGTTTTTTAAATCCACATAGAGAATAGAAGAAAAGCAAAAGGCCAACCCTTGATCTGTGAGGTTTAGCTCCGTTGTCTTTTGCGAAGGTTCTTGTTTAGTTCCTCCATGAATGGGAAGTTTGTGATTCTGTCATCTGAGAGCACGTAACCTTAAGTAAAGGGGAAGCAGGGCTTCACTGCCAAGTCACTCCTGTCTGGCAGGAGCTATAAAATAGCTCACAACTGATTTTCCGTTAGCCTTTCCAGCAGTAATGTTGTCATGGACGCGCTGAGGACACATCATTGACTTGCTACTAAGCCCTAAGGCATAGCAGAGCAGCCTTGAAACTCTATGAATGTATGAAAGCAGTATATGTGTAATTATATACATTTAAATGTAACGTGAGAGGTGGTGCTGAGTCTGAACCCAGGGGTCGTTCTGCTTAGCCAGTTCTCCATCTCTGAGTTATATCCGTGTTTTCATGTAACTATCAACTCTGTTTTGCTCTGTAAGACATCCTAGGAATGCTTTCTCCTATGCTGCAGACATACTGTCCTTTCAAGGCACGCCTTTTTCATCTATCAGTATAAATGTTTCTTACAGAATTTTGTAGAAAACAGTTTCCTGTTTCATTCAACATGGATAGAGAGAGTTCCTTTTTTTTTTTTTTTTTTTTTTTTAAAAGGAAATTTCTACTATTCAGGAGGGGGAAAAGATACAATTTTATTCATCACTAGTAAAACACATTTCAGAGTCAGTTTGACACTTTGCCCAGTTTTAATGGGATTCCCCATGGCTGTCTTGTTACATTTTTTTTAAGTAACATTCAGGGTTAAAGGAGATGAGTGGACCTGACAGGGCTCAGGGTCCTGCCTGTCCAGTTGGAACTCAGCTCTGCTGCTTCCTGGTGTGTGGGACTTGAATAAGTTACCTCTTCTCATGGAACCTTAAACACGTGTGGGAACTGCCTCTTCTCATGGAACCTTAAACACGTGTGGGAGCTGCCTTCAGTGTCCCTTTAAGAGTAAAGTTGGATAATGCGTTTGCCCAGGAGCCTGAGGCCAGGGTTCAATCCCTAGGACCATAAAAAATGACCAAATAAGTAAACAAAGAAAAGTGGGTTGGATTTGCCAAGTGTCAACAAATATTAATAACCTTTTCTTCCTCTCTTTTAATTTAATTTTTTTAATGTTTAAAAAAATGATTTTTGTGGGGCTGGAGAAATGGCTCAGTGTTTAAGAGCTGTTCTTCCAGAGGACCTGGGTTCAATTCCCAGCACCTACATGGCGGCTCACAACTGTCTGTAACTCTAGTTCCAGAGGGTCTGATGCCCCTTTACAGACAGCCATGCAGGCAAAACACCTATGATTATGAAAAATAAATAAATCATTAAAAAATGCTTTTGTGTTGGAGAGAGTGGTCAAAGGTTAAGAACCCGGGTTGCTTCTGCAGTGGGCCTAAGTTCAGTTCCCACAATCCGGGTCATGTGACTGGCAACCAGCCACCTGGAACTTCCATGCCAGGGGATGTGATGCCCTCTTCTGTGCTCTGAGAGTGCTTGCATGAGTGCGCAACACACACACACACACACACACACACACACACACACACACAAATTAATTAATTAAATTTCTATATTTTTCCTTTTTCCTTCATTTAAAAGAAGTTTTAATTGGGAAGATACAGTTGCTTATACTAGGGTTAGGGAGAGAGCTCAGTGGCTAAAGTATTTACCACTGAAGTGTCCTGACTGGAATTCTAATCCCCAGGCCCCATATAAATGCCAGGTAAGCTTGGTGCCTATAATTCCAGTCCAGGTCATTAGAGGCTGGAGCCCCAGAGCAAGATGGCTGGTGAGAACGGTGATATCGATGAGCTCTGGGTTTGATTGAGAGACCTTGCCTCAGTTACTAAGATGAAAGAGGTATCAAAGATGGTTTCCAACATATGCCATCTTGTGTACGTACACCCCAGGTTCTGTGTGCCCATACCTGAAAACTGGAAAAGAAAAAAAAAATGTTTAGATTGTACACCACGATCTATCAAGTAAATTAACACATATCACCTCGTTTCATTTTCATCCTTCCTGCCTTCTTTCTTTCTCCCCGCCCCCTTTTTGTAACAAGGTCTTGTTATGCATCTTAGTCTGACCTTCCACTCCTGATCCCCCTGCCTCAGCTTTGGAGCAGTGAGATTACAAATGCGCGCCGCTAGGCCCAGCTCTATGGCTCCTCTTAAATACTGATGAGACCCAAATTCTAAGACCCATGACAAACCGTACTGAATAAATTAAAGTGAAACTTTAGGGAAACACACTGAGGTCTGGTGAGAAAGTGGGTAGGTGGCCCTGAGCAAGGATTTCCCTTCAGCAGCTGTACGGAGCAGTGTGAAGTTATTTCTTTTCTGGGGTTTTCCTTTTGAAGATTAAAAAAAAAAAAAAGCCTAAGCACGAGCTACATTTGAATTAAAATAGTGGATTTGATTTGGGGATAAGGAAAAACATTCTTAGGCTGGTAGCAGATTCATTCCTTGAATGACTATAACGCCTGCACTTATTCAAACGTAGTTAAAGATGCACAGTGCTGACTGTAAATCACTCCCTTAAGAGAACTGTGTGTTCTCTCTGAAGATGGCAGAGCTTCAGGTTCTCTTCTCAGAGGCCCCATCCAACAGTGTCTGTGTGCTTCGGGTTTGTTATGAATGAGCTTCGGGTTGTGCAACCCCAGCCAGTCATTGATGTCTGTTTGGCCCATTTGTATAACACAGAGTAAGGACTCCCCTCAGGCAGCTTTGGCTGCAGGAAAGGGAAGCCACCAAAGACAGTTTGATTGTTGCACAAAAGGGTGGAGCTCTGCACATTTTCAAGTTAAAGATGGCATTTTCATTTTAAATTATGTGTATGTGCGAGTATCTGTATGTGTACTTGTACACCTGAGTCCGAGTGTCCCAGGAACCCCGAGGTGTTGGATCCCCTGGAGCTGGAGTTACAGATGATTATGTGCTGCCTGATAAAGGTATTAGGGATCATACCCAGGTCCTCTGCAAGAGCAGAAATCGCTCGACTGCTGCCTGATAAAGGTATTAGGAATCATACCCAGGTCCTCTGCAAGAGCAGAAATCGCTCAACTGCTGAGCCGTCCACCCATCCACCCCAAGCTCTGAAATGTTGATAGTGATGTTTATTTATAGACTGAGAAATGTAATAGAACTCTCAGATAACGGATTGACATGCTTCATAAAAATATATTTGGCCAATATTTAATGAGCACCTGCTCCGTGACGGGTGATACACTCGGGGGGGGGGGGGGAAGCAGTGACCAAAACAGACTAATACTCCTCCTCTCATAGATTTAGAGTGGAGAAGGCCTCGTTGAGGAGGTCGAGTTTGATCTGAGATGTTCAGGAAGGAGACAGTAGGCTATGGGAATGTCCTGGGAGTAGCTAGCCAGTGGAAGGAGGCCATGAACAGCAGAGAATGGTCAGGGTGACTGTTGTCTTGGATAAGTGGCTGAGACAGACGTGGCTTCTTGCCTAGATGGCACAGGTTACAGTAGTGTCCCTGTGGCCTGTGTGTTTATGATGACCCCTTCGGAGCAAGGGCTGGAGGGGGACTCCTTTCTGCCTGGCTCAATACAACTTGAGTGCAATCAGCTGAACCTTTAACAAACTATCTGAAGAACACGTGCATTCAACAGAAAATTCCTGCTGGTCAGGCTCAAACCCATTTTTCGTTATGAATTTGTTTATTCAACAAGTTCTTGCTTTGTAAAACTTCTTCTGAGGTACGTATATTCTATACTTTAGAATGTATGTTCTATACTTCACTACATCTAGGATGCAGCTCTGTTACCTGTATGTCTGTGTCACAGTACCTGAGACAATCAACTTGTAAGGCAAACTTTGTTTTGTCTAAGAGTTTCAGAGGTTTCGGGGCACGGTTTCTTGCCTGTTGGTGCTCAGTTGGCACACTCCTTGGGGGCATTTTTCCAACTACTCAACATGCTAATGTTTTTTTTATGAGATTAATACACTCGTAAAAATATAAAGTCACAAAACTGCAGTGGTGTTTAATAGATCGAGTTGTGCAACCGTCCCCACAGATGTGGAACGTGTCACCGCTGCCTCCTATGGACGGCCACACTCGTCAGCCAGCTCCAGTTCTAACCTCGTATTCTCTGCTTTCTGCCCTCATTGCTAATAGACACAACTGCAATTCTGTCCGTTTGTCCTTGAGTCTCACTTCTGTCCGACAGCATGGCTTCAAGTTCCAACCATAATGTCGTGTGTACTGCATTTCTTTTAATTCCCAAACAATATCCTATTATATAGATACCCAGCATTTTGATGGTAGATTCCTTAGTTAGTAGGGAATTGAATTATTTTCCTGTCTTGGTTATGATGTGACTTACGCTGCTGTGAACACTGGAAGGCCCAGTACTTTGACACATCCAGGCAACACTGAGGTCAATGAACCATGCATGAGTTTCTGTCATTATCATCAGCCAGCTGGTCCAAGTGAGGACCCGGGCCATTGATGGAGCCAGTGACCCCTTCTATGCTAAACCCCCTCAGCAAACACCCTTGAAGATCTGTCACTCATGGCCAGGCCTCTGGCATATGCCCACAGCTGCACGGCAGAGCCATAGCTGTGCCTGTAATCGGACCTCATGAATGAACCGGACCTGCAGAGAAGACAGGAAGAATGCCCCCACACATACACACACACCAACACAAATCTGGGGAGCACCCCTTGGCTTGGTGGGAGCTTTCCTCGGCTTAGGTGCCATGTCTTCCAAGCTCCCAGATTCTCTGCCTTTGCATCAACTTTTAGAGATATGGAGTGAGTACGTGTCTGTGCGTGCCCCCACCCCATCCCCAGCCTCACACAGTAAAAGAAGGCCCACATGGGAACTGTCACTGAGCATATGGGCGTAAGGTAAAACATACGGGCGGAGTGAGACGGGCCCGGCACCCGTCTGCTTGCCTTCCTCGCGGGTCTGCTCCTTTTCTTCGTGTGTGCTTTTTCCTCCAACGATTTTATTCTGGGAAGACTTGGTTTTTGTCTCCCCCTCTGTACGGTTTAATCTTGAATGAGATGAAAGGTGTTTGAAAATAAAATAAACTTCTCTCCAGGAACAAACGGTTGCACAGGCCTGCACCAGCATCCTTTTTGCCTCTCTGGGCATCAGGGCTTAGGCGATAATGAATGAAATGGCACCGGCCTGGGGGAAATAGCAAGAGGTCAAAGGTTACATGCCACCCAGACCCAAGGATGCTCTGCGTCCGCAGCAAGTCTCAGAGACACACAGAGTCTCCAAGGGCCTTCGAAGCCTTGGAAGCCACTGCCTTGACTCTTAAATTGATATCAGAATGGCACGGGGATGAAGGGTACAGAGTTATGATGTTTTTTTCTAGAATATTACCGGCATAGTTCAGAACATTCTTAGCGGGTTAAGCTGTGTCAACTCAGAGGAGATAATGTTGGGCCCAGTGGTATTGTTTTGGCTTCCAGATTCCTTCTCAGTAACTGTGAGGGGGAGTCACAGTCTGCGCTGCCCCCCTGCACCCCCTCCGTGTCTTGCGGCACCTCCCTGCACAGATGTGTTTAGCTGTCCGGTGTGAGTCCCTCCTCCCCTCTCCCCAGAAGACCTGGACTAGGAGAGCCTCCCCAGTAGAAGGCCATCCCACGCTTGCTCCCAATTACAAAATTGTCCCTTAGGCGATTCAGGCAGGTTTTTCACAGCAGCCATTAGCTATGATGGATATCCTTGACTTTACGGGCAGCCTAGCTGTGTGTTTAATAAGGTGAAGAAGCGCCCAGAAGAGGCTGTCATAAAATGCTGTGTGTGGATAGTGAAAATTGGCATTTAATTTGCTGCCCTTTGGTAGTTGGACTCCACAAGTAAGAGGCCGATTGTCCAAACTGTGCTACTTTAGGAACCTGTACCTCAAACTGTTCGCCTGCTTTTTCTACACTGGTGGCTCTCAACCTTCCTGCTGCTGCTGCGACCCTCTAGTACAGTTCCTCATGCTGCGATGACCCCCAGTGATAACATTATTTCTGTTGCTACTTCATAACTGTAATTTTGCTACTGTTGTGAATCATCCTGTGACTACCTGACAGGCAGGATCTCTTATGTGCATCCCCTCAGAAAGGGTCATTAGCCCCACCCCAGCCCGAAACCCAAAGACTGAGAACCACTACTCGAGAAAGGACGTAGAAACCGCTTAGAAAGAACAACTGTGGATTTCTATGTGTTCTTAAAGGTCTACACCTCACCTCAGGCCTTGCTAGCATTGTGCTGGTATTTAATAGTCTCTTATGTTTAAGCTTCTTTTCCTGAATTCATTCATAAAATCGTCTCATCCCCCCAAAGCACTGGCCACAGCTGGATGATCTGCATCTCTTCTATCTTGATCCAGCACGTGTGAGTTGGACTGTCTTCCAGGTTGCCAGTTACAGGGCAGGGCGGCTTTTCCCTGACAGAAGATGCTCTTAACGTCAGTCACATGACCTTAGCAAGATCCAGAATTCCGTGTGATACAATCTGCTTGATCGCATCTTTGCCAGGGAACTAAATACCATCTATACCGATCCTGCGGCTGGTCCTCCCTTCCCCCAAAAATGGCTACTCAGTTTTCCCAGAGAAATACATTTCTGTATTTGTTAGTAGAAAATCAAATTCCAGTTTCCCCCATCCACTTGGCGACGTGTATATATTCTGTCAGAGAGAGAGCTTCAGCGATACAGCTTGCTCATAAGCTGAGGACTCATTTTGCCTTCCCCCTTGATGCCAGGACAGATGATTAAAGCTGGGGTGAGTTCTACCGTGTTCCTCTGTAGTGGGGCCCAGTAGAACACTAGCAGCTGGAGTGGACGCTCCGGCAGTCCTGCTCAGCTGGCATTTCTCTGAAAACCTCTGAGGTTATTCAGTTACTTTATGAGGAAACAGATTTGCTTCTTTCCAGAGTTGATATCCCTAATTGTCTGGGTTCTTCTTCTTTTTCCCTTAAATTAAACTACTTAGCCTTATTAAATTTATTCATATTCAACCTATGCTTTCCCAATATTGCTTCTCCCAGACAAGGTTCTCAGTTAGTAATAATTCTCTTTATCAAGAACGTGGTATTAAGTGTGAAATGGGACATCATTTAAAGCCCTTACGGCGACTCTATAACATGCATCAGTCTCTCCTTTAAAGACTAGGAGGCCAGTGATGAGAGAGTTAAATAGTTTCAAGGGTCACAAAGCTAGTAAAGATGCCAAGGTAGTATTTGAACTCAGTTCTTTGAGATCAAAGCTAGACTTAATCACTCTACTGCAGGCAGAGGAATCCATCAGATTTAATTTCTTTAAAATTTCCAAGCCATTTGCCATCAAAACCTTTAAAAACTCCCAACTCTCAATGGATATGCTTTGATACTGAGGCGACGTAATTTTAAAACAGCAACATCTGGAGATCGGGCCGGCCTTAGAGCCTCTGTCAACATTTTTTTTGAGCACCTAATAGAAGTTTTCCGTAATGGCTTCATGATAAACCAACTTCCTATAACGTTTACACTGTAAACAAAGCCCTCATGTTTTGGTCGTGCATGGAATTGGTTTAAGGTAACTTCTGACAGACAGGAAAATCACACAGATGTTTCTGAAGATAAACATTAGAGACTTCCCTCCCCTCCTGCTCCCACCAGCGTCTTTCTGGGCTGAGGGTCTCCCTTTGGGAGCCCTCTGTGAAGTCAGTCTACCTGCTGCCCATCCCGGGAGCCCTCTGTGAAGTCAGTCTACCTGCTGCCCATCCTGTTTTTTTCTCATTGCTCACTATAGCCACTCCCTCCATTGCCTCTCTCCTCATGAAAACCCTTCTGCGAAGCTCAAGCCTTGTCATAGTCCTGCTTACCAGCTCTGTCACCTCATTGTTCTCAGTGAGGTAGCTCTAAGGTGTGCCCACCAGAGTCCCCAGAGTGAGTCACATTCCGATGAGTTTAAAGGTCTTGCACTGAGTTGGTCTCCCCAGCCCCATCATCTGGGTACACCCAGCATACCAGGTGGGTCTATAGAAGAGGGGCATAAGAGCTAAGTGAAGTGACAGCACTGGTGGGCAGTGGGGGTGACCCAAGCCCAGTCTTGGGAGCAGGCTCTAGCAGTCAGAGGACATAAAGGAATGGATTCTCCCTCAAAGCCTTGGTGAACAAGCAGCTCTTCTACCCTCATAGTACTTCTATTCCAGCAGTGTGCTGGTGGGGTGTGTGTTTGTTTGTTTTTGTCTGCTTGACATAAACTAGAGACTCTTGGGAAAAGGGAACCCCAACTGAGAATTGCCTCTGGTAGATGGGCATATCTTTGAGGTACTTTCGTGATTAATGATTGGTGTGAGAGGGTCTAGCCTCCAGCCCTCTGTGGGCACTGCTATCCTCAGGCATGTATGTATTCTTGGATTATGTAAGAAAGTAGGCTCACCAAGCCACAGAAAGCGAGCCCAGTAAGCATCATTCCCCTGCTTCAGTTCCTGCCTCCAGGTTCCTATCCTGAGTTCCCTTGATGATGGACTGTGACTGTAAGCTGAAACAAACCCCCTTCCTCCTCAAAGTTAGCTTTGATTAGTGTCTTCTCACAACAGAGAAGCTATCTCAACAAGGTGAGTAAGTAGCTAGCTAGCCAGTGAATAGGCACTTGTGCTAATAATGTCAGGGAATATGCTGAGGAGACAAAACCCAATAAAGAAGGCTGAACAGAGTTTTCGGGTCTGATGAGTTTGTTCTGTTTGGGGCACTAGTGATCAACCCAGGATTTGGTTATGTTAAGAATATGCTGTTCCACAGAAGGACCATGAAGACAAGAGATAGATAAAGCCTTTCAGGAGAGGAGACATCTTAGGATGTCTACATCCTAAAACTGAAAATCAGTCTGTAGCTAGACATATCTATAACACTCTCCCCCAAATAAGATTTATATATTGTTATGGTTTGAATATGTTTGAACACTTGGCCCCTAGCTCTCAGCACCATTCCGGGGAGTTGTGGAGCCTTTAGGACACGTGACCTAGCTGAGGAAGTGAGCCACTGGGAGCCAGCCATGTGAGTTATAGTCTGTCCCTGTTCCACTGTAAATTCCCACCCGGTGGTCCTCTGACAAACCAGCCCAACCGTCCATTCCTGAGCAGATGTGAGCTTCTTTCTGCCCATGGCATCTTCTCCTCCATGATGGACTCTGGTCTCCTTAAACCATTAGCCAAAATAAACACATCCTCCACTGCGTGTCCTGTCACAGGGCCATGGCACATAGCCCCCATGCACAGTAATAGAGAAGACCGCTTCAGACTATGATTCCCCTTGAAAACAAATGCTGAACTTTTACTAAGTTGCACTCTGAAGAGATTCTTACAAATGTGTCTCTTGAAGAGCAGAGACACCAGCCATTTATAACTTCTCCTCTTGTGTACCCTGGACTTGAAAAGGTGGCTGGTCCAAGCCAAAACATCCTGCGGGGAGGAAAAACATATCTTGAAGAATTTATATGTGAAGTTATAAAAACAAAAACAAAACTAATTTTCCTTAAATTTTATTTTTTGAAATAGTTGTCTTTTAATCTGTTACTAATACCTGATGTCATCTGTTTCTTTTACCTGCCTTGTGCCTAGTAGAAAATTTCAAATTATGTCTGTGGCCTACGATCTTCACTTAGGAACTGGTTGTGGCTGCTTGCTTTCTGAAGGCACTCATCTACAGTTGGGGCATTGCCTGTTGAAGATAGTAAAATCAATCAAGAGGCATATATTCACCAATAGCTGCCACCTATAATATATGCTACTTAACTCTACAGGAACTGATAGTTAAAACAGAGCTGGGGACAAAGGACACCGTTTAGGAGGTTAGTGAATTTGCTTTGTTTTTATTTATATTGTTGGGATTTTTGATTTTTGTTTGTTTGTTAGCCCTCACTGGCTCTGCACATTAGGCTGGCCTTGAACTCACAGCCACTGGCTCCCAAGTGCTGGGATTAAGGACAGGTGCCACTGGGTTTCGAGACAGAGTTTAATGTAGGCCGTGCCCCTCTTCACAGTGAGTTTGTGAGCCCCTGGCTTCTCCGACGTGCGTTGGGGTTACACCCATGCCGACTCCAGCCTAGGCACAAACTTGAAGCGTGAATAGTGTGTGCCTTGGAATCCTCCCTCCAGGTTCTCTCCTTCCTCTTCAGTTTTTCTCACAACCAGACCTTTGTTTGCTATTGCCACTTCCATGAGAGTGAGGTTTAATTTTCAGGGATCGTTGGAGGAGAGTTTAATGAGAACTTCTGTTTTTGTTTTGTTTTTAATTGTTATTGTTTACTCCATTTAGAATTTTTTTTGTGAGGTCACCTGGTATATCTAATTATAGCACTGCTGAAATAGATAAAATTGGCTTTTTCCTATTCTACAGGTTTGTGAGAATAGCGAGTGTGAAGGTTATTTTCCTGTTCTTTGTTTCACAGAGGAAATCAGAGGGCTGGAGATGGCAGAACTTGCTAAGGGGGACAGACTGTATTGTGTGGTATTACATTTCCCCTGCAGGGGTCTGTAACAGATGCTGTTGGAACTGAGAAATGGAAAGCTAAGGGGTTCTGGAAGCCTCTTCTTCATCTGGGGAAAACAAAACAAACAAACAAACAAACAACCCACATAGACTGGATTCAGCCTGCTCGATCTCATCCAGTGACCATGGGAAAGGTCACCTGACTGAGCCTCAGGTTACTGATAAAACACAGGATAATAATGGAAGTTCTCACCTACCTCGGAAGAGTGCCTGAGAAGTTGGATGAGTTCTTATGGCATAGGGTCGGGCCTTGTTAGTTCTCACTCAAATTCAGCCCCTTGGTGAAACACTGCTGTAGTTATTACAGTGAATGAAAATGTGAATGTCCCGAGCCCTGTGATTCGCAATTCATATTTATTCATCCATTTGGATCCTTCACAAGCTCACGTCTTCCTGGGACCTGACCATGTGGGGCTTTTATTGTGCCTGAATGAAAGAAGGAACTCTGATGAGTTCTGAAGGGGGTTGGTATTTACCCAAACTCATGTAGATGCTTAGTGACAAAGCTGGCTGGGAATGTCATGGAGAGAACTGATTCCCAGCCTGTCTCCCCAAACCCTGAGGGAAGGGGCTTTGGAAGCTCTCTTGTTGTGAAGATTGAGGCCTGAGGCTCACACTGAGGTCCCCTCTTTGAACTCTCCTCCTGAAGTAGCTCACCAGTGACTACTTGTGAGTAGCTCCTGGGCATGTTTATTTTGACTTGACCCCCAGCAAACTTGACTTGTTAACAGTTCAGAGCCGAGGGTTAGCTCTGTGTTAAGATGATAATGGTCTAGCCTGTCTTACCTCATGGGAGGCTCAACTGTACCTTGGTGCAGCATGTGATCCGAGTCACCTCCGCCCTGCAGTGTAAGGAGAGTCTTATTACTTAATTCCTAAAACAAGGACTCACGTAAATCCAGGCTTTGGAGCTGTTTTTAGATTTAGAATCTACAGTCTTGCTTTCAGCTTCAGAGCCATGCAGAAATGGACTAAAAAGGATGTCTGTCTGTCAACCTCTGCAACCTTTTAGTAGTTGGTTGTTGAACCAACCATTCCTTGTCTACAGCGTAGGGCAGTTGACCTGTAGGTTGGGGACTGTTAAAGATTGAGACTGTGGTCCTCAGAAGGGGACCAGTGATGACGACACTGGTGTTTGAGAAATGTTGCCAGTGTAGCACCTGGAGTCAGATGTTTCACACCAGAGGGATGCTGTGTGAGTGATGTGTGAGTGACACTGTGTGAATACGTTTGTAGGTGCTAGAAATGCCAATGGGCGTGATCTAGAGCTTTGCACATTAGAAGAGCATTTGAATGGATACTTTTAAAGACATTTATTTATTTAATGTGCCTGTGTGTGTGTGTGTCTGGTTTTTGTTGTTTGTTCTATTGTTTGTTTGTTGCAACATGTCACATTGACCACTTGGTTAGCCTAAAGCTCACTGTGTAGGCCTTCAACATGAATCAGACCTCCTGTCTTTGCCTCTGGACTGCCAGGACTACAGGCCCATGCCACTGTGCCCAGCTAGAAAAATATTTGGATGAAATAGGGTTGAGATAGAGCCCTTGCCTAGCATATGCAAGGTCCAGGGTTTAACCCCCAGTACCAAAAACACGAAAAGAAAAAGGAAGATAAAGATCTCTAAAAATTAACAGAAAACAAACAACAAAAGGGTTTACTATTAATTACTCTTTTTATTAATGTATGTGCCTACTGTTTATGTTTGCCTTTTTTTTTAAGCAATACAAGATCATTTGTAGCTTAAGAAAGCCATTTGTGTTTATTAAATCACAGAAGGTAATCAGACCGTGTGAACACTTGTGTCTTGTGCAATGAGTGTGTTCACATGAATGATGGAGATTAAAGTGCATCTTAGCAGGTGTGACGCCATCCCAAAATGAGATTGATCGAGCTTCAGAACTCAGAAGTACAGATTCTGGGGAGCTGCCTTAGGACTAACATAATATTATATTAGTAACAACAGTGCGGTCCCTTACTGAGCACTTCCATGATACACTCTGCATTTGAACTTTTCATATGCAGAGCATAATTTAATCCTCATAGCAACTTAATGAGATTGTTTTCAATTACATTTTAATTAGCTATTATCTAAATCACTCAAGGTGGGACATGGAATTAAAACTCGTGCTTTCAAAGGAAGAATCCCAATTATGGTCACAGGAACCTTCACTTGGGTTCATCTGGGGAAACAAAGGCCTTCACATCACAGAATTAGGAGCACATTCCTGACAAACCAGGCTCTCTCAGTTGTGAGCTGCCACATAAATCCAAACTACTCCCCATGTCTGGATCTTGTTCCCAGGGTGTCTTTTAATTAGGTGACTTGGGAGTGGGAGAAAGAATGGAGATAGTTTTCACTGAGTATCTCTGTGTTCTTTTGACCTTGGGTAAATAGTGTTAGAGAAGAATGTACACAGGCATCAGCCAGGGAGATGTTTGTCCAGTGAACAGAGCTGGTGGTAAAGACTGGGTGAGGCCATCAACCACCCTTCCGGAGCGAGTAACAAACACGGCAGCTTCTCCCTACCAGATTCATTCTCAGATTAGAGGTGTCTGGTCCACTCTGAAGGAAGTTTCATATGTGCATATCCATAACTTCCATATAGCTATGAAACCTTTCTGATCTGGTGGTTTCCCTAGATGAGTACACACTACACACACACACCATACATACACATACGGCATGCTTGTAGAGGTCAGAGGACAACTTGGGACAGTTGGTTCTCTCCTTCCACCCTGTGAGTGCTGGGAACTGAACTCAGATCATCAAGCTTGGTGGCAAAGCTCCTATATCCATTTCACTAGCTCTGTCCAATATCTTGAGCATTTTGCAAAATAGCCTTTCGGAAGCCTGGTGTCTAATTGCAATAATCGCCTGATCCTTCCAGAGCTCTTGGGGGCAGGGGAGGGGTGGGTGTGTGCCTGAACTTACTCATCTTTACACAAAACACATACCATGAGTTGTACTGGGCCAGTGGAGTGGTATTTGTTTAGTTGGCACTGTGCAGGAGATAGGATTCATAGATGTCTGAGAGTTATAGATCTGAGGTCTGGTGATTCTTCTGTCTCACTTCTGTCCAAAGAGGGAGGATTGGAAAGTTAAGCAGAACCACAGGTGTCCCTGGGGCCTCCGCTGATACTGATGGTCGGTGGGTCTGTGCCAGTACGTAGAATCCTTGGATATCTGGGGTTTGCACCAACGGTGCATATTCAGAGCCACAGTTACTGCAAGAGGTCATTGAGCTGTCAGCAAATTTCAGCCAAGCCTGGGAAAGCATATATGCCTGAGTAGGGACACTGATCCTGATCTTCAATGCAAGGGTGAGAAGTTGTAGGGTTAAGTCCCTCTAAGTTACAAATAAGGTCACTTAAAAGTCAGGGAGTCATAGACATCTACACCCCAGACTTCTGGGTTCTCCTTATCAAAACAAAACAAAGGAACTCTGGACTTGTCGGGCATGAAGCCCGTCACACACCAGCCATCACTCAGAGATAGATGAAGCAAGTGCACCCCCCAACAACATCATCGTCTCTCATTATTTCATACCCTGCTTCTTTCTCTCATCTGTGAGGCGGCTGGCCTCCAAAGGGGGCTGCGTTTATGACCCTTGTGTTATACATAATGCTCAGGAGCAGGTCTTGAGACAGCTAGACACTTTAGCTCCATCACAGAAGGGAATCGCTGAGCCCTGTGAATCGTTCCATTGGGTCTGGGCAGCACTTTCCGCCTCTGGTATGATCCCAGGGAGCTGACCCAGTAATCAAAGCAAAGAAGAAAACTGCATTCATATGTGCTGCTCTGCTGGCCTCCAGTGAGCCCTGGTCTGGGAGACAGAGCCTGGAGCGCCCCACAGACTGCTCGCTCGCCTCAGCTCCCGGTTACTTGGCACCTGAGCTCTTGGAAGCATCCAGTGGGGGGTGGGCAGCAGGCGCCATGCCATCCATTCAGACAGCCTTCTGAATGCCAGCAGCCAAGAGAACATCAGCTGTGCCTGGGAGTGCTGTGGGTTCCTGCCAGAAACATCTAAACTTCAAAGGGGGAGGGAGGGATCCGTACTGAGGGCTGATGTGCGAAGCTTTCTGGCATTACTCATCTGGGCCCATTCGCAGAGAAAGAGGAGAGCGTGAAGCACCCTGTTGGGCTCTACCTATAGTGGACAGTCTTCCCGCAGAATTTACAAGCACAAAAGTAAAATGAATATAAAGAATCGTGGATCATGGATGCCTCTTAGGGCAAATTGTACTGAAGTTTAGGTTCATGATCAATTTTACTTGGAAACTAGATCATTAAAGGGCTTGAAAGTGGGGGCGGGACTCCTTATAACCAAGCAGCTTATAGGTTTGACCCTGACATTTTAGTCCCACACTGGCCCAGGACAGAAGTCTGATGCCTGGAATTTGGGCAAAGCATGAATGGACTGAAGCACTCCAGAAGTCCCTCAGCCACGCAAGTCTGAGGGGGGTGACTTCGCCCCACCTTTATGGCCCATGCCTTTTCTTTCTTGCAACCTACCCCTCTCCTCTTCTGTCCTTCCGAAAGAACTTTTCTTCGTTCCCCTGCTCTCTTGCTCGTCTGAATTCTTTTCTCCTTTGTTTTCTCATTATCTTTTCTTTATTCCACTTGTCGGTTCTCCAAGGTCTCTGGGTCGCCGTCTCCTTACTGTCTCATTCTTTTACTACTTACGCCTCTTACCCATAATGCAGTGCCTCTTACCCATAATGCAGTGCCTCTTACCCATAATGCAGTGCCTCTTATCAATAATGCAGTGCCTCCTACCCATAATGCAGGAACCCTAATGGAGGGGCATGAGCGTGTGGGCAGAGAACGAGGAAGAGATATTAAATGAAGAAGTCAGGTTTGGACAGTTGTTCTGGGGTTGGGGAAGAGATGAGGAGAGCTGTCTGGTACCCCGTAAATAGATCAAGGTTGTTCGTTCTGGAGCAATACGTTAAACTGTTTATGCATCGGACTCATGGGTTTTACCAAGGATTCCCTTCCAGGCAAGAGGAACTGTGTTAAAGAGAAGATATGGCAGGGAGTATAGTATTCGTGTATTTGACACTTGACTACGGGTTTACAAAGAAGTTGAGCCTGTAAGATTAGAAAAAAAAAATGCTAGCACTAATTTAGTGTTTTTGAAATGCTGTTTTGTTGCAACGATTTGATCAGTATTTTTACATCTTTTAGGACATGTGCCTTTTCAAACTACAGTGCAGATTGAGCATGGTAGCACAGATCTGTATTCCCAACACAGGAGGCTGAGGCAGGGGGATCCTGAGTTTAAGGTTAGTGTTGGTCACACTCAAAAGACCTTGTCTCAAAAAAGTGTGTGTGTGTGTGTGTGTGTGTGTGTGTGAGAGAGAGAGAGAGAGAGAGAGAGAGAGAGAGAGAGAGAGAGANGAGAGAGAGAGAGAGAGAGAGAGAGAGAGAGAGAGAGAGAGAGAGAGAGAGAAATAAATTGATTAGATCTTAAATAAGTCAGAATGGTAGAAAATAGCTATTTAGTATCATTTTTTAATTTAAGCCATTTTAATTCACGTTTAAATTCTAATTCCATTGAAATAAAAGCCAATTTTTATGACATTATAGTACGTATAAATCCTTTCATTCTGTATTCTCAGTATTATATCAAGAACAGCTCACAATTCTCCTTCCTGTCTAAATAAGTATAAACAGTGTTGAGACTCTGTTGTCCAGTAAATAGAAAAGAAAAAGAAAAAAATTAAAAGGAAGCATACATTTGGCAGGAAATGTCATTTCCTAATAATTTCATTAGTCAGAACAGATTCTGTAGTTTTTGTTTCTAACTGTGAAAATCGGTGTTTGCTTCTAAATCATTAAATAAGTAAATTGAGGCAGCTCATGGCTAGTGAATGAAGAGCTAAGTAAGATGCCATTCTGCATCATTTTGGGACCGTCCTCCGGAATTCCTTTATCTCTGGACCAGCCCACTCTGGTCCTTAGCATTGTCACTGAAGGGCCTGATGGAACAACTTAGAGCAGAAAAGGTTTATTCTGATTTGCAACGCCAGAGGTGTCAGTCCATGGCAGTAAGAGGGCTTGGTGAGATAGAACATCATGACTCTAGGAAGCAGAGAAATGGGAATGGAAAGAAGTAGGAAAAGATGTAGGGCACTCCCATGACCTACTTCCTCTAACTAGGCTCCCCCCTTCCTACGTCTGGCCACTTCCCAGTAAGGGCATCATCAGATGATGAATTTGCCAAGGAATGAGTCTACTCCTTAGGTAGGAGCCCTTGGGATCTATCTGTTCATCTCCATAAACAGTGTTGGGAATTCATGCAGAGGAGTACGCACTTGGGCATCTCCATTTAGCCACATTGACAAAGTTAACCGTAGCACCTGCCTTCATTTCCACGGTCCGACCCAAGGCAGAATGGCATCCTGCTGTAACACCTTGACCTCTCTAGACACATGAGCCTTTGCTCATAAGATCCTTCTGAAACCAGCCTCGCCTTGGGAAATGGCTGCTTTTCAGCTAGCTGTGGAGTCAGAACCTTCCCCAAGTCACTGGACAGCCGTTACAGTTCCTTTATGTGTCCCCTTAATGCAGTGGTTCCCAACCTTCCTAACATTGCGACCCTTTAATACAGTTCCTCATGCCGCAGTGACCCCAACCATAAAATTATTTTAGTTGCTACTTCATGGCTGTAATTCTGCTACCGTTATGAATCATAATGTAAACATCTGGGTTTCCCCGATAGTCTCCAGTGGCCCCTGTTGAAGAGTCATTTGACCCCCCAAAGCGGTCACCATCCACGAGCCGAGAAGCACTGTTGTAATGCTGTCTTTCCTGCTGCTTCTATGGGGCTCGTTGCCTTTCACTAAATCAAAGTTAGAGAAACCCTGTCTGTGGTCCAGCGGCTAGTCATGAGGCCCCAAGGGCAGGGTCTTCTCTTTGTGCCTCCAGAGCCCAGAACCTGGAGGAGGCTCAGTGACATCACAGGAGTAGTACAAGTATTTTTACCTTTGCTTGTTCCATGTGAGGTAGATGTGGCTCAGGGACCGTTACTGAATTGAGTCTGTTTTCCTATTATTTGTGGAGAAGCTTGGTGTTCATGAACTATAAGTAGGCTTATGATCGAGCGTTCTTATCTCTAAGGTTGAGTCTGTCTGCCGCCTGGTGCCCTGCAGAGGTGAGACAGTCAACAGAATATGCTTGAAAATTTAACAAAGATGGGTGACGTTCAATATTTACTGCCTGCGAAATCATTTTTAACTTTTGATTTTTGTTACATGAAGGTCGACACATAATTGTATCCAGTTCTTAATTCTTCACAGAAAGGCTGGTGAGAGCAAGCACTCCAATCCTGACGGTAATGGGGAGGGGCAGGAATTCCTCAGTGGCTTATGCTGGAAGCAGGATGCTGGTTCACGGCTCTTACACCCACTATCACAAGGTACAGATGTCTCTATTAGAAAGCACAGCCAGAAACCACTTTATATTGACAACTAAAACTAGCAACTGATGCTGCTGGAATTCTCCTAAACCGCAGCCAGCTTTCTCTTCTCTTGATTCCTTCAAAGCCTTCAGTGCGGAACCCTGCCTTAAGCATCCTCTCTATTCACAGGTAACGACAAAGCCGAATTCCAGGAACTGGAGTGTGCCCCCTCCCACCCCTTCTGATGTGCCCATCCCTGGGTCCGTCTCCTCAAGAGTCTGTGCATCTTCATCCTCTGTAGCTAACAGAGAGGCCATCCCAGCAGCATTCAGTGAGGAAGTTCTCACAACCTACTTCAGGTCAATGAGTCCCATTCTCTCCACATTCACAAACTCTCCAAGCTAGGGCACCCTAGCCAACTCCTAGGGACCTTGGCAGACTCTCCTCATCTATCAAAGATCCTTTGATATGCGCATCTTTAGCAATAGTCACTGCACACATTTTGAACTCTCTATTCCTGGTTTCTACACTTTTTTTTTTGTTTTCTTGTTTATTTGTTTTTTTTTTTTAAATCTCCATTAGCAGGCTTGAATGAGGAGACATCTTCCTGCTAGAATGGCTTCCCAGCAGGTGCACCGTAGCACTGAGGGCATCCAGTGCTAACTCACTTACACAGCACCTGCCCCTCCAACCTTCAGCGCGAGCAGCCCGTCCGTCATTCTGCTTTCCCTGTTCATACTCACTACTTACGATGTCTAATTGCTCAGTAACTCTGTAAATCCTTTTTTTTTTTAATTTTTCAATTTGAACATCGTCACCTTTCCCTTTTTAAAAAATGTGACATCGTTGGTGACATTGGCCTCTCCAATATTTTCCCTACGACATGAGTCTAAACATCTTTGGTTTTTTTTTTTTTTTTTTTTTTTTTTTTTTTTTTGGTTTTTTGAGACAGGGTTTCTCTGTATAGCCCTGGCTATCCTGGAACTCACTTTGTAGACCAGGCTGGCCTCGAACTCAGAAATTTGCCTGCCTCTGCCTCCCGAGTGCTGGGATTAAAGGCCTGCGCCACCAGGCCCGGCTGAGTCTAAACATCTTTAAGACGCGAGTTCATCCTCCCTTTTCCAGACAGTGCACTGCCAGTACCCCTGTTGTGTTCATATCTCTTCTGTATTGTCTCAAAATCCTGGAGCTTTAACTCCACAGGTCGAAATCCACTTTTAGCCTGTTCAAAACCAGTGAACTTGGAACTTCTCCAGCACCATCTCTAGTGACAATGGCTTCCATTGAGGACTGACAATTTCAAGAGCTGGTAGAGTGCATGGAACATTAGAAAAATGTTCTTTTAACTCAGCACCCCATAGGTATCCTGTAATTCCCAGTTTGACTGTTTCCTGTGTTAATAAAACACGGGGAGCTACATCCTTGATCTGATTTCCTTCCTTCAGTGATTCCTAACTCACCATTCAGGGTTTTCTATGACTTCAACCCTTTTCATTGCATCAGAAATTATGTTTTTAGATTTTTTTGTCTTTATTTGAAGAAATTACAGCAGTCTACACAATTTCTTCAGGGGTCATCACAGCTTGGACTCTTCTTACGTTCAGCAATTAAAGTACCCAGCACCAACCTCCCACCTCTCCTGATTTCCACAGGATTAGCACCGAAAGCTGCCCTTGGCAGTAGAGAGCACAGAGCTCTAGTGATGGTGGTGCCAATCCCAGGCACTCTGTTTGTGTGCTTGGCAACTCCTCTAACAAGTTCACCTCCAATATTTTTTATATTTCTCCTATAACTCAGTTGCCTTTACAATAGGCATGCCATCTTTTGTCACATTGGGGATTTCTAGCTCTGCACAATAATCGCTGTTTTTCCCTTTGGTCCCACCATAAAGAGGGTACATTGGAAACATTAAGGCTGGGCATCCCCATTGGATTTTATATCTTTGGCATAAGCCCCAGGGCAGTGGTCTCGTGGCCAAAAACTGTGGCTAGCCAAAGCATTTCTAAGCAGACCTGGGCCAGTGGGTTCAGTCCTCTCCCACCACCATAAATGATATCCTAGCTCCTGGGCGACAGTCCATTCCAGAACCTTCTGGAGAGTGTCAGTCTTCTGTAGGTCAGGGGCCAAATTACATCATTTCTGGGAGAGAATGAAGGGATTGGCTGATGGCCTGGAAAAGCTTAGGGGAAAAAAAAAATCTTTTAAAAGGTGTGTGTTGGAGTGTGGCTACAGTGTGTGTATTTGCTTATGGGAATATATAAAACTATGTGACCAAAAAAAAAAAAAAATGTGTGAGGCCTTCATAGCCTCCAGATTGAAAGCTTTACGTTATGGGCAAGAACTGTGGCTCCAAGTTATCTGAGTGGATTTGAGGAATTTCCAAGCTATTAGAGTACCTCTCGTTTTACCTTATCAGCTCCGTGGTCTCACAGCCCAGGTAATTCGAGCAGTCTGGAAGGTTGTCAGAGACATCATTTTATTGAACTGTAATTAAATAAGCCTAAGAAATACACCTGTCAGTACAATCCAAGTCTCTAACCAGGGTCTAACGAAAGCTACATGAAATTATTAATCTTTTATTTGTTCATTTCCCAGAATAAGCTATTCTCTTATGGTTGGGGTGGACATGGTGGTAGTGCTTTTTTATATGTGTATTTTATATGTAGATAGGTAGGTGTTTTGCCTCCCTGTATGTCTGTGTACCACCACATGGGGACCAGAAGAGAAAGTCAGGTTCCCAGGACTGGAATTACAGTTGGTTTTATGCCACCATGCCGGGCCTGGGAATTGAACCTGGGTCCTCTGGTTTAAGCCTGTGCTCTTAAACACCAAGTCATCTCTCTAGCTCTGAGACAGACCTTTAAAATATGTCTGTATTTCAGAGTTATTTTCAACCTATTAAATAGACCTAACCGGAGTGATTTTTTTTTCCATTGCTGATTGAATAAGATACTTTATAAGAAAACCACACAGGACTGGGAACCAGGAAGAAGGCAAGGCGTGAAAAAGTCCAATCAGGGTGGGAGAGCAGTTTACAGGGAAATGGAGAAAAGAACAAGTTCACAGATTAGCAAATATTGGTCACCAAGAAAATAACTGAACATTTTAACTTCTCATTCTCCATATTAAGACCAGCACATCAGTTTACCTACTGTGTGCTGTGTGGATGCTTGGAGATACATTATTTGTATTTGATGTCACAGAGTTTTGAACTTATATGCTCTAGTATGTAGAACATCATGCTAATAATATTATAAATACTGTCTAATACGAAGCCACGACATCCAGGAAATGGTAGATTCACATGTGTAGCTAGGTTTGGGGAAGTATTCACATTTTAGATAGGTTTTGGGGAATGTCCACATTTTAGGGACTCTTTCAGCTTTCTTTAAACAATGGAAACAACACTGAACACTTGGTATGTCAGCTCTCATGTGGTGTGTGAACTCTCCGATTAAGCGTTACACACACTAGTGTATTTTGAACAATCTAGGAAATAATCTAGAGGCCTATGCCCGGCTCTTACAAGTAAGTAAACTTGACTTCGATAATTATACTCGTAATTGTTGGACATGACATTTGTACCGCAGATTTTACACCGAGGTAAACTCAAATGGAAAGCTACACTGTACTTAGTAATTATCGGACTTTAAACTTCTGTTTCCTCCTCTGTAACAGAGGGCCCCACGTAACAGGATGCCGTCAGAGTGGAATGGGCTCACTGTCAGCACAGCACAGGGCCTAGATCGTAGGAGTACCTGTCGCCTTGCAGGTGGAAAAGGGAACTTGCCTGGGAGCCTGAATTGTGTTCTAGCAGTCTTTAAAACCCTAATTGCTGCAATAAGGAATACAGCTCTCATTTGGAAAAGCGTCACTATGCAATTAATTCAATAGAAAGGACTTAAACTAATTTTAAGGTTCCCCATTCCTAAAACCTACGTAGAGAAAGCCATGTGCAAGCTTTTGAGTGTGCACCACAAGAGGCCTTCATGAATTATAGCCAGTGTTTAGAGGAATATGGGAACTTGGTATTCTCTACAGGTCAATGACTTCCACACGCCTTCTCTTTCTGATCGTGAAAATCGATCTACTAATCAGCTCTTAAGTGTCCTTGCTTAATTATGAGGAAGTTAATGAAACTCTGCCTCATTCTGAGTCACAGCCCTACAGTGGATCGGACGCACTGTGTTCCTTAAACTGCCCTTTCCTGGGAGGAAGCTAAACTCCAGGCATTGATCGCTGGAATTTATTGCCTTTTATCCTGGGCGGCATTTGACAAGATGCAAATTCAGTTTTCATGCATCTTCTGAAAATCTTAAAAGGCCAAAAATATATCTGGCCTTCAAAAGCTATTGAAAACTGATGCTTCGTAATACCGAGGCTGACATCCTTTCAAATAAAGGTATGTGGTGAAGACTTGGAAAGGTGAAACTGGAGAACACAACACAACGGGAACACAGACAGCTTCTTGCTTGCTTCAATTACAAAGAGGGTTCTCTCTCGATTTTGATTTGTTGTTTTTTTCTTTTATTGAAAATACATTTTTTTCCACATGCTATATTCTAATAATGCTTTCCCCTTTCCCTACTTCTCCCTGCCCCCCCCCCCCACTTCATTCGGATTTGTCCTCTTTCGGTCTCTCATTAGAAAAGAAACTGGCTTCTAAAAAATAATTAAAAATAAAAATAAATAAATCACAATATGACAAAGCATCCGAACAAGAGAAGAAGCCAAAGGGGGAAAACCCACAAGAAACATACATAGATACAGAGACACGTGAGCTCACATACACAGGAATTCCATAAAAGCCCCAAACCAGAAGCCATGATATATACACAAAGGCCCTATAAAGGAAAAAGTATGCCCTGACAATAACGTTCCGAGACAAAGAACCTCCAGAGCTGCTGGTGAGCTGCCTTCCTGTTGGCATCTACTGACAGGCATGGGACCTGCCGCACTTAAGAGTGGTGTGTTTCCCTAAGTGAGACTTCATGGAGAAAACTAATTTTCCATTCGCAAGCAGCTATCAATTGGAGATAGCTTCTGGGCCAGGGATGGGGGCCTGTGTCCATTTCTCCTTCAGCTCTTACACCCCCATCTGGTGCAGACCTGTGCAGGCCCAGTGCATTGTCTGATCATATACACCTGCCATTCCTATTAGATCTAGAAGGCCTTATTTCCTCTGACCCCTCTGGCTCTGACATTCTTTCCCCCTTCTCTTCCAAAGAGCTCCCTGAGCCCCGAGGAGTTTGATGGAAATATCCCTTTTAGGGCTGCGTGTTCCAAGTCCTTGTCTCTGAATTTGTTCCCATCTGCTGCAGAGCTATCTAGTCTGATGATGGCTGAGCTAGGCATGGGATATCAATCTGGCAGGATGCCATTAGGAGTCATTTTATTGCTACCTCCCTTTAGCAGAACAGTGGTGTTTGGTTTTCCCCTAGGTTCCCTGGCCTGACTAGTCTCCAGCTCTTGGCCACCCAAGCAGCATTGTGTGGGTTCCATCTCATGGAGCAGGCCTCAACTCAAGTAAGATAATGGTTGGCAACTTCCTCTAGCTTTGTGCCACCGTTGCACCAGCATCTCCTGCTGGTAACTCTTGTACACCAAAGGGTTTGTAGCTGCTCTGGTGTTTACCTTTCCTTTTTTGGTAGCATGCAGTACCATGGATACTAGTCAGCAGAGACGAAGACACTAGGCAGACACCAGCTCAACTTCTCCATGTTCAATAAGCTGCGTAGGGGGTGTCTTCAGCCATAGGGCCTGACCATCAGTTTGTGGGGAGCCACCAATAGCCTTGGCAATAGATGGATTGTTTGGGGGTCCCCTTGGGACCCCTTTGGCCAATAATTCCATTAGATGAAACCCGTTCCCAATACTGGAACGCATTTGGTGATACAGCATCTCTAGTTGGGGCGCTGTCACCCCTGTGACTTGGTGATTTCATTTAGATCACCTTCATTTAATATGAATATATATTATATATTATCTGAAAATTTTGCTGTGTTGGATTTCCATGTGCCTCAGAAAAGGGATCGCTCTTAAGTCTGCTTCCCTAAACATTCTAAGCATCTCTATACTTCTAAGGTGAGACTGTGATGTTGGCCTTGGAGCAGAATCAGTTTGATTCCATGGAGACCAATTATAATATTTAGTTTGCTTGAGCTGTTAGTGATATAATCCCAAGGCAGGAAAGGATTGTTGTGTGTGTGTGTGTGTGTGTGTCATCCATTGTGACAGAAAACTTGAAGGCTACCTATGGTCTTTGCTGGAACCCAACCCAAAGGCCAGGGAATCAGAAGTATTTTGATTAATTTCAGAACTGTATTTACACCACACAAATCTGCATTACCTTCTAATCCTTGCTGTTTTCAGAGCCAGCACAGAACCATGATCTCTGAAGGCACCGTTGGTGGTGACGGCACTTGGCTTTCCTTTTCAGAAAGCGTAGACTGTATTATCCATACCTTAGTTCTAGATTTGCTTTTGCTTTTCCTTTCTTCATTACCCATTTAATAATAGGCTCGTTGTGGTTCGGATACGAGACATTCCCCTAAAAGGGCCATGTGTTGAGAGCTTGGTCCCCAGATAGTGATACAATTGAGAGCTGATTGAATCAAGATAACTTCATCTAAATAACCTACCACTGAAGTCATAGAGTCAAGAGTGGGCTGTTAGAAGGTAAGACCCAGTTGGAGGAAATCGGTCACACGGAAGTGTGCCCCTCCTAGAATATCTTGTCCCAGGTCCCTTCTGTGCTGGCTCTGCTTTCTGAGTACTGCAGAGTGAATGGCTTTTTGTAGTACCACACACTCTACTCATGGTGTTTTTGCCTCAACCCAAGTCCACAGTAACAGGCTCAAAGGACACAGAACAAAATATCCCCGCACCATGGGCCAAGAAAGGCCCTTTCTCCGTGTCACTTTTTGGAAGCATTCGCAGTGGTAGGAAAGCTAACTCACAAAGCCCTTCACATGGTAAGGAAGTGTTTTCCTGTCTTATTATTTGCAGCCTTCTACTGCATGTGGATGATTCTGACAAGCGAGTGGGCATTTCACAGTCAAGGAGGCACATTTCAACTCCACACATCTAAGTGGGGCCCTTGTGGTCCATGCTTGCCTTGTGTATAAGCCTTGCCTTCTGACCAAGCCTGCTAAGTCTCTACAGATACTCATTTGATGAGCATCCACTCATGAGAAAACTAGCCTCTGGTTTCCTGAAGACTTAGAGGACCCAACAGTTCTCTTAGAAGGGTTTTAGCCAATTCTCTTACATTGGTAATTTTGATGGTTTTAATAGTTATACATTTTTAATAGTATTTTAATAACACCTTTAAAAGATGAGCAAATAGATAAAGCTAGTTTCATATTTACAAGGTATGGTGTATCTGCTTTATGATGTTGACACTCATACAGATTAGTCTGTGTCTTTCATCTCAGGACTCTTGAGGTAGAGGCAGGAGAGGATCAGGAGTTCAAGGCCAGACTTTTAGTGATTTTTGAAGCCAGGCTGCCTTGGCTACATGAGACCCTGTCTCTAGACACAAAAACAAAAGTTTGGCAATCTAGGCATCTTTTCTGTGTTCAGTGTGACTGATGGTCATAGTGGGTTGAATAGCTTCTTGGATTTCTCTACAATATAACAGAAAAATCAATTTCCTTTTATCTATAAGAAATTAGGTGGAAATGCAGTAACCATCAGTTCTACACCAGATGGTAGAAGGAAATGATTCATAAATAACTAAGCTTCGGAGAAACATGTATACCATTCACTCGTGCAAGGATTCTGTTCTGGTTTCTTGTGTGTTTTAAAAATATTATTTTATGTTGTTGTTGTTGCTGCTGCTGGTGTTGATTCATTTGGGCTACTAAACCACCATCAGAAGGAAGACTATCTGCTTGTGAGGTGTAGCATTCAGCATTCCGTCTCTCTGTTGGCATGCGCCATTCTCTGGGATGCAGGTCTGCTTCTCTTACCTTCTTTGCTCTGAATTGTTCAGGGTCTTCTCCGTGGCGCTTCTGAATGTTTCTGGGAATGCTTATTAGTTTCCTCCTCTTGACACACAGGAGAGTCACCTGGGAAAGAAGGGAACCTCAATTGATGGCTTGTCTCCATTACGCTGGCCCCTAGGCAGGTACAGCTATGAGGAATTTTCCATGGGCGAGCGCAGCTCATCTGTGCAGTGCCACCCCTGGGCGGGCGTCCTGGGTTAGATCAGTGTGTCAGTAAGCAGCATCTCTTTGTGGGTTTGCTTCAGATCCTGTCTCCAGACCTTGGATTTCTACCTTGGCTTCTCTAAATGATAAACTTTTACATACCACACGTTGCTTTTTGGTCAGCATGTGACATAGCAACCTAACTAGGACATGTGATTACAAGATTTATTTTTGAAGTTTCTGTGAATTTTCCATTCTGTGTCCAGTTAAACCAACAGAATAAAAGTATCCACAGGGGTATTGGTCTCTACCATCAACTTGGTTTGGGAAAATGGCCTATGGAGTATTAATAAGATCTTACTTCTTAGAATCCTTATCCAGTCTGTTCTGGTCTAGCTCGTGACTGCACCTATCCACACCGAGAGTTGGATTGCAAAAGTTGAGATGCAGCCTGGCACCCCCTTTCTCTCCCCATCCTCACTGTAGAGTACTTTGTTCCTGTTATCATAAGTCCTACCCAGGACTGGCTCCTTAGTACCTCTTTGTCCCGCAGTATCCCCTCCAAATTTCTCAGTGTTCCCAATGTCCTTACCTTCAAGGATATGAAGACCACAGCCCCTGCTATGTGTGTGACCCATGCCTTTTTCCCAAGGAGAGGGCCTGCCTTTCATGCTGCCATGCAAAACCATTACAGAGTATGTTACAAGGAAATAATCAGTACATATTTTTCTTTGCATTTTCATTTGTGTGTGTGTATGCATGGTGCATATGTTTGCGCATACTCTCGTGTGGTTATGTATGCATTGTGTGTGCATGTGTGTATTATTGTGCATGTATGTGTATGTACATGTATGTGTACAGTATGTGTGCATGAGTGTGTTTGTGTGTGTGTGTGTGTCTGTGTCTGTGTGTGTATGTGTCTGTATGTATAGAATGGAGGACAATTTATGGGAATTGGTTCTCTTCTTCCATTGTGTGAATCCTGGGGATTAAACTTTGGGTTTGTTGGCAAGCTTCTTCACCCACTGAACCATTTCACTGGCCCAGTATTTTCCTCATATAAGTCTGCAGGAGAAACATTTTAAACAGTGTGCCTCTCTGTTTCCTGGATTATAGATGTAGCGTGTGGTACACTTACATCACCATATTCAATTCTGACCACAACCCTGACGGGCAAGGACTGTTGTTTTACGAGAGGAAACTTGAGGGGCTGAATGCCCTGCCTCACCCACATGACTTGTGGCCCGAGCCACTAACTCACAGCTGCATTCATTCTGCCGTTACTTAATATCTGTCCAGATTATAGCAGAGGCACGAATCCTTCAGAGTTCTGCTGCAGAGAAATGGCTTTTGTTTATTCGGTCTGTTCACCCTTTCTTTTTCTTTTTAAAGAAGCTAAAAGCTTTGCTTTTGTGGTGTTTTCTTTTCCTGCTCTAAATTTTCAGCTTAAAGAGCAGATCTCACAAAGTTTACAGCTGGTTTTTAATTAAGCAACAGTCACCAGGTTGCCTAAACATTCACATGAGCAGTGAGCACATTAATGACCAATGAGATTGGCTGGAGTCTGACTGGGTGATTGGTCTTTTCAGGGCAGGAGGCTGGCGTGGCAGCTGGGTTAACCCCCTCTGGGTGAAGGTCCTAACTCATTCCAGCAGAACACAGGTGCCTGATGTGTGAGAAACCTGACCACATAAAGGGAATGAAGTAACTGGGGTGGTCTGTGGTACTCAGATAACTATTCCTGCTCTGTCGTTGGCTAGGTGACTACAATATCCTTCTGGTCCATATGTTTACACAGTAGCCCTCATCACCTAGTACATACAAAGCAAGAAGAGTACACAGCATCTCCTTGTCACACCTACAGTTTGCCACAGAAACTTAAGAGTTAGAACTTCCCTTTGTCAGAGCAATTGTAAGACATTCCTCCATGCCCTATATTTCTGGGCAGTATGATTTAATTGGGTGTTTGTAGACTTTCCTAACTTAGAGGAACTATCTCTTTTTTTCTTTTTTCCCACATCACTTGCAGTCGTTGGGGAGCATTGCGCTTGTTGGGTTCTTGGTGTTTCTCCATTTCACTTGGGGCTCAATTAGAACAGGAACGAAGAACACTCAACTTGAAACCTGGTAGGCTGCCTGCTGTGGTGATGTAGATGGAGGCAGGCAGATCTCTGTGAGTTCGAGGCCAGCCTGGTCTACATAGTGAGTTTCAGGCCATCCAGAGCTGTACAGTGAGATCCTGACTCAAAACATAACAAACAACAACCAAAACTTGGAGGGGCTAAAGAGATGGCTTACTGCTTAAGAACACACATTGCTCTTCCAGAGGACCTGGGTTTGATTCCCAGAACCTACTTTGAATGGCTCACAGTCACTTGTAACTCTAGCTCTAAGGGAGTCCAGCACCTCTGGCCTCCACTCATAGGCACACACACAGACATACTCACACACAAAGAGAAAGAGGAGAGATAGTTAAAAGATAAATGTTTAAAATAACAACAGTTGAGCCTGTATTAAAACAGCCATTATGACTATTTAGTAGGCTATGGTCTAGACTTTAAATTACGACTAGCAGAACCTGCCCAGATACTACATTTTTTTTCCTGCTGTTTTTGCAGGAGTGTGGGTGTCTTGGTAATAAATCCTTTGTGACACTCAGCTAGGAAAATCATCTCTATCTCATTTCAAATGACAACAACGTGCATACATGATGATATCTGGTGAATCCATGCCGTGTCTACCTTTGGATAAAATCAGGACAAAATGAAAATACTGAGGGAGGAGTCAATTTATGCACACAGCATTTTAAACGCTGTCTACTTTGACAAATTGGACTAAAGGACAGCCATAGGGTCATAGCTGTTGTCACCATTGTTTAAAATGTATCAGCATTGAAGATGTCCGGGCAAGTGGCATATGCCTTTAGTTCTAGCAGTCGAGAGGCAGAGACAAGAGGATCTACATCAATTGGGGGGCCAGCCTCATCTACAGAACAGCCAGAGATATACAGGGAAACCTTGTCTCAATAAACAAACAAGTAAATAAAAAACAAGTAAATAAACAACATCTGGTTTTGAGATATAATTTGCACATGCTGTTCACTAACCCGGCAGGTTTTAGTATATTCAGCTTCACAACCATGATGGTTCAACTGTTATGATGAATTTTTAGTCATTTTTATCATCCCCCCAAAACCTGAATCCAACAGCAGCCACTTCCTATGACGCCCTAGTCTCCCATCCCCCCAGCAAAACACAGCTACCTTCTGCCTCCATGAGAGAGCCTGTCCCAGACACTTCACATGAATGGAACAGTACACTTACAGATCTGTGGCTGCTTCTCTTTTTTGAGACAGGGTCTCGTGTGATCCAGACTAGCTTCAAACTTGCTGTGTAGCTGAGGATGACCTTGGATGACCCTGTCTCCTGGCCTGCTTCCCTCTGCTTCCCGAGTCCTGGGAGGGCAGGTGTGTGGTACCACTCAGTGTATGTGGTGCTGGAGCTCAGACCCATGGCTTCTCGCATTACAGACAAGCACTCTGCCCACTGGGTTGCAGTAAATTCATGTTCTGGGGGTTCACCATAGCATAAGCCAGCTCTTCATCATTTTTAATTATCAGACAGTATTCCATTGTAGAGCTGTGCCACGCTTTGTCCCCTTTGGTTATTGATAGGTTTATTTCTACATCTCCCCTTTGCTAACAATTCTACTGTACACACTCACATACCTGGCTTTGTATGCAAATATATTTTCACTTCTTATTCTGTATATCCTAAAGTAGAAATGCTGAACAATCTGTTAATTCTGTTTAACCTTTTAAGGATGTGCCAGGATATTTGTTCTGCAATGAAAATATTAAAACTTCTGATGGCAGCATGTAAGGATTCCAGTTTCTCTGTTCCTTCTCCAACACCCTTTCCTCTTGTTGTTGGTAGAGTCCGGACAACTGGTAACAGGGTATCCGCTCTACTCTCGATTTCCATCTCCTGGTAGCTGATGATATTTAACAGGTTTTAAGAGTCCATTGACCTACTTTTTCAACATCCTGGGAGGAACACCGACTAAGATTCTTTGCCCATGTTGTACATTGTATTTTTTTTTTTGTCTTATTGTTGAGTTAGAAGAGTTCTTTGCATAAGCTGCATACAAATGCCTTGTCCAGTGTATGATTTGCAAGCATACCTTGCACCATGTGGGACTTGGTGTCCTTCTCCTTCCAGCTGAGTATAGCTGTGTGTCCTATAGTCTCCTTTATTATTCGAGGCATCGAGTCTCCTACACCTTTATAGTCCACAATCCTCCCTCCCTTTGTTACGAACTGCCTTTAGCACTGTAAGACTCCTGTGTCCTACCAGACAAAGCCGAGTGTCCAGAGCTTGGGACTCAGCCTAACCTAAGATTCAAGCTCAACAATGACATGCTCAGCTATATTAAGATGGCCCCATCGAGACTGACCAGAGAGAGCCGCTAGGAAGGGCCTTAATGGACCGCCCTAGAATCTGGGGTTGGGCAGGGGCCCGTATCCCTCGGTACAGAATTAAGCTCACAGTTTTTCTAGGAGTTTTGATTATTTCTACCCGGTTGAAGAAAGCCCTACAACTGTTGGATAGCGCTGATGAGATGTGTAGTGGAGCTCCTTTTACTTCTTATTGGATACCAAGGTGAGAGGAAGTGGGGGTGGGGAGAACCAGTCGGTCCTCCTAAGGTAATAGACTCGTTTTCTCTTAGCACAGCAGTATTTGCTAAAAACATCACTTTATCTCAAAAGATTTACTGGAATTCCCGAATGAGAAATACCCGAATCCTTGGGATTTTTTTTTTCTTTCTTTCTTTCTTCATAAAACAGAAATAACTATGTATTTTTAGGAGAAAATGTTTGGCAGCCATGCTGGTTATAATACTACATTGGAAACCACTTCCTTTGATCAACTGTGAACCAGATGCCCTTTCTTGTAGTTAAAAGTCTGTTGGTGATGCATGTTCTCCAGTGACAGCCACATTTCCTTGAGGTGGGAACAGGATCCCTCAACCCAGAGGGAACCTGAGGTCCACCTCCTTGCTTTTGCCAAGGGACCCCAGAAATAGCACTGTTTGGTGCATAGCAGACCCCAGAACAGACCTCTTCAGGCTCTTCTGCCAAGCTGTGGCTGGGGCTTCAGTCGACTGCTCAAAACCACTGGACATGTGGGAAGATAACACGAACTGTTGCATTGGTCAGATTCACAAAGCAGAGACAGAGGTTCTGGGAGACCCCACTCATCAACTGCTTCTTAAAGTGCTTGCTTTGCTTTTACACCCAAATTTACCCTTTGTAAGGCAAGGTGGTGAAGGAATAAATGTTATTATAACTTAGTATTAGGCAAGTCAGCAAGTTTCCTGACCTGCTCCTGCACCCACGCCTTAACCACCCAGCTGTTAGTGAGTTTAACCAAGGGGATCCAATGTGCCATCCGCTCTGTCTGGAAGGAATTCTACTAAGAATAGAAGAAAGCGCTCTTGGGACAGGATTCCTCTGTCCCCACTGAGTTAGGCTGTTGGCCTCTTTCGGGGCAAGGTGGGAACACTGGGGCCAGAGGAGCACAGAGCTTCTCCACCGAGAACACTCTTCTTGGCTTTGGAAGTCAGCATTGGGCCTGGGGACAGCCATGTGTGCTTAGTGTGACTTGTTTGCCAAACACAGCCGTCTCTGCAGCAGGCACTTACAGACAGTTCTGCGTGCTCTGCGTTTGCTTTGTGTTTTCTCTGAATCCACAGATGCACATCCCCCATGCTTCTAATGGCCAAAGGGTTCCCAGGATTGTGTGTGTCGGTAAAAGTGTCACTTTGAACAATGTGTACCAAGCCAAGGCTGAGAGAGCAGCCTTGGTGTTATGAATAGAATCCTAAGTTGGAGTCTGTGGGCTTGCCTGGTTATGAATGGATTATTTGGATATAGAAAGGAGTTATTTTTAGGTTCAGCATGCCTATAAACCCTGAAGCTAAGTGTTTTACAAATGAGGAGTGTATGCCCTAAATAAAATTGCCAGATGTCAGTCTCTGCGTGTGCCAACTGACAAATGCCTCACGACTCCGATGTCTGGAAGAGATGATGCCCATCTCTTTTCTATGCAAGCTCAAAGGGGAGAGTCGATGTGAAACACCACTGAACATTTTATAATGCACTCTGATGCCAACAGCACCCCAGCATTGGGAATTATCCGAAAGGCTGTAATTTCTTTCTCTCATGATTCAGTGTGTGTTTACGGTACTGCAAGTGTGAGACATATTTCTATTCAAATTCGCTATATTTTTCCCTCAGCCCCATATCATTTTTTAAAAAAAGAAGGCCAGCAGATGTTTTAAAATAAAGCAACCCAGGGCCAGTGGTAAAGATGCTTCCACCAAGCTGGCAATCTGTGTTCAAGCTCTTAGACTTGCATGGAGGAGGGACAGAACCAACTCCTACAGGTTGTCCTCTGGTTTCTGCACCCACTTTGTTGTGCACATGTGCCCACATGCTTGCATACACAGCATCATGGTGAATAAATGGATATAACATAACAAGCCAAAACCAACCTGGGTGCAGGACTCCAGCAGAGACCATAAACAGGGCCATTCATGTGACAGGAGTCACACTGCATGCCTTGCCTGTTTGTGCATCTTGGTCACTTCCATGACATCACCGGGGGATTCTTGTCTTTCCTCAGAAATCCGAGCCCAGCTGGTAGAGCAGCAAAAATGCCTGGAGCAGCAGACAGAAATGCGAGTTCAACTGCTCCAGGACCTGCAAGATTTCTTCCGGAAAAAAGCCGAAATTGAGACAGAATATTCTCGGAACCTGGAGAAGCTGGCAGAAAGGTTCATGGCCAAAACAAGAAGCACTAAAGACCATCAACAGTTCAAGTAAGAAAGGCTATTTCCAGCCGTGGGCATTACTCTAGGGTCTGATGGTTTGGCTAGCGTGCATGGGGTCATAGGTTCAATACCTGGGGTCAGATCGGGAGACAGGGGAGGGAGAAATAAAGAGGGAGGAGGAAGACTTGATTCAATACCTGGGATGCAGGTAGAAGTGGGGGAGGGAGGGAGAGGAACAGAAGGAGGGAGGTAGCAAAGGAGAGATGGATGCAGAGACAGACAGACAGACAGATGGAGGGAGACTTGATCCAGATTCACCTTTCCAGGGCGATGGCCACCTTGTCTTTCCTCCGAACCTCTTTGGCTCTAGACATTTTCTCTCTTGTTTATGAAGTTATTGGCAAACGTGTCCCCATAAATCTAACAGCCTTTCTCCATTCCCACTTATGCTACATAGACATAAGTTTATATTTTAAACCAATGTTTACAAAATTAACAACTACAGAAAAGGAGCTGAAATCAGCCATAGTAGACATTTGAAAGGGTGAATTTAAAAGTCGTTGTTTTAGACAAAGGCCTCAAGATTTTTCCTCCTCATCTTCCTCCCCCTGCCCCCACCTTTTTCCTCCTCTTACTCCTGCTCTTTAATTTTTCCATTTCTTCAAACCAGGTCTCGCTCTGTAACCTGGGCTAGCTTGGCACTTATGCCAGCCCTGCCTGCCTGCCAAGCACCAGGATTATAGGCCTGCAACACTCTAATGATTTTGTATGAAAATCAGCAATAACTTTTGTTTGGGTTTAGTGTTCCTGGGGAGTACCTCCTACCTTCACCCAACAAATCTGAGATCATTATAATCAAACCTTTTAAAAACAAAGACTTTCAGTAAGAGCTTATGGGTGAGCATGGCTAACCTTTAACATTAATGTACTTCATTAGATTAGAAAGAACATCCAGGTGATCTGTTCAAGAGACTTTATAATGTAAATCCCAGGGTCCCAGAGACAAGTAGGAAATCACACACAAGTATGCAAGCACGGGTACCACAGACAGAGGAAGCAGAAGCATGGTCTGTAATGGAGGGAGAGAAGGGAAGGTACTGGAAGAGTGGTGACTCTGTGTGTGTGTGTGTGTGTGTGTGTGTGTGTGAAAGAGACAGAGACAGAGAGAGAGAGAGAGAGAGAGAGAGAGAGAGAGAGAGAGAGAGAATATTAGAATGAATTGCATGTACGTGTAATAGTACACAGACATGATGTGCACCTGCTACAGAGACCAGAGAGCCTCAGGTGTTACACACCTCTCTCCACTTCCTCAATGCTGGGGTCCATGGCTCAAATTCACACGCTTGTGCCTACAAGGCAGACTCTACCACCTGAGCCATCTCCTTAGCCCTAAGAAGAGTGACCCGTAAGTGGGCACATATTGACAAGCTGACTATGAGAGGGGCGGAAGAAGGGAGCCTGGTGGTTAAGAACCAGAAGGGAGGGGTTGCAGGCCCAGGTTTGTAAAATAGTCGTTCTTTGAGAGTACGCTGTCATTGGAGGTGCAGCGTGGCCACAGGCATTAACTAGAGCACACCACAGACTCTTACATGTCTTTGTGGGCAGTCTGGCCTTTGTCCTGCAGACATAGGAATCTTTGCAACATTTTAAGTTGGCCTGACCACACCTTCATTAAAGTGACAGGCAAGGTTGTCAGCTACAGGAAGATAACCGGGAAGGGAGAACCCCAAGGGTCTCGCCTGATGTATAGCCTTGTGGTCTTAGCCACCCTACAGGGAGGGGCAGATACCCAGATGGAGAGATTGTAAAACGAAGGGAAGCGTGGCCTTTTGTTTCAGAAAGCTCAGTGGGCCAGGGAATCTGGAAACAGAAACGCTCTAAGAATCTCAGAAATGATGGTTACAATGTAACTGATGTGCTCATGGAACACCTGGATTCCTAGGGAACTGAGGGATGTTTCCATAGTCAAAAGAGAAAGGACAAGAGAAGTGAAGGTCTGCATATTCACAAAGGTGCCCTTGGCTTAATCCTGCAGAAGAGTGGGTGGGCAATGAGGTCTCCACAAGAAGAAAGAAAGATGAAGAAGATAAAGATGAAGACAAGGTTTCCACTGTAGGCCTCTCCTCGTTATCGTCCCGTTCCAGAGGATAGCCGACCCCAGTGGTAGAGGAAATAAAGCCCACCTACTCTCCCACACAGGGCAAACAAAGAGACCTGCCTGCTCAGCCTGGGAATTGGGGGGCTACTGATAACTGGGCCTCTTGCTTCTCGGCAACCTTGAAATTCCACTTCCAACCTTTCCATGACCTCGAAGCCCTGTTTAAAAGGAGAGTGGCCAGGTTAGCTAGAGGGCCTAGCAGGTGGAGGCCGAGCCTGGAACCTGAGTTCAGTTCCCAGAACTCACATGGTGGAAAGAAAATAAACTACGGAAGCTTGTTCTCTGACCCTCACGGGCATGTGCCCCTTCAACTAAATGCAATGAAATATTTACGCATGCAGCTCCAAATTGCCTTTGACTTGAGCATTCTTCATGATTGAATGCAGAGCCGGGGATGAAATGGATTATAAATGGATCAGAAACTCAAAACCCAGCTTCATTAACAAGCCAGCCAGACCTGCGTCTGAATAATGACTACTGCATGACTGTACCATTACGTACCTTCTCTGAGCTTTGGTTTCTCTACCAGAAAGCTCATGACCGTAATTGGCAAAGTCTTTGCCATGACTGGTGTATGGCTTGCTCATGGGTACACGCATGTGCATAGCATTTCTTCTCCTCTTTCTAGACAAATGAGTCTTTAGCAGACTCATGCTCGTGCTCATCGAAGCTAGACCTTGGATCCTGCTTTTGCACCATTTGGGGACAGTATCTGTGCAAACGGTCCTCAGTCTAAAAGTTGCTACTGCAAATAAAAAGAGCAAGGCTTAGATCAGCCTCCCACACAGACTCACTCTGATATTCACTTTGGTCCTTAACCAATCTTTGGTAAGCTTTAGAGCTCTCTTGTTGACAGTCAAGACACAGTGAGTGGCTGTGGTAAGGATTAAATAGAGTTAGCGTTAAGTCTTGATCAGAGCGGCCTCCCAGATAAAAATAGCTAACTTTATATGCTCAGCACTTACTATGCGCCCGAGGCACAATGGCAAACATTCAAACACAGACATGAGCTCAAGTCATCTTCATAATGACCTCATGAGACAGGTTATACGATTTATCCATTGGACAAAAGGTCTGAAGCACAGAGGTTAGTACTGTTATCCCATAGCCACACAGAAAAAAGGGAGGAGCTGAGCTGAGAACCTAGAGCAGGAGCCCCCCACACCTTTCATTAATATTTATGTAAATTTGAGACAGGCTCTCTCCAAGTTATCCAGGCTGGCTTGGGATTTGGTCATCTTCCTGCCTCAGCCTCCCAGGTTGCTGGGATTGCCCACCTGTACCTCCAAGGCTTGAAGTCCCCAGCCTCAACCTGCCCACTACTTCTCAGTAAATGATAGCTGCTGTTATTATCACATTATTATTGATATTATGGTTGGTGCTTATAGCAAGGCAATGACTTATCCAGTTGATGAAATACCATTTGATGCTTTTGACTGAGTGGACACTGAGAACACGAAGATGCATGAAATATGTTCAAGGCATTGGTGAGTTCCTTCAGGACAGAGGATAAGCATAGTTCAGATGAACACGTAGCGATTGCTTCCAGGGCTGAGTAAATAGAGGATGTCAATCGAAAGACTCTATGCATCTGCCATGGACACAACATTCCTTCTTGATAGTTCAGAGAAAAAAGATGTCCCAGGTCAGGGCTGGAATCACAGGGTACAAGGAGGTTTCTTTCTGAACCCCTTTCTGGTTCTAATCTTGCTTTCTTTTTCCTTTAGACACAGATTATAACTCTATGCGGGTGTTTAGAATGGTAAATATTTTCTTTGTATTTGTTTTTGACACAGGGACCTTATTCTAAGGCATCCTTGAATGTGCTACATAGCCCAGTCCAGCCTTAAACTCTTGGCTCTCCTGCCTCAACTGCCCAGATTCAGTGCAGTATTAAATGTAGAATCTGAGCAACCCAATGGTAGAAAGGCGTGACTTTCGTTTTATTCCCCCTGAGTTAATGCTTAGTCATAAATGTTTATGACTAATAAAAACAGTCCATCTTGCTGAAAGAGTTGGCTCAGTGAATAAAGGGCTTGCTAGGCAAACCTAGTGTCCTGTATCCTGATCCCAGAACCTGTGTATAGTAGCACACAAGTATCAGTAAACCCGCACTCCTGCAAGAAGACAGGAAGCGGAGACATGAGAATCTTTATTAGTTTAAGGCCACAGTGGTAAGTAGTGAGGGCCCCTATTCACACTATGTGGAAGGTGAGGGCTCCCATTGGAGGTTAACCTCAGACCTCAACACCTGTGCCACATGACACATACTCCTGTCTCTTTCCCCTCCCCCAACCCTTCCCCTCTCATGTACACATGCAAATTATAAAGAAGATAATAAAACCTCACATATGGTTACATCCTTTGCCCGGGTTAAGCACAAACACTGCCACTTTGCCATTTCATGGATTAGTTTTTTTTATAGTCAACAACAAAAAATTATGTGTTTAATTTCTGTTTTCAAGCAGTGACAATTTAGTTGCTCACCATGTCAGGATGGAGTTGTTCTTTGAATATGTGTGCATATAGGTCTAAGTTTGTGTGGCTTTGTAGTTCATTTGGTTTTATCATCTAGAATAAACCAGGATCATTTATGAATCTGAGATGGCTCTGTGAATTTCATCAGGATGTGTGACATGCCAAGAGCCTGCAAACTTTTGGGTTCCATTCATAAGCCTCAGGACAATGCCATAAAGCTCAGGTTCCCCAGGAATGGTTTCTGGAGGCTGGAGTCTATGCATCCAGGGATTAATAAATAACCCTTCAATTTGTATTCTGTGGCAGGCATACCTAGCCAAATTTCTTTTCCAGCAGTAGGCTGAACACTCAAAGCAGACTTTGTGAGCTGCGGCAGACCGGTCTGTGTGTGAGACAGTAGCCAGTAGATTTTCATGAAAACACAAGTGCTGTCCTTAGCAGTGTGCTAAACCTGGGGGCTGCCTAAGCACTGTCTGGGTTGGGCTCCCGGGACCCTGGTCAGGGGCAGGGAGGTTGTACCAGGGTTTTTGAGCCAAGTTTTCTTTCCAGGCCTGGTAAGTTGCAGGATCCCTGCAGGCTGTAGCATGCCCTGATCTAAGAAACACTCAGACCACAATAAACAGTGGCAGGGCAGCCATATCTGCCGCGGCTCCTCCATCTGCGTGAGTCACCTCTCTCTCTCTCTCTCGGGTGATCCGGTGGTAATTCTGTCCTCCTTTATCTCTCAGGAAAGACCAGAACCTGTTGTCTCCAGTGAACTGCTGGTATTTGCTCCTGAACCAAGTGAGGAGAGAGAGCAAAGACCACGCCACCTTGAGTGACATCTATCTGAACAATGTCATCATGCGGTTCATGCAGATAAGCGAGGATTCCACCCGGATGTTTAAAAAGGTAGACTGCACACACTCTGCCATAGTGTGCTTCCACATGACCACCTGGCCTCCCGCCACCTACGAGAGGAGCATTAAAGGCGTGACTATCCTAAGGACACAATTTAGAGGGTGACACCTGAGCATGTGTACTTACACTGTATGCTGGTGGTGTGTATGTGTGTGCACATGTGTGTATATATGTTTTAATGTACACATTATTATCTACTAGGTATACTTATTTATATTCAGCAAGTTAATGAATATTTTACCTGAAGAACATGAGCAAAAGAAATATTTCGGTGATGGGTACCTGCCGGGTACTGGAGAAGTAGGTCAACTATTAAGAGCTTACACTGGTTAGCTTATGCTTAGAGGATCCAAGTTTGTTTCTCATACCCAGCTGCAGGGGGACCTGAGGCCTCTGCCCTCTATAAGCACCCACACTCATACACATGTACAAACACACACACACACACACACACACACACACACAAACACTTAATTGGAATAATATTTTTTAAGTACCTGCAAGGTTGGCCTTTGTCTCCTCTGACCCCCACACTTGGGAGGGCCTCACGTGCTTCTTCCTGGCTCATGCATGACCAGGCATGTAAAACACATCACGTGTTGTCCTCCCAGGAACAAGTTATCACACTGTCTCCTTACAGCCTAGCCTCAGAGGCTATGAGAAACTGAAGTGGAAAAAAAAAAAATCCACAGGGCCCAGAAAATTCAGTTTCTAATATGTTAGAAAGCTTCCTCCTTCCTAAATCCATTTACAGAAACAAACAAACAAATCAGTGAAACCCGGGCTTGTAAGACTTCACGCCGTCATTAACTTCAGTCAGCCCGCAGCGAGTACTTGCGTTGTTTGGACATTTCTGTTGAGGACAATAACAGAATTGGAACATTTCCTGTATAAAGGCTCCTTGCCTGGCTTTCAGTTTCTGTGTTGAGAGCATGAATCTCCACTTCTCAGCTTCACGTTAGAATAGTGTTCCATGCCTAGACTGACACTCAGACCTTTCTTCCGTAACTTTTTTAGCTTCAGAGAAGGGGGTGTGCAACCCATCGATTCAGGCTTCGTGTTTCAAAGGGGCCTCTTAAAACAAGGGGGTAGTGCCACAGAGGCCAGCTGGAAGGCCGCTCGCTCAGCTGTGCTTGATGGAGCCACATTAGATTTGATTTCTGACCTAGAAATGGAATTTGGCAAGTTCTAAGACACTGTGTGCTGTGTTAAATAGAGAGAGAGGGAGAGAAGTGTTCTGAACAAAGGAGAACTTTCTGTGTTGGATCTAAGACTAGGCAGAGAATATCTTAACTTCTTAAATAAGAGAGCTGTGTGTGTGTGTGTGTGTGTGTGTGTGTGTGTGTGTGTGTGTGTACACATTTATGAGTTTCAACTGAGCCAGGGAAGTGAAGAAATAGTCTTGTTCCTCCATGAGCCCCACCTGTGTTTTTTCAGTGTGGTTGTATCTGTGAGCATATGCTGTAGTCCACGTGCTAGGCATTACACTGCAAAGATGGAAAGGTCGCACATTTGGACACTACTAAAAGATGCTTCCCCAGCATGGGGGCCTTGGCAAGGATTCAGCCAGGACTTACAAGGCTAGCTCCTCGTTTACTTATCCACAAACGTCTGTAAGCTGAGTTAAAAGACGTGTCTCTACTCGCAAGGAACATGTTATAATAATCACACGTTCCCAAGCTAAAGAGAAGTGCAGCCCACTGTGGGAGCTTAGAGGTTAGAGATCTTCATTTAACCTAGGAGACAGAAAAGGCTCCAAATAAGAGGCGGGGAAAGACAAGGGACCTTTCTAGGGTCTGCAGGAACACGTGTGTATGGGAAAATATTGAGTTTGCTGGGACTGGACTTCGGTTCATAGGATTAGAACGGGTGATGGATGGAGGCTAGCTAAGATGGGCCCAATAAGGAGAGACTTCTCATGACAAGGACAAAGAGCTTAACGAAGCTGCAGATACAAGGATGGTCGCCTAGTCGCCTGCATTTAGCTCTTCTCCTTCCTAGCTTTGTTATCTTGGATGATTGTTCTCCGGGGTCAAGAAAACGCCCTGTCTCTACTCTTCCCAAGACTGAACAAAGCAAGGTTGGGCAGAAGAGAGCCTGAAGCTCTGTGAGCCCTGAGGCTGGGGATGCCCTGGAGTTGTCTCTTAATCCAAGTGGGGAGCCTTGGGTTTTAGGTTTGGAGCCCTTGAACTTGGACTGCTCTTAGGAAAGGCAGCCCCCTTCCATGGAAGGGACTTCTCCAGGGCGATTCCCAGGGATCACGATCAGCCGTGAGATCCAACAGCCCACAGCCAGTATTCCCGGTAGTTGAGGAAATGAAACCCTAATTTTTATAAAGCTGAATCTGGTGAATCCATGGTGAATAGAAAAAGCAAGCGGACACATGCCAGCTTGTTTTCGATCAGAATTCATTACTCGCTTAGACGCTGAGGCTTGCGGTCTACGCAGTAGATTCCTACAAACTTGGTTGTTTAGTGGGGGTGTTATGTACACCCTGAACAGCCTTCTCTCTCAGTGATGGCTGATGAACTAGAGACGCTCAGTCCTTACAACCACAGAGACAAAGCCGACTGAGGAACTGTCAACCTACTAACATGTAACTCCAACTCAGCCCAGCCGCAGTCAAGGACGCCAAGGACCCCGCGCTGAAGTCCCCGTCTCAGGTCCTTGGACTGCTAGACTTATCTTTTCTGCTTACTTTTGGGCTGTTGTCTTTTTTGTTCGTTTCGGTCTTCCTGGGGAGCCAGGGCTGTCTCAGAGTGTGAGTCTCTCCTCCCGGCCTCTCTGGTGCTGTGAGTACGTACCGGCACCACCACATCTGGCTTTCTCTTTCTTAGGTGGCAAGTTTCCAGTTCTCCAGCTGCCTTTCCAATGTTACAGTGCTACATTGACTTAGTAGCCTCTTCTCTTATCAAAATGAAATCATCACAGTGAGCCTGAAGTGGCCTTTAGAATAACTTGGGCACCTTTGGGGTGTGCTCCTTTGGGGGAGAGTTTGGGGTGTCCTCATTTTTCAGAGTATCTCCTATCTTTATGGAGCTCTGTACCGATGCTGTGTGCTTGATAGCACTGGCCTCTTAAGTGTAATCAGGGGCAGAAGCCTTTCATCCAAACTGTTCTGTCAAATCGAGAGTTTGGAACAGGTAATTGCAGGAATGCTTTTATATCCAAATGGATATGATTACCAAGAAGACTCTGCAAGAATTCCCAATTCAATGCAGAGTGGTGGGGAACAACATAGAGACCTAATTCCTCCTTAGATGGGAGCAGTTATAAAAGTCCTTGCACATGGACTTGACTCAGAAGCGGTTATAGAAGCAGTTCTATAAGAACCTGATATAAAGATCACCAAGTTCTGTGCCCCAGCTCACAGAACCTCACAACGTGCATTCTGTGCACTCTTGTTTTTTTGCTCATAGGTGTGAGATGGTTTGTAGCTACTCCAGACTTTCTTGGTTAGTTGGCTGGAGGGGTGATAATTGGCTGCTTTATGAGGATGGTCAAACACTTTTGAGATTAGGTTTTGGCTTGGCTCTAGTCCACTCCTGAGCCCCTGAGCGTAGACTGGGAGACCAGAGGTCTCTGTGTGCCAGCACAGAGGCGCATGCTCACCATAGTTATCGCTGCTCTATTATCAATACTGGGGATGGAGTTAGGCTTGGTGTCTTTTGACTGTAGAATGAATAATAAAAATGCAGTACATGCATGTGGTAGAATTTTTTTTTAAAGATTTATTTATTTTTCATTTATGAGTGCACTGTAGCTGTCTTCAGACACACCAGAAGAGGGCATCAGATCTCATTACAGATGGTTGTGAGCCACCATGTGGTTGCTGAGAACTGAACTCAGGACCTCTGGAAGAACAGTCAGTGCTCTTAACCGCTGGGCCATCTCGCCAGCCCCGATAGAATTTTTTTCAAATATGTACAAAGGCAAATGAAATTTGCAAATAGTTGGATAGAACTGGAAAAATGTATATATTCCATGACGTGAACCAGGAGCAGAAAGACAAATGCCATGTAGTGCCTCTCATATGGGCATCCTCGTTTTGACCATTTAGATTTCTGTCACCAACTTGTAGTGCCTTCTGAATCCAGGAAGCTAGGATAGGGATATTGGACTGGGGAATGCTTTAGGGATGAGCACTAGGGGTGGGAAAGTTTCAGCAGGCCTGGAGGGTGGGGCTGAGGATGAGGAGACTGAAGTAGGAGAGGGCTAGTCAAAACCCACAATTGTATCAAAAATCTATTGTTGTGTGAGCTAATTAAAAAGTATAAGTTAAAAAAAAAGAATAATAAAAAGGGAGATGCCCCATATAGCTAGATAGCACTAGTCCTAGAACCTGGGGAGTTGGGGTGGGGTGGGGGTGGGGATCTACTGCCACCGCCACTCTCAGCTCTCATGGGAGAAGCTTCTCTAGTGGATGGCTAAGACAGACTCACAGCTGGTCCAAAAACAGAGACTAATTAATTGATGCCGGAGTACTCAGCTCTAAATGAAACACAAACACCACCACCGCCCCTCCCGAGGCTCCGGGAACATAACTTGAGGCAGGAAAGAAATATTGTAAGAGCCAGAGTCTGGAGAAGACATCTGTATAACAGCGACTTTTGAGGGGACAAAGCTGTCATACTCACGGACACACAGCGCCAGCTGTGGTTACCTGTATAAGACACCCCTGCAGTCATTGTCCCACTGCTGCTGACATTGCTGTAGCCTGGGCCTGTCCTTAGTCCTGGACTGGGGAAGGACTACAGAGCTCTACCACTCCCTGCTCAACAGTGGGCTACTGGTGGATTCTAAGGGCAGACGAGTCCCCGTCTTCAGTCGGGTACCCATCGGTGGGCCCACCTGGCTCCAGATGGCAGTTCTAAACCCATGTTCCAGTATGTGATTGAACTCAGTGGGTCACAAAATGACCTGAATGTGCAGGAGGGACTGCAGGGAATCACAGAGGTTGATGGGTGTGGGGAGGAGCGGTGGAGAGACTGAGCATGCACCGTGGCGCGCATGGACTCATCGGAGACCAGATGTAATGAAAATTACTTTTTTTAAAAGCCTGACGCAAGCTATCTGTGGATGGAGGCAGCAGATATGTCAGTCATCCACCCTAAAGCCGCTGAGATTGGCCTCAGGCCGCTGAGAATTGCCCTCCTCTGGCCTGAGCACATGGGTTATCAGATTCAGTCTCAGAGACCTGAATCCTTGGCCAAGTTTGGCCATCTCGGATTGCGTGGCTTAATCTGACAGGAGGGAGAGATGAGGGCTAAGATCCATAGTCCTTCTTTCATTTTGTTTCTGTCAAAGTAAGCTGTATCTATTTATATGCTTCAGTATGAAAGACAGAGACATTTCACGGGAATGAAGCCACGCTGCCAAAGGGACCATTTAAAGTTCGTTACTTGTCCAAATAGATGTTTTAGTTGAAGTTAATTAAAAAAATGAAAATACATACGAACCACTGGTGTACTGCCAATCTCTAAGGCTCTGACCTTGTTTTGAGAAAAAGTTCATGATGGGCCAGTAGAACGGCCCAGCAGATAAAGGTGCTTGCCACTAAGACTGATGAAACTGAGTTCAGGGCTGGAGACATGGCTCAGCTGTTCAAGGGTAAGCTCACAACCTAATAAAGAAACTGAGTTCAGTCCCCAGAACCTACATGGTGGAATGAGAACTCCTACACATTGGCCCTCTGACTTCCATATGCTCACTATAGCTTGTATGCGACAGCTCACCCCCCTACACACACACACACTCACTCACACCACACGCGCATAAATATTTTTTAAAACCTATTCATTTTGAAGCATTGAATATGAACACTGCCAACCCATTTCAGTCTTATTATTTAAAAATATAACAATACTTTATAATAAAATATATAAGAAAAATATAAGTATATTATAAATTAAAATATAACAGTAATTTCCTTATAGAAAGGCAGGAAACACTAATGACATTTTAATCACCCAATTTAACACAATCAGTTAATGATTTGCATCTTTTGAATATTGATATGTATGTTCATCTGTGTACTATGCAAATATTTTATGTTATGTACCTATATATTTCACAATTGCATATATGGGTTATACTTATTTGCATGTTGTAGATCTTTTAAAAATTGAGATACAATTCTGTAGTTTGGCCACCTGCCCTTCTCCTGTAAGAGATTAGCATTTCTCACGCCTGGAAACGAGCCCTCAGATGAGGGACTTGATGGCCTCCTGGTGTAAGTCACTGTTTGCACGGCTCCGTGCCTTTTCCTGTCACTGGACATTTGAGTCTCCCCAATACCGGTGATACTCAACTTAGGTTGCATAATCAGAAAAGGAATTGCCAGGTCAAGGGCAGCCGCAGACTTTCTAAGTGCGGATGCCCTTCTGATCCTTTTGAGGTTCTGGTGCGATGGCAGCCAGGACTCTGCCTTATCCAATTATACGCTGTTCCCTGAAAAGTAAACAGACTGATCTTTGGTTTGCCTTTTTTTTATTAGCAGAGAGCAACCAGACATGAGTTAGTGTGCTTATGCAACATTCGTAAATAATATAGCAAGAACCTTTCCAAGGCATTTTAGTGCACTGTAGCAGAAGAATTAAATGGTGTTCTGGTGGCCTCCAGGGCAGCTTAATTATTGATACGAGTAAGAAAAGCCCAAGCCAGCATTACCCTCTGGCTCTCTTGAGTCTTAGCAACCTTATGGGTAGCTCGGTCTTTTTCTAGAAGTAAATCATAACTGAACTATTGTTTCTTATAATGGCAGAATCTCCTAAAGTCTTTCTATGAAATATTTTCCATTGGTTTTTGTGAATTACACACCAAGATGGCTGGCCCTAGTACATGCTCTATGAATGTCAGTGGTTGGTGCTGTTTCTCTTGGCTTCCTATAGTTGCCTCGTCGCCTAGCAACAGCAAGCCGTGTGTGTGTGTGTGTGTGTGTGTGTGTGTGTGTGTGTGTGTGTGTGTGTGTGACTCACCTGGCTGGAGGTTTAGCAGGTGAGCAGCTACAGAGGAGCAATTTACCATCTGTTCAGAGGCTTCATCAAAGCCTTAGGGGGAGTCAAGCCCACAGTCCGCGTGTGTCTCCTTGAAAATGCATTACATAATGGTTTTAAAATCCAGCTGAAGTCAGCACTGTTGAAAGCTTTCTCCATATGGTGCGCTGCTTTGATACCAGTGCCCAAACGTCAGTAGTGGAACCAATAATTAATTACCTTGAGAATAGTTGCCTAGAAACATCTGAGAAGTTGTTGAGGTTTCTCTAGGTTACCTTTCTTCTGTCTGGGTCTCTTTGACTTTTGGATTTTGTACATGAACGTGTATATTGGGTAAAGAAGATGCCCGGGGTAAGAATTATTTCAGAAACTAAAACCTTAAGGGAAACAATATGGTCCAGGTCATACCAATGTTTAGTGTCTAATGAGATGGGGAGAGCAATATATGCAGGAGACAGTTTGTCCCCAGTATTGTCCATACAGGAGACACTTTGTCCCCGAGTACTGTCTGTGAATGGAGAACTGGCTGATTCTGCAGGGCCTGTTGAAATACGCACTTTGAGTTTTTATTATTAGGGTGAGGGATGAAATAAGATCTTCTGACTGAGAAAGCAGTTGGATAGAGGTGTCAACTGCCTTTCCCCCTGAGTAGAGTGAAAGGACAAAGGAGAGGCACAAATACAGACACTACAACGATCCTTCTGAGTTCAGGTATCTCCTGGTATTCCTTTCTCCAAGCCTTTCAGAGACTCCTGCCTCACCCAGAGGAAGGGCTAGACCCCAAGTTCTGATGACAGATAAATAGATAGATAGATGATAGATTGATTGATAGATGGATATAGATGATAGATAACAGATAAATGATGGATAGATGATTGATGGATGGATAGATAGATAGATAGATAGATGACAGACAGACAGACTGAGTCCCTTTCTGATATATCCCACATTTACTTGTTTGTGTCTCTGCTTAATTTGCAAGTTCCCAACGAAAGGACTTCTGCCTTGTTCACAGTAATTGGTGGTACATGCTACATGCCCAGCAGATATTTCTTGAGTGATTACAGTAATGGATACCAACTTAACATCTGTATTAGAAAGAAGCGATCAGTGTCGTCCACACAACGTGAAACTCGGGGTGTGTTAGCACCATGCAGTGTCATCCACACAACAGGAAACTCACGGTGTGTTAGCACCATGCAGTGTCATCCACACAACATGAAACTCGTAGTGTGTTAGCACCATGCAGGATTTTCAGGGCCACATTTAAACAACACCGTGGTGTGCACTACTTCCTCAGGAAAAGACAGCATCGGGTGTCCTGGGAAATTGTCCCCCTTCAGAGACCAGGGCCAGCTCAAAGACTGATGGCCTTCGTCACTGAAACATGGACGACTGGCTGTGGCAAATCACAGCAGAAAATACGGATAGTTATCTTCCAGAAATTTGCCTGTAAAGAGGAAGAGAAAGGATGGAGGAACGTTGGTATTTAAAGAAGAGTATGGGGCCAGGAAAGGTTTGGTTTTTTGTGCATGTGTGAGTTTCTTGCTTTGGTCTGTCTGTCTGTCTGTCTGTCTTCTTAAACTAGTCAGAGTAGCCAAGAGAAGGTACCACAGGAAAAAGGAAAACCAGGCTGAGGAGAGAGCTCCTTTGAAAATGCACTTGCTATGCAAGCATGACTATTTGACTTCCCTACAACCCATGTAAAAATGTTGGGTGCCATGCCTGTTCAGTGTTGGAGATGTGGAGACACATGTGACCCTGGGAGCCCCTGAGGAGCTAGCCTAGCCTTCGTCACACCTGTGAGAAATTCAGTCTCAGAAAACAAGGTGGGTGGCTCCTGAGGTTGACCCCTGACCTTCACAAGAACCTGAATATACACACACACACACACACACACACACACACACACACACACACACACACGGCGTTGGGAAGAGCAGACACACTCCAAAGGCTGGGCTGGGAGAGAACAAATATAACTCTCTCAGATAAAGATAGACAGGATGATTGGCCTTCAGCGGGAGAGTCTTAGCAGAGCAGATGTCACAGTTGTCATGGCTGCAGACAGTCCCCTTGGTAGGAAGAGAGCAGGATGCTATGGGACTCTCAGTCCCAGGTTCTCTGTGCCCGTGGAAGTGATCCCATGTGCTGGGATGTCTGTTGAGATCAAAGAATTTGCAGAAAGAAGAGAGGATTCTATCGACAACACCCTGGGGAAACTGAATTAAAAATAAAATTCAATCTGAGAACGGAAGGAGTGTGCGTTTTATAATGTGATCTTAGCGGTGCTCTTAGTGGTGGCTGAGTCCTACAAGTGTGTTCATGTATCCTTATTGCCAAAAAGAAAGAGCACAGACTGAGTCTGGGGTACGACCTGAAATGTCAAAAGGCGACGGAGGAAGGACTGCGGGAGACAACTGGAGGGAAGCGACGACCCTACCATTTTCTCCGCAGTGAAGATGTTACTGGAAAGAGCACTGAAGTACCCATGTTAAATGAATACCATGCTTTCTCAACCACACTTGGCTGTGATATACTGTACGCAGAACTGGCCCCAGTGATGTTCTGCCTTGTGTCTGCTGTCAGCAACCCCCACCCCCCCATCCTGGCTTTAGGCTGTGGCACTCGGGACGGTGGGGAATATGAATCAAGCAGATTGTTGAAAGCGCTGAAGTTCACCCTCTCAGGATACGGCTGGAACCCTGAGACGAGCATGGAACCAAGTCCTAGTTAACCATCTGCGTGAGTGAGACCACATGAAAGGAGACAGACATGCTAAGTGACAGCTAGCCGGCTACTAGACATATGAATTAGAGCATCTTACATCATCCAACTGCCAGCGGACCACAGACGCGAGGGAGAACGCTGCACCCCCAGCCCGGAGCAGAGCAATTCCCCCCGCTGACTCAAAGCCCCCTGAGCTAAGTGAAATGCAGTCTTGTGCCACTGAGCTTTGAGGCCCTTGTTACAGGGCGAAAGCTTAAATGATACACCAGGTAAATACCCGTGCTCGCCAACAGGAAAGATGAAATCAAAAGGTAAATACAGGCTCCCGGGGAACAGAGTCAGCACAGTCCACTGGGTCTCTCCCACTAAGTGCGTCCATAAAACCTAAACACAGTGCCTACGGCAGCAGTCTCAAGACTAAGTAGTAGGAGGCAGATGAAAGGCCAGACTCGAGAGATCTGCCAGATCGGCAGTGTTCCCCGTGTTTTCCCTTCGGAATCTTGCAGCCCAGATGCCTGACAGGAAGGAGTCTGTAAGCAGGCACCAGACACCAACACAGACCTGTACATGACGCCTTCTACTATGATCCAGAAAGCAGAGTGGGGACAGGAGTGTGTAGCTCCGGTGTCTGCTATTCCCACTTTCTTTGTGGCTCCTTACTCCTGAGTAACAGACTTTGTGCAACGGGTACTGCAACCCCGTAAAAGTCTTTTTGGAGCGAGAAACTACCCTCCCCAGTAGATGAGCTGATATCCAAGGTTAGCAACCACCAGTTTGGGTCTTGGACAGTCAGTGCGTGTGGAAGAAATAGACAACACAGGCTAGGCTAGGCTCGGCTCCTAACTCTCTAATTATCAGACTATAAGGGGGAGGCTAGAAAGCCAAAATGTAATAACGATTACATAAACAGATCTCCTGAATTTCCCCATTGAAAAGAAAGAATGAACACACAGTGTGGCCAGCATTTACAATGTCAGCATTTCTGAAAGAGAAGGAAAATTGTGATATTTGAGGATAATTGCAAGAAAATATCCCAAATTCAGCAAATGACAAGTTTAGCAAGGTCTATACGTTCAAGTTTACTGAATGTAGACTAGATAAGCTCAAAGAAACCCAAATCCAAGTACAGATAAACTGAAAGTTACAGACAAGCAAAACCACTGGAGGCAGCCAGCAGAATATAATTCATGCTCTGAGACACACCAGTTCACCCTGTGGGGTGCTCTGTCCAACTGTGGGGTGCCCCTTTCTCTCAGAGTCAGCAGCTTCTCCGAGCAGTGACAACCCAAGAAGCCTGCAGACACTGCCAGATGTTTTCTTAGGCAAACATGGCCTCAGTTGAGAAATATTGATTTAAATTGGGTCTTCAATCCTGCCAAACAGGTATTTTTACTTTAAGGAAATGTTCTGGTTTGGTTTGATTTATAATGGTTGAGTTTATAAACTTAAAATAACAAACATGAGACAGTTTTTTAAAAAGTCTAATCTCTTGCTTTTCATTTAAAGAAACAATTTTTTAAAGTACTTTTTAGTACCAAATTTATTTAGATTTTGTTATTTACAAAAGACCACACCTAATCTAGTTTGATTGGTTGGTTTTTGGTGTTTGCTTTGGTTTGGTTTGGTTTGATTTGGTTTGGTTTGGTTTTTGAGACAGGGTTTCTCTGTGTGGCCCTGACTATCCTGAAACTCTGTAAACCAGGCTGTCCTTAGACTTCACAGAGATCGGCCTGCCTCTGACTCCCAAGTGCTGGGATTAAAGGCATGCACCAATGCTGCCTAGATCAAGTTCATTTTTTAAAAGTCATAGATGGGCCAGAAAGATGGTTTAGTGGGTCAGACACCTGCTGTGCAAATGTAAGGACTCATAAAGTCAGATAAATACGTTGAAAAGCAAAATTATCAAAACCAAAAACAGATGCAGGCTGGCAAGACAACTCAGCTGGTAAAGATGCTTGTCACCCATCCTGATGACCTGAGTCGGGTACCCAGAGTCCACATGGTAGCAGGAGAGAACCAGTCCTCACAGGTTGACCTCCTACTTCTACCCACAGGGCTGTGTTTCTGTATAAAAGCCAGATGATGTGAAAACCAAAACAAACCCAGGGACAGGCTCTAAAGTGTTTTACCATTTGAATGTGTTACTGAGAGAAAATCAGGATGGGAAGAGGCCTAACCAGGAGAAGGCTTCGATGGTGCACGAATCTGGGAATAAAGTTTACCCTGCCATGAGAATTGTGACTGGGACATCTGTCCATCCTTCAGGAAGTACCTTATCCATATCAACTAAGAGTGAACTGCTGTTTTAAAGATGTGTTAGTATTTTAAGTTTTGCTGTTCTGTCCATCCAAATCAGATATTCTTAAGAATTCCAACTCCAACACACGACTGTTCTTTGCCCAGTTAGGAAGGGACTGGAGGATTCTAAACATTACTTCAGGTTCTTGGGCTCTCATTGACCACAGGGATGTAGATGAGGACCGACACACCAGATAGGGCAGTTGCAAGTGTGTGCCCCCCAAGTCCTCCCAGTATCTCCACCCCCACCCTGTGAAATACAAAGCCAGTGTGTTAGCAGGAGCTGCAAACCACAGTTGTCTGGAAGACAAAGGGAACCCACCCTGGCTTCTTCAAATCATCCTATCCAATGGACCAGTCACAGGGAATGCCTAGCACAGAGAAAGGGAGTCTTAACATAGGACACGGTAGCTGTCTCCAGACATTTGAAGTCTGCCCCACAGGTAGCTCCACTGCTCACGCTACAAGGAATTGAGAATATATGGTGGATTGTAAGTGGAAACGGGTGTTCGCTTCACCCCACAGCAGACCTAGCAATTATGCAGTCTGAAATCTGCCTCAGAAACAGTCTGCTGCGCTGCAGCTCTGCAGTGCTCTCCGGGACGGACTTCGGTCTCCTTGATGTTCCAAAACACTCGTTTTGACTTCTGTTGGATTGGCTAAAACATTATCTGACTTGAAAAATGATCCAAAGACTGTTTCACCAGCATTTGAAAAAGCAGAAAGTGGCTTCCTAAGATAAAGTAAGGGGACTCTGAGCAGATGACATCGTGACAGCAACAGCAAGAGGTACCAATTACGGAATGCCCGGTGTGTGTCAGGCAGTCTGTCGCACACAAAACAATGGGCAGCTCATCTCATCCTTGCAATGAACGTTTCGGGGCAGGCCCTGTAGTATTTTCCACTGTAGCGATGAGGAAACAGCTCAGAAAAAAAAAAAAGAAAATAATAAGATTTTCAGATGCTCTGACCCTGGTCCTCTCTTGAAGACTTGAATTTCTTGTTTTCTCTTTCAGTGGGCTGTCATTCCTTGTGTATGACCCGCCAGCCATGAATGTTTGGCTTTCTTCTTCTTCTTCTTCTTCTTCTTCTTCTTCTTCTTCTTCTTCTTCTTCTTCTTCTTCTTCTTCTTCTTCTTCTTCTTTTTTAATTTGGGGCTGTGTTTTATTTTGTTTCATTGTTTTAATTTCTCTGGTTGTGTTTAGTGAACCAAGTTACAGGAATCTCTTTTCTCTTGTCCTGTTCCTCCTCTGCCTGTCCTCAGGTTCCATGTCACTTTAATGGGCTCATTAACCACAGCAGTTCTGAATGATGCTGTTGACCAGTATCGACTTCCCAATCGGTGGCTCTCAACCTTCCTAAGGCTGCGACCGTTTAACACATCCCAGTTCCTCATGCTGTGGTGATGACCCCCCCACCCACCCTAAAATTATTGTCATTGCTCCTTCATAACTGCCACTTTCTGTTATGAACCGTGATGTCATGATGTAATCATGACGTAAAGTTCTGAAAATGGAGGATGTCCGATATGCAGCCATCAGGTTGAGAATGGCTACTCTAAAGGTTCCAAAACAGTTTAGTTCTTGAAGATGAAATCTGAAAAATCAAGTATCCTGTTGAAGAGTGATATGGAGTTTTGTTTTTTAATAGTTTGAATAGACATGATTCAGACTGGTCTGAACCTGTTTTCTTTGCTTCTCACACTAGATGATGGGGCCCCTTTTCTGTGTTTGCCGCCTGGAAACGACTCAGTAAATTACTGTTAAAGCTGGGAGAAGGTCTGGCTGAGTTTGAATGAATGAATTTGTATCAGTGTCGCCACGATTCTCTGCCCTTTGCGTTAAGACAAGCAAACCTACCCACTGGCCTACTTCCCTAGACGGCCCATGCCTACTTGCTGTGGTATATGGAGACTTAGGTCACGGAGCACGCTGCAGTACGTGATACAGTGTGCTTTACCATAGACAGTGCTTCTGACCCAGATAACTGTGAGCAGTCACAGCTATAACAGGAAGGAAAGCCCTTGATTTTCCTAATTAATAAATGCCTAGGTTCTTGTTTTGAAGAAATACCTAGAAATAAGTTACTGATAAAGCCGTTATTAAATTTTTGTGAAGTTTAACACATTAACACATTAAAAATTGATCAAAAATGTATTTATCATTTAGTTAACTGTATTGTGGACCTAGCTAAAGCTTAACTAACTTTTTTGAGTAGGTCTATTTATGTGGCCACAGAGTTTACACTTAATTGATTATTCAGTAAGTGACATTAAAAAAGTATTTCCAATTTATTACCATTTTCAATAAATAGACCTGGCATGAAAAGTAACGTTTTTTTTCAACCGCAAAGCATTTGCATTGACTGTGTTAAAACCTGGCTCTCGGGCCTGTTTGTATTTATTTATTTTTGTTTGTGTTTTTGAGACAAGGTCTCACTGTCCTGGAACCCACTGTATAGACTAGGTTGGCCTCAAACTCACAGAGATCCACCTACCTCTGCTTCCCGAGTGCTGGGCTGAAAAGCGTGTGCCACTGTGCCCAGCGGGCCTAACTTTAAAACTGTCTATCACAATTTATATGAATTTCTTATCAATTCTGTGTGTATTCTAGTTAATTATTAAATCGCACAGTTGGCTGAATGTAACAATCCCACCGAGGACACACGTGGGGTTTTCATTCTCCCTGTGTGCTGTGTGCATTCTAGTGAGTTCATCTGAGCAGTTTCCACAGATGGTGGAAAGAAAGACTGGAGTGAGGAAAGCCAGCCGAGAAGGAAGAGGGAGGCAGGGACTCTGAAGAAGGACACAGCCTGGGCTAGTGAAGGTCAGGGTTTGTAATGAGCCCATTTCCCTTTAAGAGGAAAATACCTTAGTCAGAAAACTAAGTAAAATCATGAGTAAAATACAAAAATGTAGATTAATTAAGACTGCTGGTCCTCCTACAGAATCACCCTTCTCCTCAGCTTCTTTCAGCCTTCCCTAATTCAAAAACAGGGGCCAGCTGCTTCTGTCCATTGGTTCGGTGCAAATATCTGCATCTTACTCTTTCAGCTGCTTGTTGGGTCTTTCAGAGGGCAGTTATGATAGATTCCTTTTGTGAGCACTCCATAGCCTCAGTAATAGTGTCAGGCCTTGGGACCTCCCCTTGAGCTGGATCCCACTTTGGACCTTTTTTCCCTCAGGCTCCTCTCCATTTCCATCTCTGTAATTCTTTCAGACAAACAACTATGGGTCAGAGGTGTGACTGTGGGATGGTAACCCCATCCCTCACTTGATGTCCTGTCTTCCTGCTGGAGGTGGCCTTTATAAGTCCCCACTCCCTACTGTTGGGCATTTCATCAAAGGCCCCTCTCTATGAGTCCTGGAGCAGTTTTAATTAATCTGGACCCTGGAGATCTTTCAAACACTGGACCACCAAACAGACAGCATACACCAGCTGATATGAGACCCCCTCCCCCAAACACACATACAGTAGAGGACTTCCAGGTCTGTGTTCATTCAGAGATGATGCACCTAACTCTCAAGAGACTGGAGGCCCCAGGGAGTTAAGATGTCGGATTGGTGGGGGCCGGGGGTGGGGGCATCCACGTGGAAACAGGGTGGGGTGGGGAGGAGGTGTGGGATGTGGAGCAATCAGAGTGTGGATGAGGAGGGGCAAGGAATGGAATATGGAGTGTAAAAAATGAATTACAAATAAAATTAAATTAAAAATACAAAAATGTATAAAAGTTGAGTAAAAGAGATCATCGAAGGTTAATTTTCATTAGGTAACATCATTTAGAGATAATTTATTTAAATGTCATGTCCCGATGACTTAAAATAGAGGGAACAGGCCTATAAACTACATATGTTCATACCTCTACATATGACCTATAGACTACATTTGTTCATACCTCTACATATGACCTATAAACTACATATGTTCATACCTCTACTTATGACCTATAGATTACATATGTTCATACCTTTACGTGTGATAGTGTTCTACATAGCAGATAAAAGAACATAATACTAAACATTATTAAATGTTTTTATAATATACTTTATTCTTTAGCAATTTCATGCATCTATACATTGCATCTTGATTATATCCTACCTCACTCTCTACCTCTCTCCTGGGCACCAGCCCTCTTTCTCTGTTCTGTCTATCTCTGTCCTTTACTCTCACTCTCTCTGTAACCTACTGGGTCTGGTTACTGCTGCCTGCTGGAATGTTGGCTTATCTTATTGGCTCTATCTCATGTAGAAGCTGTAGATACTGTGAGTTAGTGGGTGTACAGGTCGTCATATCATGTCTGGAAGTCAGCATCTGGTCACCACTCTTCCAGCACGTACAATCCCCCTACACACGCTCCATCTGCAGAAGGGAGAATAGAAAGGCTGCAGATGGCTCATCTCAGGGTAAGCAGTTAACAGTCACTTTCACGCCTTTGACAGGCTATGAGGCTCCGCATTAGCTTCTGCCCAGGGTAAAACGAAGCTTCTCCAGCCAAGGTTGAAAATGGTGCTGATCCTTGGATGTGAACATAAATGTTTATTGGGCAGTTTGATAACATGTCTACTTAGCAAAACCACAGTGGCATGCTCTCCCCTAGAAACTAGGACCCACTTCTCCGTAGACTTCTGGCCATTGGGGTGGTTAGCTTTGTTCACTCCACACAAACTAGAATCACTTGGGAAGAGAGTCTTAATGAGGGGTTCTCTACATTGTGTTGGGCTGTGGGCATGTCTGTCTGGGATTGGCTTAATTAAGTTAATTGACTTGGATAAACACAGCCCACTGGAGGCTGCACCATTCCGAAACAGGGGGGCCTGAGCTATACGAAAATGGAGAAATAGAGCTGACATGAGCAAGCAAACAAGCAATATATATGCATGTATTTCTTAGCTCTTACTTGTGGAATGTGACTATTTGAAGTTCATGACTGTACTTCCCCACAAGGATGAGCTGTAACCTGGAATTGTAAGCTGAAGTCCTCTATTCCTCTAAGTTGCTTTGGGTCAGGGTATTTTATTACAGAAACAGAAATGGAACTAAGACAGTGAGGTTTATAGTACCAGACACAAATTCCCTCATGTCTAGTAACCTTCAAATACCACTAGAAAGTAGTTGGTTACCACCTAATGGTCATGCCACTATTGCCATTGTGGATGCATTTTTGTCCAGAAGGTGGGTATTATAACTTTCAGTGTTCACTGCTGGATGATATTATTATGACTTTTACCCCTTCTGGCCTGAATAGACCCTTAGGGTGCTATGAGAGCAAGCCTGCAGAGAAGCAGTTTCAGACCAGTTCCAGCTTGATTTCTTTATGGCTTATAACCAGACTATGTGGTCTTGAGGAGCAAGGTCTTAAAACTAGGCAGCATCATTTGGGGATCTCTGGGGTCCCCCTAACCAGTAACTGGTTGAAAGATATCCCTCCCACACCTGGAAGTGAGACTTTCACTTAATAACTCATGTCTTCTGGGAAAACATTGTCCATCTGTGCACGTTTCCTGTGTCCTAAGTATTTTTAAATATTATGTTTTGTGTTAGGTCACAAAACTGTGTGTTACCAGAAGGCCTTTGCATCATTAGTTTTTGGTTAACACACCTGCTACCTCTTCCCTCTCCCACCCCTCTCTACCACTCCCATCTGAACTTAAACCTTTAATCCTGTTAGGACCCCTGCCCACCCTACTCTAATATCACATTGTTCTATCCTCTCGATCCTTAAGGCCTCTTCTACCATTCTCATGGCCCTTTCTAGCTTCCACTGAGGCTGGACAAGGCACTGATAGAGACTGAGCTGCACATCTGTATATGTGCCTGGAGCTTCTGTCCATCCCATGTGTGCTCATTGGTTGTGTCTCAGTCTTTGAGAGCTCCCAGGGGTCTAGGTTATTTGACTCTGTTGATCTCCTTTAGGCCTTCAATCCTTCCCCTCACTCTTCTATCTTAAAACACCATCAGTGTTTTCCTGTGGGTCTCTACATCGGTTTCAGTCAGCTGCTGGGTAGAACCTCTCAGAGGACAGTTATGCTAGGCTCCTGACTTCTGTGACCCATTTTTAAATTAGGTTTTTTTTTCTTGATGCTTAGCTTTCTTCTTTTAGCTCTTTGTATATTCTAGATATGAATCCCATTATGTTGGCTATGCAGATGGTAGAGGTCTGTCCCCATTCTATAGGCTGTCCCTTTTCTCGACAGTTTCACTTGCTACACAAAAGCTTGATCCCACTACTACCCTTATTTATTGAGGATTGGAACCCTATCCCAAACACCTATGCCTATATCATCCAGTGCATTCACTCCCTACTTTTTTCTCTGATGGTTTCAGAGTTTCTTGTCTTAATATCTGGTCGTCGATTCATTTGGAGTTGAGCATTGTTCAGGATGGAAGATAAAGATCTAGTTTCATCTACGTGGACATAGACTTCTCTGTCAATATTTGTTGAAAATGCTGTCCTTTCCCCATGGGTTCTTTTGTTTATACTTTTGTCAAAAATCAGGTGTGTGGCCTAATATCTGGGTCCTCTATTCTACTCCATTGATCTACATGTCTCTAGCATGTTTTTTGTGTCATTAGGATGATGTTTTTGATGCTACTCAACTGTAATATGACTCAATATCAGGTGTGGTGGTACCTTCCACAGTATATTATTCCCTTTGCCCAGAACTTTTTTGAGGATTTGGAGTCTTTTGCGCTTCCCAATAAAGTTTAAGTTTGTTTTGTCTTTTGTTTTTATTTTATTTTATTTATTTTGAAGCACTGAGTTCGTGTTTGGCTGGGGTGGCCGGTTCTTGGTAGAGTTGGTACAAGGACATTTTCACAGTTTTCATCTTGCCAATCCACGACCACACGATGAGGTCTTTCCATCTTCCAGTGTCATCCTCCGGTGTTTTAATTTTTTTAAAGAGATAACCTCACAGGCTCTTGGTGAGGTTTGTTGCAGCCTGTTTTGTTTAATTGGTTGGTGTTGCTGTTTTGAGACCATTGTGAATGGAATTGTTTCCGCCACCTCTACCTCACTAGAAGTCTCACTTGCCCAAAGAAGCTACTGATTGTTGAGTGCCACCATTGTAAGCTGACGCTCTGCCGAGTGTGTTAAGTTCCTTATTGTTTTTTCCAGCTGTCTGTGCCTGTAGACACACTTTACTGTCATTATTTTGAGTTCTCTGTCTGAGATTTAAACTAACTCACTCTCTTTTGAGACAAGGTCTTGTTAAGTAGGCTAACCCGGAACTCATTATGGAAACTGGCCTGGCCTCAAACCCACAGAGACTCAGTAGCCTCTGCTCTTAGAGGGCCAGGGTTTGAAGTGTGTTCCACCATGCCCAGCCTAGCCCCCTCACAGGACTGTAGACCTGATAGTTTTCGGAGAAGTTATGTGGTATTTGTTTTCTGTGTACATGTTTCATATGTTACTGCCTTGAGATTTATGTATGTGGGGTCCTTTCTTTGCTCGGTGTATATTTTAATCAGTGATATTCTTTCATCTGGAGTTTCCACAGCATTCAAGTATGATTTGGATTGATAAAGTTGAATGTGTAGTTCTGAAAATAATTCCTCAGTTCAGGAGGAATTCAAAACAATCCCTCCTCAGGAGCTCAGGATGGCTGGTGTAAACTCTACGCTATCGCTGAGAATATTAACTACAGAACATTCAACACTGCCTGTCCATGGCTGCTAGATGTTACCTCTGTGCAGGTGCCGTCCCTGGCAGTTAACGGAGACCCCTTTACCTTCCATACCTGTTTGACAATAACAGAGGACAGTATAGAGCATAGTCAAACTCAGTCAATAAGGCTAGACTTGGGAATAAAGTACTGTGGTTAAAGGGAGAGTACATATTAGATCTTTGAAATTAAAAAAAAAACAAGTTAATGAAGTAGTTAAAGTAGCTGCTGGAAGGGAGAATTGGGCTAGGGGTAGGGACTCTTTAAAGGTTAATGCTATGGGGGAAGTAAAGAGTCAGGGGTGAGGACAAGAGAGGAGAGATGTGGGATGAGCAGGGGGCGTGCACATTTGCTGAGGATGACAGTGCGGCATGCCTGTGGTGCACTCTGAAAACATAAACGGCTGTGCAAAAACCTGAGCAGTACACCTGCAAGGGAGCAGAAATTAAATAGGATATAAGAATCAAAAACGATTCTTAAGGAGGGACCTATTGTCCCAGTTGGGGTTGGACTGAGGAGTGAGGTGAAATTCTCCCATGCCTCCAGCCCGGAGGTCCTCCACCTGGGGGCTGCAATTTCCGTCAAACAGCTCTTTCAACGGGGGTCGGCACACCAGACACCCTGCCTATTAGATATTTACGTTACAATTCGTAACAGAAGCAAGATTACAGATATGAAGTAGTCATGAAATAATTTTATGGTTGGGGGTCACCACACATGAGGAACTGTATTAAGGGGTCCCAGCGTTAAGAAGGTTGAGTACTGTGCCAGCCATTCCGCAAGGTACTGGGGAGGGGTTTCAGGGAGCCATTGGTCTTCCCAGCCACCATGTTCCCTGTGAGAGAGGGGAGGTTGTGAGTCCCTTCCTGGCTGTTCTCTGGGGCGGGCACAGTCTCCTCTGACCTCTCTGGGTCTGCTTTATGTGAGAAGTATCCCTTCCCTTGCACCCCCCCCCCCAAAAGAAATGCTGATTTTTCTCATGAGATAAAGGATAGAAAGATAAAAATAGAACTTTAAATTTCAGTCAGAGTTATTAAACCTGTGTGTCCGGGGACTGTTCGTGCCTGGGAGATTGCAAATGACTTTGAGTGAGGGACTCTATAAGGTTCACACTGTCACACACAAACAGTGACTTTCTCTAAGTCACTGAGCAATGTCACCCTGGCCTGTCAATCCCAGCAGCAGATGTTCCAGAAGATGTGTGGACTTCTCCCTTCAGGATTAAACCTTGACTTGCTTCTGGAACAGCAGCTGCGGCTTCCCCCCAGTCTCCTGCCTGGCTTCTGCTGGCATGGGGTTTCAGCTGAAGGAAAACAGCCTCTCCCCCTGCCTGGGGGAGACTTTCTTGTGAGGATAATTGTCTGCTATGAGTTTCATGATGTTTTTTTCGAGATAGGGTCTTCCTTATGAATTCCTGGCCTGGCCTCCAGTCAAGACTAGCCTCAAATCCATAGCAATCCTCCTGCCTCAGCCTTCCATATGTTGCTATAATATGAGCTACTGTGCCCAGCTGTAGCTTTGGTTTTAAGGGAGAAGAACCATGTCTCTTGCCAGGTAGAATAGAAAAGCCTTAAGAAATCCTGGATGCACTCTTCCTGAGGCTGGACTCGGGCCATTAAGCCTAACCCTGTTTTCTCCATTAGTGTTTTTGGAAGGAACTCTCTGACTCTGTCTTCAGAGTTCGTGTGAATTAAAGGGCTCTATTAATATAAAGCCACGGAAATGAGGTTTGGGAAGTTAAAAGCACACACTCTGAGGAAACATGATCTGACCTCTTTACCCGGAATTTATATCTCAAGCCAACCAAGTGTGAGACACCAAAGCCATCTGAAGCACTCATTAAGCATTGAATCTGCCTTGCCTCTCTCTCTCTCACTCCCACTCTGACTCAGCACGAAGTCAGGATTCCTGAGTTGGTCATCTCAATATATTGACTTTAATACTCCCTTTATGACAGCCAGAAAACTTGTGAGTCAGCCAATTAATCCAACCACACAGGTCACTTGATGGGTGGCTCAGTGTGGTCACATTGCTCCTATTAATTACACCCTTTGTGCTGTCCTCTCCTTTCCTTTCTGGAATGTTCTGGGCCACGTGCCTGTAAGTTTCTAGTAACAGGGATCTGGCCAGCACGGAGGTTCCTAGGTCTTGGGGAGCTGAGCAGGGAAGGGATTAAGGTTGTCCTATGGGACCCCTGAGCTCCCGTGAGAATGACTTGGTCCCTTTCAGGTTCTAATCTGCAATATCATCCCCAATATCTCCTCTCGATGTGGGTGTGTCCGCCATGACGTCCTTACCAGAGTCGTGCTGGGCTTGTTCTTCGTGCTTACAGAACTAAATAATCCTTTGTTTGTGAGTGTCAGGGGAGGGGGGAGGGAGGATGGGGTATATGAATGTATGTGTGTGTATGTATGTGTGTGAGTGTGTGAATGTAAATGAAAGTGTGTGTATAAGAATGTATGTATGAGTGTATGACTCTGTGAGTGTGTATGTGTGTGAGAGTGTGTGTGTGAGAGAGTATATGTGTGTATGAACGTATGTATGTGTGTATATGTGTGTGTATGTGTATGTGTGAATGTATATGTGAGTGTGTGAATGTATATGTAAGTATGGGTATGTGTGAGTGTGTGTGAATATATATGTGAGTATATGAATGTGTGTGTATGTGTGTGAATATGTATGTGTGTAAGTGTGTGCCTGTGAATGTATGTGCGAGTGTATATGTGTGTGTATATGTATGTGTGTGTGAATGTATATGTGAATATATGTGTGTGAGTGTGTGTGTGTGTGTGTGTATGAAAGTATGTGTGTGTGTGTGTATGAAAGTATGTGTGAGTGTGTGTATGCGTGTGTGTGCATGCGTGTGAACTGTACACACACCTTTTCCCCCCCTTTTTACAATTATCCAATTTCAGATATTTGTCATTTTACTATAGCAACAGAAAAATAATCAAATCCAGCCTGTCTGGTTCCTCTGTGGATGGAGAACTCTGGAGGGCAGAGTTCAGATCTGAATCCCTGTTATTCCCCTGAGGGAAGAAGGGAAACAGAGTAGTAAGCATGATAACTGTGTCCAGTGTTTAATAAGCACCATCCCAATGAGCCCTGTGACACAGTATAGTCAGCATCTTTTGTTTATTATCATTATTATCATCACTATCATCATCTTCATCATCGTCGTCAATGGGAAAACAAAAACCTAAGACCTGGAAACTTACTACTGTCTTTAGTAAAGTAGTATGAACGTTGGCAGTTTAATTTCAGAATCTACATTTTAATCACCAGTTTGCCCAGGGATGGTGATCAGTGAGTTAATCATGAAGTCACTATAAAGGGAGAGTCGGATTCTTCTCTGGGGAACAACTTACAAGAATGATTCAGAGCAGCTTGCACGGTTGCATCTGGTAGAGGGAAGAAAACAGAGCCCGGGCAGAGGAAAGAGCCTGAGAAAACACTTTCACAGAAAAACCTAGCGGCTTCCAGGAAGAGGGAATCGCCCCTGAGGAATTGCTTCCATCTGATTGGCCAGTGGGCACTAATGATTGATGTGGGCCATCCCAGCCCACTGTGGGTGGTGCCACCTTTAGGCAAGTTGTATAAGTACACTGAGCTTGCCGCGAGGGCAAGCCAGTGAACACCACTGCCCCTCCATGACCTCTGCCTCGGTTCCTGCCTCCAAGTTCTTGCTTGAATTCCTGCCTGGATGCTTCAGGATGAGCTGTAAACTGTGATAAGAAATAAGCCCACCCCCTGCCGAGTTCTTCGGGCCATGGTCTTATCCCAGCAACAGAAGCCAAACTAGGACAGAGGCAAAGGTAGCGAAGAGGCATCCATCCTGAAATGTTTCACAAGCTGGACCGGTTTCAGTTCGAGGAAACCTGATTCACTTTTTCTTTTTTTTTTTTTTTTTAAATTTTATTTATTTATTATATGTAAGTACACTGTAGCTGTCTTCAGACACGCCAGAAGAGGGCGTCAGATTTTGTTACAGATGGTTGTGAGCCACCATGTGGTTGCTGGGATTTGAACTCCAGACCTTCGGAAGAGCAGTCGGGTGCTCTTACCCACTGAGCCATCTCACCAGCCCCTGATTCACTTTTTCTTATGTCTAATGACATACAGAAAAGTTGATCAGCCAGAACAGATAGGATTGGTGACTATGGCTTCAAGGAGAGGCACGGGTCACAAATAAACCTCAGATTTCCAACTTAAAGAAAGAGCATCATTGTCCTGCATACACTCTGTGCAGCGTACAGTTGTAATAATCCTAAAACAAAAAACAAAACAAAACAAAACAAAAAAAACCCTCCAGTGTTGAGAGTCTTAAACTCACATTTCCATCCTTAAAAATCGCATATCCAAGAAAATGCACTAAGCATATAACACGAAATACGCAACTGAGCATATTAATATTAGTGAGATAACACGGCTGGCCACCTTGGTCCTCCCTGAAGTCCCCATTTTAGACCAAGTGGGAAGTGGTTGGCAGGACCCAACTTATGGTAATTGGGTATCCCTGGCCTCTGCCTCCTAAACAACCGTTTCTTCTTTCAGAACTGTCCTGTGTCCCACAGTTTCATTCTATAGAATTTGACAAGGACCATTTGTGCCAACCCAGAAGAGTGCATCAGCTTTGGCAAAGGAGCAAATACCATGAAGTATCCTGGAACACATGATACACACGCACACACACACACACACACACACACACACACACATCATCATCATCACCATCACCATCACCATCACCATCACCATCACCATCACCATCGTCGTCGTCTAACAAGTATTAGCTAAGTTGCAACTCTGATCACTTTCTCTCCCCCTTGGATCAGAACCCCAGAACCCTGCCAAAACACATCAGCAAACTGAGTAGCATTTCAACTCCTGTAGGCATAGTATGGGAGGAAGTGGCCTTTCCTGTGATTTTAGGGAGCTCTGAGTAATGGGGGGGGGGGGCTCTCCTCTATGGAAAAGTAACTTTAACCATCTACATCTCAAAGAACAGAGAAAACATTTTATCCCTAATAAGTATAATTTGTTAGTATTTTTTATATAAAAGGAACAGCCATTACCTCCTTAAGATCTGTACCCTTTTTTTTTTTAAACATTGCAACTCTATCTCAAGTGTCAAGGGTCTGGAATAGAACCCAGGTGCACACACATCCTACTAAATATTGATGGCCTTTGACAGTCTGGGAGTAGTCTAAAAGCTTGTTATTTTATATGCTAACTAAACAAGAAGGACTTCAGTTTATCAGTTTAGAATTGTGCTCCAACAAACTGTTCTGATTGAAGAAGTGACTTTTTAAGGTGTCTGAAGTATTCTTTAAAGGAAATCATTACTTCTTGTTGTGACAGTAATAAATGGGAGCAAGATGGTTTGACTGGAATGGGGGAGGGTAACATGAAGTGACCCTTGTCAGGTTTCCATGCCATGAGCCCAGCAACCTCCCCATGGCCTTCTGATGTTGTTGCAGCCCATGTAGCTCTAGATCCCAAGAGTTCGTGTTTCTCACATACATTAGTCACATAAAACAGCGTTGCTAAGCAGTCAGCTCCTTATTCATCCCTGCAGACTACAGAAGTGGTAGTGAACACCACGGTGACTCATGCCTGTAATCCTACACTCAGAAGGGTGAGGGAGTGTGACCATGGGTTCAAGGCCCATATTGACCACGTAAGATTTAATCTCAAAAGGAAACAGATGATGGTAGAGGGAAAACGATGAGTTGCGAGTTTTTCTACCGGTAAGGACTGGTTTGGATTGTACCTCAGTGAACAAACAGAAACTGTGATACTGCATTCCAAGTGGTAGCTAAGGATCTCCCTGCTGAAAACCATTCTCTACCGACTTTCCATGGTCTCTAAGGTGACCACTAGAGCAGGTCCCTAAGGTCTCGTTTACAGATTGTACGCATCTTGCTGTAATGGCTTCAGGAGTTATCAGGTTTCTTGGTATGCTTCATTAGTTCATTGTCACTAGCAGGAGGACCCCCAAGGTGGAGCATAGGAAACTAAGTTGAGTCTGTGTCTGTGATGAAGGAGTAGGGGAAAACCCAGACTGGAACACAGTATCTGAGGGCCTTTCAAAGTCGAGAGCCTTCTGGATTTGCCATAAACCTGGGGCCATGGGGAGTGACATTAGAATCAAATCAAGCAGTTTCTATGAAGCATCTATTCCATGGAGGTCACTGGACTTTAAATCACAGGGTTGTCATTACTTTCATGGATGACAAACTGAGACAGAGAACTGTTGTAAAAATAAAAAAAAAAAATTTTTTTTTAATTCCATCTCGGGGTTCCTTCCTGCCTTTGACCATTTAAGTTCCCGGATGAAAGGTTTGCACACAGCCCTTATATCTTAATATGCCTTAAGCAGCACAACAGCTTGGCAACTGCCTACCCTCCATGATGCTAACATGCATCTACCTCCCACCAAAACCCCCGAGTTTAGTTACTATGTTTCATTTGGGCTGCTCTTAACTCAATTAGTCAGCCCTCCTGGGCCATGTTCTCTTGGCCTGCAGTTCTCCTTGCTTCTCCTTTGTCCCTACTCTTCCATGGTGGCTTCTGCCCCTCCCCCACCAACTCTCCCCNCCCCCCACCCCCTGGCCCCACCCCCATCCTTCCTCATGGTTTCAAGATTGGGAACCCTAAACCCCACCTATGTCACTTCTGCCTAGCTATTGGCTGCTGGCATCTTTATTTACCAATCAGAATTAACTGGGGGAGGGGTCCCTCAGGCTGCATATAGACTCCCAATTGTGGAGGCCAACACTTAACATTACAATCAACAATAAAAGACAAAACCTCAACTGAGAACCAAAGTTTCCTAGAAGTCAAACGAAGTTTTCTGACTCTAGAGCCCTTGCTTTTAAGTATTTTGACATACTGCCTCCCCAACACACACACACACACACACACACACATGTTTGTAATGATTGTGAAGGGTCACTTCATGTTACCCTCCCCATTCCAGTCAAAACGGGTCTCCCATTTATTACCGTCACAACAAAAAGTAATGATGTCCTTTAAAGAGTACTCCAGATACCTAAAAATTCACTTCTTCAATCATAAGTTGTTAGAGTACCATTCTATACTGACAAAGTCCTTCTTATTGGTTAGCATATAAAATGAGTTTTTAGAAAACCCCTGGATTGTCGAAGAACATCAAAATTTATTAGTGTGCACCTGGGTTCCATGTGTGTTTACATGGAGAGAGAGGAGAGAGAGAGAGAGAGAGAGAGAGAGAGAGAGAGAGAGAGAGAGAGAGAGAGAGAGAGAGAGAGAGAGAGAGAGAGAGAGAGAGAGAAGGGGAAGGGAGGGGAAGGGAGAGGAGGGGAGGGGAGAGGAGAGGAGAGGAGAGGAGAGGAGAGGAGAGGAGAGGCAGGCAGACAGAGTAGAGAGGGAGAGTCAGGCCTCTCATGAAAGATGAAGTTGAAATCCAAGTTTATGCCAAGTTTTTTCTACCTTGTCACCTGAAGTCTTGTAAAAACGTACAACATACAGAGCTTGTTCTAAGATGCTTAGCCAAGAGTCACATGGAGGGCCCTTAGAGCCTCCAGCTAAGCCTTTACTCTGGCCTTAAATATGTTGGGATGAGATTAATTGAACCAATGGGATTTTTTTTCTGTTATTGTTCGGAAATCTTAGCCAAGAAATATTTTCCTTCTGGACGTGCTACCTGAAACGTGGGTAACTGAGCAGGACTCCTCTGTGGCCTTTGATCCCATTAGAGAGTTTAAATCGGCGCCTGGTTCTTTGGATGAAAATTGATATTAAAAAAAAAACACAGCAGGCCGAAGACACAGGAGATTGTAATATATACATTCAGAGTCCCGACTCGGAGAGATCGAGTTCCTGTTGACTGTGTTAGCCCATGTGTAGGCTCCCTTTGGCTCAAGAGCGACTCTTAGTCTCCACATACTCATGTGTCACGGACAGAGCAATATTTAAAATTCCTAAATCCACATTAGAGATTGAGACACCGTCAGAGCCTGCTGTACGAAGCTCTGTCCCGTATCTGAAGGAAACCGAGTGACAGATGCAGCTAACGAACTTGAATTTCTCAGCATTAATGTGTGACTCTGATGTCGTCTTCTCGTGGTATCTTACCTCCAGTGATTCTTCCCCTTATCAGTTTGGCCTTTTGTTGTTGAGACCCGAACCAATGACCTCACCAGTATAGATGGACTCACTTTGATCTAAGTCTCAGTTTCTCAAGAGTGGCCATGGCCACTCCCTCTCCACAGTACGCAGCAGATGCTCTCAGTAGCCATAGCAACTGCCTCAGTCCCCTCAGGCAAAGCAGCTCTGTTTGCCCTTGTAACCATCGAAGGCTTAAAGTAGCAGATGTGCAGCTTGGTCTTCAACAACTGGAGCAGGGGCTGTCCCTGCATTTGTTGCCTGCCTGTGGATCACCAGTGAGGACTCCCCTTCTCAGAGGAGAGGAGGAGGGGGCCAATCAGGGACGAGCTGCAAGAGGCGCGCGGGGGGGGGGGACTTGGAGGAAAGAAGGAAGCTGATATTGGGATATAAAGTGAATAAATAAGTAAATAAATGATTTTTTTTATTAAAAAAAAGTTTCCTGTGTAACAGTCAAAGCAACCAGGCTGGGTGAGAATGACAGCCTCTTTGAGTCCTAGGCACCCACTGCCATGGGTAACATGGAAACCTATACAGCCCAGAGCACCTGTTACTGTTCCACACAGTAGATGAAGCCATACCACGAACGCTTTCCATGATCTATACGTGACTACAGGATGAGCTCAAGGCAGAGATAAACATGTGTGAATGTGGTTCCCTTTAAAACAGTTTACTGAGCTTGCTGAAGACAGTGTTCTAATCATCCCTCCGTCAACTCCGGATAAGCCGAGGGAAGAGTCAACTCTGCAGTCTGGTCCTCTTAAAAATCGGAGCAACGCAGGCAGAGGTGGGAGCGTGCGGACCTAGAGTGGGCTCGCTGCCCTGTAGCTTGGGGGGTGTTATCTTAATGAACCAGGAGAGTTCATCACCTCTAACTCTGCTGTTCGGGGAGTCACCACAAAATTCCTGATTATGTTGAAGAGGAAAACTGGTTGTTCAGATTCTCCCTTTTTAGCTTTTTTTTTTCCCCCGTTTATTTCCCTATCGTTACTGTTGTGTGTAGGGTGTGTATGGGGTGTGCGTGTGTCTTATTGCTGGCCTTTGTCTTTTAATTGAGACAGTGGCTCAGGCTGGCCTGAAACTCACTGTTCTCTTCCCTCAGCCTGCCTAAGTATTGTTATAGTCAAGTACCACCATGCCTAAGTATTGATTGTTATAGGCAAGCACCACCATGCCTGACCTTCATCTCACCTAAGAGAGCGTGACACTTCACCCTGTGTACGTCACCCACTGTCTCCTGCAAGGTCTGATGTGACTTGTGGGGAAGCCATCCAGGCTGCCATTCATTTGTTCCTGAACATCCTGGGGAGACCGCCAGGCCACGCTCCTCAGTGTGAGAGAGCACGGTTGGGCTGATGGTGTTTTGTGGTAGAAAGGACAGGACGCATGGGGCTTCTATTATGTTACGTGCGTCCTTCTATCTTGAGTTAGTGGTCTTTAAAATGTGTAAAACTTAAAGAACAAATTTCCTCACCCATTGTTAATTCCTTTTTCTCAATTTCTTCTTCTTCGTAGAGCAAAGAGATTGCGTTCCAGCTTCACGAGGACCTAATGAAGGTTCTGAACGAGCTTTACACGGTGAGTTCTCTCTCTCTCTCTCTCTCTCTCTCTCTCTCTCTCTCTCGCTCTCGCTCTAGCTCTAGCTCTAGCTCTCTGTTTCTGTTGGCTTCTTGCTTTATATTTCTGCTCACCTTAGAACTTCCTCCAAGTTGTACTGTTGACGGACGCTCTTCTTGTTAAATCTGGGAGTGGGTAACTGTGTGCTTAGCGCAATCCTCTGCTAGCCCCTCCTCATTTAGAGAGACCAGTCAGTCATATGAGCATGTGTGTACTTAGCATGCACACACACAGTTAAATACTTAACAAAACAGAGCATAGTTTCTTCAGTTAGACATATTTTACCTGTTTAGATTATATGAGATTATATGGATTCAATTCTTGAATATTTTGCTTTAAATTGTCATTCTTGAATGTGAGCAATTTAAAGTTGCTTTATGGTAGGACTTTAATTTCTGCCTATTTATTTATATCTTACAGAATTGAGGGTTGACCCTAGGGTCACCTGCATACATAGAATGCAGAGCTGTATCTAACTTTCTTTATTCTCTTCCATATGCCCTTCCCCCACTCCAGTTCAGTTGGTTCTTTGGAAATGACACTGTACTAAAATTTCTTTGGCATGGAGATATCTTTATAGCCTCATAATAATTTGGTTTTTTTTTTTTTACTTTCATTTTACTTAGAGAACTTTATATCATCATAAGAAATTAAACAAGTTAAAACCACTTTATTTTTTTAAAACTATTTTTCTTAATTTAAAATTTTATTTGTTCCTAAAAGGACGTGTGTATACAGTGTAACTTGATAAGTCACATTTCTAGTGTCCCACTAATACTTGCTGATTAAAGGAGTTTGTTAGCTAATTAGCCCTTTAAAAAGTAACATTTGTATAAAATGCACTAAAGTTGTTTCTTCTTAAGGTTTATTTTTATCTATGTACATATTTGTATCTGTCTAAGCACAAGGCATGTGTGTAGCCATGCCTGGCAAATCCAGAAAAGGTGTCACAGTGCCTGAAACAGAAGTTACAGGAAGTTTTGAGCTGCCTAAAGTGGGGGCTGGGAACTGAACTCAGGTCCTCTGGAATAGCAGCAATCATTCTTAACTTTGGAGCCATCTCCCCAGCTCCTTTCTGAGATTTTTATATCCAGATGATATGGGAGGACGCCGTTACATTTTACATGAGCATAACTGTATTTTCATAGAACACATTTGCTGCATTTTTATTTTGGATTGAAGAGATAATTTCTATATGTTAATTTCTCCTTGAGAAACTTTGATTACCCGCAGCCTGAGAAACTTTCCTGCTTTGAGGCCCACCAGTATACTCTATACCTCATGAAATGGCGTTTTAGATGACACAGGCCCGTTGCCTGCCCATGATTTGTGTGAATTATCAATCTCTAATGACCCAAGGTTTCAACCATTTCTAGAAACTTCTTAATTTAAAGTTAAATGAGCTTTGGGCCTCTGAAAAGGGCACAGGCAGAGTGTGCGTTGTGTCTGACGGAGCCACTTTAGAGTGAAGTCTGCCTTGTACTTCCTGTGGAAGTCTCCTGCCTAGCGCAATCCAATCCAGCCTCACGGCTAAGAAGTCACCAAACACGTCTGCTGGTTGTCACAGCTCGGTAACAGGAGCTTTGTACCTTTGTATTGCCTGAGACACAGGAGTCAGACTTCGTCACCAGAGATGAAATCTCTCCAGCACCTCCCAGGCCCTTCTGTCCGCTGGGCTTGGGTATTTGGCAGGCCCTGGGAGTTGGAGTCAGCTGACTCATGTCCGCAGGACTGTGATCAGCACTAGTGTAAAATCTAAAGCAGCCAGATCCTGGGAAAGGTTCCTAGAGATTGGATGACCTTGTCAGTCATTTAACCCCTCAGAGTCAGTGTGGCAATCAAGAGGGAGAGGGAAAAGGCAATGGTGGGGATCGTTCTGAGCTCCTAGAAAGAAGAAAATTCACTTGAGGGAGCATACTCAGTGGAGACCACAGACCACCTTCAATGAGAGCTTTCCTACTCCCCACACCCACCTCACGCACACTACACCACACACACACACACACACACACACACACTCACAGCATACACACCTCACCATACACACACAGCACACACACATACATACTCCTCATCCTACCACATACCACACACACTTTCAAAGGAGATGTCTCTTCCTATCAGAGACACACCAATTCTGCCCTGTCCAAATGAAATCCTTGCGTCTTACATACTCATTTACATGAAGAAAACACACACGTGTGGACAGTTAACAGTGGACCAGGGGTTGAAGCAGTACAGTTTAGTTTAACCGCTGACTAGGATTTTGATTAGGAGAAAGTAACCTTCTGGTTGTATCATGTGTAGAATGTTTTACGGCTGATGATGTCATAACGGTCACTAGTGTGAGGGTATTAGGTGCGTTGCCTCGGGGAACGTAGTTGCCGTTTGATTTCCTAGTCAGACAAATATTCATCCCTCATTTGCTCACAGACCCCTGAAACCACCTGGGAGTTCAGGATGCGACCATTTGGGAAATATATTAACTTATTTATGAGCAGGCTGTTTTAAATTACAGTCATAGTAGGCGACAGTCTTACGGGTGGACTTCCTGCTCTAAAGTGTTGTTCCCATGGCACGTATTATTCAGACATTCCAGAAGGCTTGGGCCCATAGCAGGCAGGTGCTCAGGCAAACAATAGAAAGAGATGATTTGTAATTGCTCATACTTTAGAACCAAATCTGACACATCTAGGTTGTATGGTGATGTCATAACACACAACATAATGCTTTGGCCAATGGATAAGATACATAGAGCACAAAGCCCTAGGGTGCTGAACGGGGCAGAGGGGATCATGGCATAGGACTGACATTTACTCATCAAGATGCGCCATCGTGGGAGGAGAGATCTTGAAGGTATGCAAGCTAGCTCCTTTTCTATGTTTGCCCCATCTTGCTTTTGTTTGAAAAAAAAAAAAAAATGTGAACTCAAAATGGACTCAGGCCTCTAGTTGGATTTTTTTAGACTACCACAGGGACAAGCCAAAGCACTTAAGCTGAGTTTGGCCTTGAATAACAAAGATGCCAGAAGTAACGGCACAAACACATTAGGAGCTTACGTTCTCCTAAGAGATTGAGGACTGTCAGCACAGAGCCGATATCCAGAAAAGGCTTCGGGCTGTTGTTCGGGGAAACCCAATTGCAGCATCTGTCCTTGGAGTCCTAGATAGTTACAGGAACTCTGGCCATGGCCTCTGCATTCCTGGAGACAGTGGGGAAAGGGAGGAGAAGGCCCCCATCTGTCAGGCAGACCTGAGGAAACGCCTACATTGTGCTTTCTGGTGTAGCTCAGGGGCCAGAACTCAGAATGGTCCCCAGGAACTGCAAGGACGCCTAGAAATTGCAGTCTTTTGCTGGCCAGTTCATTGCTGATGGTTGTTTATTGTTTGTTTCATAGGAGTTTAGGAAGTTGCTCATAGCTAGTCGTACCTCCCAGAGTAGCTAATAGTTATCGCATACTTACGGTGTCTGCGCTTGTTATTGCGCTGACACATCACGAGGTCTCTGCACAGCATCTCCAGGAGGAGGTTAGCGCATTATCCTTATGCTGTAGTTGGGAACCTAAGGGCACAGCGAGGCTTGCCCTGGCTTGCCCAGTCTCTAGTAAAGTGAAAACTCTAACCACATCTGTCAGAGCCTGAGGCCTTTACTGACCCTTTGTTTCTGTTGGTATAGTTTGAGGGAAACATTCTGAAACCAGATCTCTAAATGGTACTGTCTCCCCCAAATAAAGATATATTAAGTCAGTTTTCACCTGCCCATTTGTACATTTTTAAGAGTCAGTGGCATTAATTAAATTAAATCTAAAAAGCAAGGGAAAAAAGACACCTTCACCTGCCCGGCAGCCTGTACTGCTTATCAATACTCAGCCAAATAAATAGCTCATGGGTAGGACCTAGTGGGCCAAAGGTAAAGGGGGATCCAGGATCCTCAGACTCCAGTTCTGAGTCTCAGCTGCTGATGTACATCCTGAGTTGAGCATTTGAAATAGAGCTACACAGAAGAACCAACAAGGTTGATAGTGGCGTTAAGAACCCAGCAATAGGCTGGGGTGGTGGTAGTACACACCTTTAATCCCAGGACGCTGGAGACAGTATTTCTAAGTTCGAGGCCAGCCTGGACTACAATACGAATTCAAAGACAGCCAAGGCTATGTAGAGAATACCTGTCAAGAAAAATCCAAAGAGAAGAGGAGGAGGAGGAGGAGAGGGAGTAAGGAGAGGAGAAGGGAGGAGGAGGAGGAGGAGGAGGAAGAGGAAGAGGAGGANAAGAAGAAGAAGAAGAAGAAGAAGAAGAAGAAGAAGAAGAAGAAGAAGAAGAAGAAGAAGAAGAAGAAGAAGAAGAAGAAGAAGAAGAAACCAGAGATAGCATGCTGAAATGTAAAATGGCTGGCCGTCAGCAGATCTGTATTTGTGTGTCAGCTCTGCTCATCGATATCTGTATAGTCCCGGGAAAGCACCTCACCTCTCTGAACATGTATTTTAGACATGGTTTCTCCAGAGAAACTCAACTCATGGGGCGGTGAGGCTCCCCGTGTGAGTGAGGGTGTATACATTTGTGAGTGAAGAATGTGCATGCATGTGTCCGTGCAAAGTGATTTTTGTGACAAGGTCTCATGAAGCCCAGGCTAGTTTCAACCTCACTCTATAGGGAAGGCTAACCTTGAATACCCAATAGGAAGCAGGAATGTGGTCGCCTCCCAGGTGCTGGGATAACAGTTGTGTGGCACATGCCCTGCCTGATTGTCACGGTTGTGAAGGATACAACCATCACAAGACCTTGAGCTAGGGAACAGAAGACTCCAGAGCAGCGATGGCACAGTTTCTAGTCCCAGTCCTAAAGCCTGAGAAAACCTGGAGGGCTGGCCCTGTAAGTCCCAATCAGATTCCACACGTGAGAGTCCAGCATCCCAGCCACAGGCTACCACACAGTGACTAGAGTCAGCGTTTCCTGGCTGTTACGTGCACTACAGGCCGTGGATGGATTGCATGAGGAGTGACGGGGAAAGCAATCTGTTTTACACAGTCTTAGGTAGGAAGCCCATCTAGAAACACCCTCTGAGACAGACCTACGGTAATGGTTAACAAATTAACCAGGCAGCCCGTGGCCTTGTCGGGATGACATTTCAAATTAGCTACCATACATCTGATAGAGCCTCGGAGGAGGGGAGGGATGGATGGCTCCTAAACCACACCCCTGCCACCTCTGCCTCAGTTTCTCATCTGCAGTGGCAATCATAGCAGTAGCCAACTCTTCCACTTACTCGAAAGAGTGAACATCACAAAGCCTGGTTGTCCATTGGAGACTTTGTGACTGTTTTCCCCACGAGGCACTGTTCCTTGAACTGAGAGGCAGCTATGAATAAAATCCAGTAGATCTGTACGGGTCAAGTTCTACCAAGAAGATGTAAGCAGAGAGCAGATGGTGGTGTGTTCTGACTGCTGAGGAGCGAGAGCTAACGCAGACAGAAGCCCTCAGGACTGTGGGTAAATGCCAGGTACCCACTCCTGTCGTCCTCAGCATCCTCGTCTTAGTCACCAGTGGGCAGGGATGGTCACCAGATCGCTCTCTGTCTGGTGGCCTGGATACAGAGGTCAGGGACGATGTTACCAGCGGTAATCACATAGTTTTTACACATATGCAACTTGAGTCTTCCTTTCCACACTGCTTGGAGCCAGATCAGATTTTTAAACATTTGCATAGACTTTACCAGGTGAGTGCATACTTACTTCAAGCACTTGAGATCCAAAAGGTCCAAAAATATTAAATATCAGCTTAACACTCTAAATTCAGGAGGTTACAGATCGTAGATTTGGGGGTCAGGGTTTACTCAGCCAATATGTAGGGTTTTTTTTTCTTAGAGTGAATTCTGGAGGGAAAGGAACCAAAGGAGGTAATTTATGTAAGAAAACTAAATCAACAGTATCAGGTCAGCGCTGGGAGCTAAGCAAAGAAAACTGAGAAACAGGGTATACGACACAGGGTTAGAGGGAACATTCAAAAACAAGTGCCTTCAGTCACCCCAATAAAGGTTTTGCCCTAATACAAAAGTCTTAAAGTTGAGGTCACCTTGTATTTTAAATTATATGTTTATTATATATATAAACATATGATTATTAAAATTATTACATATATAAACATATGATGTACAACTACTTGCCTTCTATTAGTGTTTCTGTACATTCTGTAGGCTTTATGGAACTTTACAAAACAGTTTAGTGTCGGCAGTGAGCTAATCCTAACAGAGATTAACATAAGCCTTGGATAAATACATGTGAAACTGACGGTTAATTGTGTGTAATTGACTCTCTCTCGCCTTGTGCATCTGCACTGGCACGTGTGACTACTCGAGAAGAGATCCATCCTCAAGGTCTCTTCAGTCACAAGGAAGAAAAAGAACTGCGAAATGAGGTGTGCTCACCCGGATGTGCAGACAGGCACATCCATCTCGATGGTGACCTCACAGAACAGCCCATAATGAAGGCAGAGCTAATCTCAGTGTTACAAATAGAGACTGGGGCTGAACCATTAGCTCAGGGTCACACAGACAGTGTGTGACTCATCTGAATTCTAATCCCAGCTCTTCCTCCAAAACCTATCATTCATCTGGACCTCTGCCTTAGAGAGGGTGCCAGGAGAGGCAGAGGGAGGTTTGTGTGTGTGTGTGTGTGTGTGTGTGTGTGTGTGTGTGTGTATGACTGTGTGTATGACTCTGTGTGTGTGTATGTGAGAGAGAGAGTGTGTGTGTGTGTATGTGTGTGAGAGAGAGAGAGAATATGTGTGTGACTGTGTGAGAGAGTATGTGTGTAAGAGAGTATATGAGAGTGTGTGAGAGAGTATGTGTGTGTGAGTGAGAAAGAGTGTGTCTGTGTGTGAGAGAGTGTGTCTGTGTGAGAGAGAGTGTGTGTATGTGTGTGTGAGAAAGTATGTGTGTGTGAAAGAGAATGTGTGTGAAAGAGACTGTGTGTGTGAGAAAGAGAATGTGTGTGTTGCAGTGTGTGTTATAAGAAAATGTGTGTGTGAAAAAGAATGTGTGTGTGTGTGTGTGTGTGTGTGTGTGTGTGTGTGTGTGTGNGTGTGTGTGTGTGTGTGTGTGTGTGTGTGTGTGTGAGAGAGAGAGAGAGAGAGAGAGAGAGAGAGAGAGAGAGAGAGAGAGACCCCTGGGTATATCCATTTGGAGTACCTTAAAAACATTGTCTCTAATTTAGCCTGAATGTGGCACTGCCCATACCTTGTGTCAGACCAGTTCAGACTGGTTTTTGCTGTGATCTGCTGTTCTGATTTTTTTCACCTCTGTTGTCCTCCTCCTGAGCCCATTTGTCCAGCGACATAAATGGCAGACAGAAGCTCTGGTGGGCACCATCCAGAGCTTATGTAGGGAATTGCTGGAGACACCCAGCACAGCCCACCCTGGCCTTCACATACGGTTAAAGCACATAGCTTCATGTGAGAACGCAAAGGTGGTGGTTGTTTTGATGGGAATGAGAGCGATGATGCTATTACTTTGAGCCTTTCTCGAAACCTTGGCCTCAGAGAACTATAAGGAGAAGCCTCCAGTTGGTCTTGAGTTTACAAAGCCAGAGCCTAGCAACCCCTGAGAACACGTGCCCCAGGCAAGGTTGGAGGTTCTGAAAGAACCTAAGACGCTTGCCTTAGCAGCAGATTTTTCTCAGCGAGCCTCAAAGAACTATGTGTGTGTGTGTGTGTGTGTGTGTGTGTGTGTGTGTGTGTGTGTGTGTAGTATTTCTTTTATCTCAAGGGCACTTTGAGTATTTGGAATCTATATTTCTGTAATGAAAATGAATTCCTTTGAGATGAACTCCAAAAAGGCCTGAGTCTCAGAGCAAAACCCTGAACAGAAAGAAAATAAGGAGGAATGCGCATGTAAAAGATCTCCCACTCTGAAACCCTCACTGAGTACTGCGTCCCCCGTGAAGCCACTTAGAAAGGGGGTTTTCAAAAGTGCTCTACTGAGGTCACGGACAACGAACTGTTCGCATTATGCCTGCCCCCCCCCCTTGGCTGCTACTTGAATGGAGATGGAAAGGTGCAGGTAACATGAGGTTCCCGGTCAGTAACCCCGGAACTGAGTTGCAGGGAAGGTTGGCAGATCTGTCCGGCTTTGTGTTAATACCCCATGACTACAGCTTATAAAGTTAACATTTCATGGATCTGTGATGCAGCTATTTGACAATGGTACGGGGACATATTTTAGGGCACTCCACTAGTTAATGGTGCCCAGTGCCCCTTAGTTTCTGAGAAGAGTTTTCATTTTATTAATGAGATGTGAAAATCACTTATAGCTGGTTCTTCTGTACCACAAATACACAGACACAAATATGACTGTTTAAGTGAACAATATGAACTTATTTCCCCAAAATTATTTGGTTTGAGAATGAAAAAGAACGTGCATATTTTACCAAAATATATATATATTTTTAATACTAAAGAATGTTTCATGCTGAGGATGTTAGGAAACCACAAAGTATTTCACCCAAAGTGTTGTATTCTGGAATACAGAATTGTGGCTTTTAAGTGATTAGACTCTGCTACTGACAGGCATCTTAATTGGGTTTATTTTTATTGGGTAACTAAGCCGTAGGGCTTTGTGTACCATTGTGTCATTCACCAAACTTATATATGGCAATGGCAAAATAGAATACTAGATAGACATAGTACTAACCAGAACATAGAACAAACACTTTTCCTCAATTAATCATCTCAAAATGGGACTAGAAATGATCCTCAGTAGAAAGAAAATAAATCATATAAAGGAAATCAAAATCTAAGTCAATTGTATTTGGCAATCCATTTCAACCTACCTAAATTCACATAATTTCTACCTCATGTGATAGTCTGGATTTAACATGCCCACAGGCTAGTAGATTTTTAGTACTAAATTGGTGTCTAGAAATCCCTTTAATCCCCTCCTTTTGGAAGTAGAGTCCCAGAGTTAGTTCATGGACAGGTTGGAAGTAAAACACAGGGCTTGAATTCACACTAGCAATGGGTTCCTATGAGCTGAGGGCCCCTGTCAGAGCAGGAGACTCTGCCAGCTCAGAGGCTCTCAGAGCTGCAGTTACACACCTTCCTGGCAAGGCCTGAGCTATTTACATAATTAGCTCTTTCAACTCTTCTGGCAGGAAGCTGAGCCAGGGAGACAGAAGTACCTTGCTCCTCATGACAGGAAGTCCCAGGCCAGGCTGAGTCTGTGCTTTTAGCCCACATCTTGTACCTTTTTATTAGGCATTTTACCGCCAAGCAGACCTCAAAGTTGGCCACCATATCTGTGATTTCTTTACTTGTGGAGTCAAAAATAGTCTCCAAACAAGCATGTCTACTGGACAGCTATGGACCTGGTGTTGTGAGCACAGTTCTCCCTCCAGGTGACAGAGTATAGCCTACGTGCCCAACATGTGCATTGCAGTGGGTATCGTAAGTCATCTAGGGATGATTTAAAGTGTATAGGAGGGTGTTCAAAGATCCTCTACAAATGTGTGTCCTTCAAGGTAGAGGACTTGAGCATCCTCACCCAGATTTCAGTACCTATGAGGTCTCGTGGAAGCTGACCCCTGGGGATGATGAACTACCATTATGCACTAAAAGATGGGCAACACCAGCAGACCTCAATGGTGCCAACAAAAGTCTGCAGTGAGGGCTGAGAAGAGCTACAGAGATGAGTCTAACGTAGAATCCCGAGGACATCGCGTCTTCCACTCATGGAGGTGGTAAGACTGAGACGCAGATATCCGGTAAATGGAGCTGCAGGGCCAAAACCCAGAGTGGGGGGAAAAAGCCGAGGTCCATTCACAGGTTTCCCCGTGGAGTCCTATCTAGGAAGAAGATCTGTGTCGGGTGGTTTTGTGACAGTTCTTGGGTGAGGCTACATGGCAGGACTACAGACAAGGTCTGGAGAGATGGATCTGTGGGTAAAATGGCTGAGGTGTTTTATAAAAAACATAAGAGAGAAGAAATATGTTTGGTGGATGTGCAGTCAGGTGTAGGGGAAGGAGGTGCGTCTGTGGGCCCATGCTGAGGCATCCCTTCCCCCTGAGGGAGCAGACACATGATGGCATAGTGTAGAATAGAGGTTATTCGGGGCAGGGGGAGCTGAGTGGAAAAGGTAGAGACAGAGAAAGGCAGAGGGAGAGGGGGAGTTAGCTACAGAGAGATTGGGAGGGCATCTGGCATAGGCTTCTCTTGCCTCCATACACATGCATAGTCACATAAGCACACGATTGTATAGAATTTAAAAAAAAAAGGTTAGATTCCAATCAGAAGCTGGCTGAAAACTCAATGCTTTCTTGCTCAGATCCACAAAGGGCCTTTGCTCTCTCCCTGCCTTTCATCTTCACAACAGAGTGAGAAGCATTCAGCCTGAGACTTAAGAGGATAGGTGTCAAGTTTCAGACCATTGTTCATTAAAAGAAAAGGGTTCCCTTGCTGCTGCAGCAGTGGTCCCATCCCCTTAAAGTGGTGCTGAGTGAGGGCCCAGGAGGCTTTGCTGACTTTAAGAACCGAAGGGTTTTGTGTGTGCTCGGTTTAAGCATTTCGTGAATAAATCGTGTATAAACCCCAGTCACTTGGATGCCTACCACACGTATGCAGCCTGGAAGTCATGAGAGCCATTTCCCTGGAGAGAGCTGTTAATGTGGCAGGTGACTCGGAGCCTCTTCTGTATTTAATGGCCTTTTATCATCATGTTTGCTTCTCCCTTCAACATCCCCAGATGCTCAAACTGCATTGTTTGCCACCAAAGGGGCTGTTTAGCTCCTGCTACCATCTTCAGGGTGGCCCTGGTCGGCGTGGATGCCATCTACAGACAATAGATTAAACATGTGTCCTAGCTCCTCTGAGCTTCCTATGAAAGCGCATGTCAATACTGGAACTTTCCGAAGGGCGCTCCCATTACTGACTTAACTCCACTGACTTGTGAGGCAAGGATTAAGTCTCTCTGTAGGTCAGTTTCTTTGATCCACAAAACAAACAAAAGGAAAGAGACTCCTTTTCTCTCCGACCTCTCCTACGTGGGTAGGAATACACAAGCAGGCATCTCCTCAGCTCGGGCTCTTGTGGACTTGTGAACAGTGACCTTGACTGAGTCTGTGTGGGCTACTCTAACAAAACTCTGGGGTTTCGGAAACAACGGAAAGCCGTTTCTCACTGCTTGGAGACTGAGGGCCACACAAGATCGATGACAGGCATGGGTTGCACTGTCTGGTTAGGGCCTCCTGGTCTGTCTTTGTGGCTCATAGCACCCCGCTGTATTCCTGTGTAATTGGCAGAGCCAGGATAAAAATCCCATTTGTAGGCAGCAATCTCACTTATGACAACCCCGCCCCGTGACTTAATCACTCTATATTCCTCCCAATCCCATGACCTTGGGGGTCAATATTCTAAAATATTAATTTATTTGCAGAGATACAGTCAGGCCACAGCAGATATGAAAGAACAGTGGAATGTTTTATTAATTGCAATAGCATCTATTAAGTGTGCACTGTGCTAGCTACAGTTTTACAAGCTTTGGACTATATTCATTTTCTTGCCACAATAACCTTCTATCTGATTTCTCTTATTCCTGGTTTAGAGATGCCAAAACCAGGAAGCAAGACTAAGCTTTGGACTCAATAGCCTGATTCCTGAGCTTATTATCAAAGCCGCTTATTATCAGATAGAATGGACTGTCTTTAAGACAGTATGCTTGGTTTTGAAGAGAGGGGGGTCTTTGTCATAAGCACACACAAAGGGACTGTGATTTATAGCATGGCAGGATGTAGAGAGTGGAACTATTTGCCATTCACCGAAATCTCCGAATCTGTGCCCTAAGAGAGTGAAATGGAGAGTCCTCAGAGTGTTGTTGCCTCAACTCTAAGACAGGGTTGTCTTTGCTGCATCCAAGTCACACACAGACTGCTTGGGAGGGAGGGACCTCTCGGCACATGTCAGAGTCCTGGGAGCAATGGATAACTCACACACAGTCCTGATGGTGCTGACCCAGGCTGGTGGGGTAGTCCTGTGGGTGGTGTTCAGTCCTCGGATGCATAGATACCTCCCCTCTGGAGGCTGCCTGAAGAAGCCAATACCTCCATCTACTGATAAAGGGCAGGTGGAAAAAAAAAAAAAAAACATCTCACAAAGAGGGGCTATGTTTTAGTTAGAGTTTTACTGCTGTGAACAGACACCGTGACCAAGGCAACTCTTCTAAGGACAACATTTAATTGGTGCTGGCTTACAAGTTCAGAGGTTCATTCCATTATCATCAAGGCAGGAGCATGGCAGCATCCAGGCAGGCATGGCGCAGGAGGAGCTGAGGGTTCTACATCTTAAGTGAAGACTGCTAGCAGGATACTAGCTTTCAGGCAGCTAGGATGAGGGTCTTAAAGCCCACATCCACAGTGACACACCCACTCCAACAAGGCCACACCCACTCCAACAAGGCCACACCCACTCCAACAAGGGCACACCCACTCCAACAAGGCCACACCTCCTAACAGTGCCACTCCCTAGGCCAAGAGTGTTCAAACCATCACAGGCTGTATGAGCGAAAGCACAGTACCGCTGACAAGAATCCCTGCCCCTGTGGGATTGCAAGAACGTTACCCATTCTGTGATCTTAAATTTAAGTGCTGAATAAGCTGGCCTTTAAAAAAGAACTCTAGCCCTGCCTCTTTGCCTGTCTACAATGAAATACTTACGAAAGAAAAGAAAGAAAAACAATTTTGGAGAAAGAGTTTATTAAGTAAAATGATGTTTCGTATAAGAGGCCTCTGATAATTCTAAAGTGAATACATATTTTATTGTACTTCAGAAAAATTACCTTATGTACTGAAAGACTAACAGAAACAATAAAATATCGCATGTCACATATATGCTATATAACGTATATCACTGATGAACTAATATATTAATCCAGTCGAATAGGGCAAGGCTTCTTTGGGATAGAAAGAAGAAGCCTTGAGGAACTTTGGCTGGGTATTCATGCTCGTCAGGCAACCCTGAGAGATGAATAGGACCAACAACCCTTGCCCATGACTCAAACCCTTAAATTAGAAACCATCTCTAATAACTGTTAAGAATAGCACAAGCTCAGATTAACATTAATACGTAGGTTTTCTCTCTTGTTACAAATAGAAACATTTTCTTTCTAATGAGGCATAAAATAATTTATCCTTTTAAAGCTAAATTACCCATTTTTCACTAAAAGGTTTTATTAAAGTAGCAAATTCTTAGAAACTAATTGTAATTAATATTAACGCTTTAAAAATTATTAGTCAGCTTAGCAGTTTCCACATGACTAACGCCCCACTTTAATGCAAAAGTAACAGTAAAAAAAAAAAAACCAGAAGAACATCACGGTTCTGTATGTCAGCCCCACACTGCTAAAGAATACTGGGCTTTGCTCCCTAATGAGCCTTTGATGATTGATCAATAATCAGTTTGAGAGCTAATTAAAGTCACTAGAATGATAGATTTCCTAGAGTATGGTTCATTAATACAACAGCCAGCGAGCAAGACAGCCTGCAGGGTGGGGGCCATTGTTCTTTTCTGGGTGTGTTCTGTGAGACAAAGTAGACGTGTTACAGAATCAAAACCCGCAGAGGATGCTAAAGCAATCTCACAGTGTGGTGGTCTGCCCTCCGGCTCAGTCAGCAGAGGCAGATAATTAGTATATTTTGTTGTTATGCATGTTTTTCCTTGGGACTAACATTTATCAAGAAAAGTAAGAACACACCTTTAGCTACTGGGAACCTGTATTATTTATTGTCCTGGTCTGACTGAGAAATGCCCCCTGGGGTCTCAGATTCTGCTCAGTTGGGGACTCTGTTCTGGAAGGTTTAAGGGGTTCAGCCTGTTGGAGGAAGTATATCCCTAGAGATGGGCTATGGGGGTTGAAGACCACGCAGTGCTTCAGTTCACTGTCTGCTCCGCCCTTGTGAATGACCTGCGGGCTTCTGCTCCCTGCTCCTCCATGCCCGCCGCTTGTCACACTTCTCTCCACGATGAACTCTCTTCCTCCGAAACTGCAACCCGAATAAACTCTGCCCTCTATAAGATCCCTTGGGCAGGCTGTGCTATCGCAGCAACGGAAAGGTAGCTGGTACACGTGTGCTCTTTGATAAGATATGAGTTGTCCCTATCTGAACTTGAACTCAAGATCAGCAGCATTTTAGAGTTAGAAAGGGATATGTGGGCCAACCATGTTCTTTGTCATGGAAAAAGCAAGGAGCCAGCACAGCTTACCAAGGCTTTGTCCCTGAGACACTCCCGCCCTGGGATACCTGACTGGTTCCTGGGCATGGGAAAAAAAGCATTTAGTCTCCAGCAGGGATGACAAAATACAGGCGTGGCCATGATTTTCATACTCGGGGCTCCCCAACTCACAGTGCTTTCAGGTATAATACTTTGACTTTATGATGCCTTGGGAGTGGTCGCTGGAGCTAGGGATTCGGGCAGGAGTAGTGAGCCATTCTCAAAGTCGGTCATTTATACAGAGGAGTAGTGTTATAGTTAGCTGTCAAGCAAACACAGCTGAGAGTTACCCAAGAGGAAAGCCTTGGCTGAGGAACCCGCTAGAGCACGTGGGCCTCTCCGGGGATTGTCCTGGTTGTTGACTGATGCAGGAGGGCCCAGCCCACTATGGGTGGTGGCATCCCCAGGCAGGTGGTCCTGGGCTGTTTACAGAAAGCTAAGTAAGCCTCAGCCTGTGATCAAGTCTGAGAGCAGTCCCCTGTCCCCTGCATTCCTGCTTCAGTTCTGCCTTGTGTGCCTGCCCGGACTTCCTTGAATGGGGGACTGTGATCTGGAAGTATAAGATTAACAAAACCTTTCTTCTCCTAAATTGGATTTCTGGTCTGACTGTCTTATCACAACAGAAAGAAAGCTAGAACAGACAGCCACCAGTTCTCTGGGCTGTGTCTTCAATGTCTGTCTTTTTATAGTTTAGTTTCCTCATCCTGCCATGGCTGCAAAGCATTCATCTCTCTGTCCCCCCAACCCTAAGTTATTAAATAAGCTTGTGGTAGGCGATTTTACCTAAGGGTAGACTAATGTGCTCACCACATTCAAGGTAGCCTGATATATGTTATGGTATCAATAGGTCAGGTTTATTAAATGCATTTATTTGGATTTAGGATATTTTATTAACAATGATGAGCTTCTTGGGATGGGGCCAGACTTAGGTTGAAGAAACGCTAAACTCCTTGTTAATGCCACCCTGTCCAGTTCCTCTGTGTCTTACCTTATTCTCCTTACAGAGGTTCTCAACCTTCCTAACGCTACGATCCTTTAATATGGCTCCTCCTGTTGTGCTGACGCCCAACCATAAAATTATTTTCTTTGCTACTTCATAACTGCAATTCTGTTACTGTTAGGAGATATAATGTAAACATCTGGCATGCAGGATATCTTCTGATATGAAACCCCTGGGAAAGGGTCATTTGACCTCCTCCCCCAAAGGGGTCATGACCCAAAGGTTGAGAATCGTTGCCCGAAGTTCTATTAACAATTCCTTCTGACAGAGCTTTCTACACCTAGAAGTGATGGAGATCAGCTCCCTTCAGTGTTTCCGCCTCTACTTTGCATTTCATCTTTCTTTAGCAAAGGCTCTGAGTTGACTAGCTCTGTGACTTTGGTTCTGTGGGGAGACCTCATGTTGTCCTCCCGGATGAGACCCCAGCATGAGACAGGAAGGCTGAAGTTAAGGCAGATTTTGTTAGTATTGCCAGTACCGACCCCAAACTGCTGTTCCATAGACTGGTTCTTTCCATTAAAGATGTTCATTGTGTAATTACTCCTAAAATGAAGTCCTTAACGCTACGCTGAGACAAATGTAATTATTTTCATAATTTTTATAAGCCCTATAACTTCTTTGGTATTCAGGCTCCCTGTCTTTCCCTGTATTTTGCTTATTTTCTGCATTTCTGCATTGCTCTGTGCTTTGGGAGACTGGCTATCCCTAGCCAGCAGGGTCCAGAGTCCCAGGCAATGTCTTTTGTTCAAAGGATTTGTGTGAATTCTAAGTCTAATCTGGTGATAAACTCAGACTGTCCTGCCGAGTCCACCTCAGCGGAGTCATAGTGCACTATAAATTTCCTTTGATAAACTCACTTCGCAGACGATCTCTCATCCTGCTGGGTCATTCAGCTTGGTCCGTTCGCTCATTAAAAAAGTAAAATGGCTAAGAAATTCTTAGCATCTGAGGTGCTTATAAAAAGGTAAGGGGGAGAAGGAAGATGTTTTTGTGGAGGTGTAGTCAGATATGGGGGAAGAGGGTGCCTCCCGGGCCCATGCTAAGGCATCCCTTCCCCCTGAGGGTCCATATAGTATACATGACAGCATACTATAGAATAGCATTTATTCAGGACATGGGAAGGGGAGTTGAAGGGATAATAGAGGCAGAGAAAGGCAGAGAGAGAGAGAGTAGAAAAGTAGAGAAGTAGAGAAGTAGAGGCCAGCCATGAACATGTGGGGGGGGGGAATAGGGAGAGAGTGAGTGGGAACAAGAAGGCAAGAGCAAGGCGGGGGGGGGGGCAAGTAGCCCCTTTTATAGTGAGTCAGGCATACCTGGCTGTTGCCAGGTAACTGTGGGTCAGAGCTTAGAAAAAAAACGCTAATAGCGTACACTTACGTGAAAATACTCCTCATCTCGCTCTTTTTACCCCTTTGGAAATTTACCCCCAGTTGTGGAGAAGTCATCGCTTAGTATCAAACTGAGTCATGTTACAGACCTTCCTTCAGATCTCGGCAGCTGGCATCTACCCAGTAGCCCTTCTGTCAGCTGGTCTTCGGTGGTGTTAGTTAACACATGTAATGTCCCCACAGCCCTGAACAACAAATAATATTGTAATTTTACTAAACAGAGAAGAAGTTGGAAGACAATTTAGATTATGTAGGGGGAAAATAAAAGCTTTATTTCAATCCTTAATGATCTGGATCTATAAAGCAAACCTACAGAAACAAACATACAGAAAATAAAACCAAAGCAGATAAAGTTATTAACCTGTGGGTCCACGAGAGGTATGTAGAAGGCTCACAGTTTAAACTTCAACAGCATCTCTGGAGGGAGCAGAGGGCCGTGTATAGTTCTGGAGCAAAGGGGCCATGTGCAGTTCTGGAGTAGAAGTAGATGGTTTCCTGAGGAGATGAATGAGCCTGCAGGACAGATGACAGCGGGGAACAAAGGTCACCTGCACTCCAGTGTGACGTTTGACATTTTCTGCAATGTGAATTTCATCTTATTGGTTGAAAATAACCAGAAGATAAAAGGCAAATGTGTTCCCTCTCCATGGGTTCACTCTGGACAGAAGGACAAACTCTACAGGAAAGACTTTCCCACCTTTCTCTCTCCCCCAGATTTGCACTCCGTTGGAAATATCAACGGACTTGTTCACTGTGTTGTTTATTCTGAGCATTGTCTCTTGCCTAAGATCACACAGCGTGTAAGTACAGAAGCAGGATTGGAACTCAGGCATTTTATCCTATGAGTCTGAGCTCATAACTAAGTGATTTCTCCTACAAAAGTTACTTGGAAAACACACGGTTTTGCAAGTTGATTTTTTTTTTTTTTAAAAACCCCAAAGAGGCAGAGAGGCTCCGGGAGAGGGGGTAGGTTTAGGACAGTTTACCACCATGATAGTCCTACTGCTGGTTGCTTGTAACTTAGCCCCCAGCAACTTGCCTCAAGGCCAGAAATGCTAATGGGAAATGCAGTCTTGGGGTACTTGAGTGGGAGGTAGGGACTGTCTAGCGTTCATGCTGAGAGCTGGTTTCTTCTAACTTTATATTCTTTATATAAATGAGACACTTCCCCCTCGCTCTTCTGAGTGGGCTTCCAGAGCTAAATATAAACTAATGAAGAAGAACCCTGAGAATCCTTCATCGCCTAACTCCCATTCAGCCAACCTTGACGTCCACACTGCCCACTCCCACCTGCATGTATTGCAGGCCCCTGTTTGCTTTACAGTATGGGTGGGCTTGCCTGTGCCCGCCCCAGTCAGTCCTCTCTGGCCACAAGCCCAGAACAGCCTGGAATGAAGCTGCCATTAAGTAGATGTATATAAGCCTGCATATGCTGACCCCCAAAACCTGCTCCGATAGCTACTTAGTTTTATAGTTAACTGTTAACCATCTGTTGAACAGGGAGCTGATTATGGGTGTACACTCCAGAGGGGCTGGGAGCTTTTCCAGAACACGAGGGAAGGTGTTTTGTGAACGTGTGGATGTCTGTGCAGTGCCTTCCTAGAGCTCCTCTGTGACCTGTGTGTGCGTTTTGAAGAGGTCTCAGCCGGCCTAGGTGTCGGTATGAAACAATCAAATGCACCTTTGCCGATGGGTTTTTGCTGTGCCTCTCTGTTCCAGAGCTGGATCATGAGCCAAAGCCTCTGTCTTCCCGCTCTATCTCGCCGTAGAACTTGTAAGGAAGGAGGGCTACCCACACCGCCCTCTGCTCCGTGTGCTCCCGTTTACTCTTCACTTTGACCAGGATGGGCAGGGCTCAAGGAAGCTAAGGAGCCTGCGCAGTCCCCGAAAGCTGTGTTCTTCCCCGTGGTTGGCCCCTTTTACCAAAGATGAGAAGGCTCAGGATGGCAGGGGAAGGGTTGAGGCACCGGCAGCCAAGCGCTCTTTGAAAAGGGGCCGCAGTCACCTGGTCTCACAGTGTGCCCGAGTGGAGGCCATACGCAGGAGGACAGACTCAAGGACAGGCTGAAGCACCATAAGCTCCTGGAGGAACCAGGCTTCTTAGCTATAGTTTCCAGGGGTACCTCAGTGGTCCTCCTTCACCTTGGACCACAATGCTTCCTGGGAAATAACAGTGATGGCGTCCACCCTGATGGTGCTGATAGAATGACGACTTGAGAAAGTCAGTTATAACTGGAGTGTGTGTGTGTGTGTGTATGTGTGTGTGTGTGTGTGTGTGTGTATGTCTATGTATCTATGTATGACAGGTATGTGTATGACACTGTGTGACTGTGTATGTGTGAGAGTGTGTGTGATGGTGTGTGTATGTCTGTGTGTGTATGTCTATGTATAAGAGTGTGTGGTGGTATGTATGTGTGAATGTGCATGTGTGTCAGTGTTTGTGTTAGAGTATATGAGAGTATATGAGAGTATATGTGTGTGTGTGAGTGTGTGTTTAAGTATGTTTGTGAGTATATGGTGTGTATGTGGTGAGTGTGACTGTGTGAGTGTGTATGTGTGTGAGTGTGTGTGAGCGTGTGTTTATGTGTGAGTATATGGTAAGTGTGTGTGTGGTGAATGAGTGTGTGAGTGTATATGTATAAGTGTGTGTTAAGTATGTGTGTGAGCATATATGTGTGTGTATGTGTGTCTGTCTGTCTGTGTCAGTGTGTGTGTGTGACTATGTGCTAGAGTGTGTGTGGTTGTGTATGTATGAGAGTGTGTGTGAGTATATATGTGTGTGGATGTACATGTGTGTCAGTGTGTGTGTGTGACTGTGTGTGTGGCTATGTATGTATGAGAGTGTGTGAGTATACATGTGTGTGGATGTGCATGTGTGTCAGTGTGTGTGAGACAGTGTGTGTGATAGTATGTATGTGAGTGTGTGCTTATATGTGTGAGTATATGATGAATATGTAAGTGTATGGTGAGTGTGAGTTTGTGTGAAAGTGTATGAGGGTGTGTGTGCTTTAAAAAATAAACCTCTACCTTAAGTTGTTGACACAAAATGCCAAAACCTGTTTCTCAGCAGTGGGCTGTGGAGTTAGGAAACACTGTCGTGAGCATATTCAGTGTCATATTCTTCCTCTGCCAAGCCACTACACATTCTGTCCCGGGTAACTCTTCATGGTGGCGTGAATGACAAGTACCCCCCACCCCCACCCCCCCGCATAGGCTGAGGCATTTTAACTTGTGTTTCCCTGGTGGTGGCTTCATTTGGAGAGGTTATAGGGAGATGTTGCCTTGCCAGAGACGACACTGGTGGTCAGCTCTTCATATCACTTGTATGTGCGCTCGCTCTCTCTCTCTCTCTCTCTCTCTCTCTCTCTCTCTCTCTCTCTCTCTCTCCTCTCCCCCCTCTCTCCCTCCCTTCCACCCTCTCTTCCTCCCTTTCTCCTCTCCCTCCTTCCCTCCCTCCCTCTGTTTCTCGCTCCCCCTCTCCTTTCCTCCCTCCCTCTCTCCCTCTTGTTTGTGCTTGAGTTGAAGATGTGATCCCTGAGACCTCTGCTCCTGCCTCCATGCATGGCTGGTTGCTGTGTCTCTCCTGCTGTCATAGACTCTTACCTCTCCGGAACCCTAAGCAAAATTAAACTTTTCCTTCCATCATTCTCTTCTTGATACGGTGTTTTATCACAGCACCAGAAAAGTAACGGACACACCACCTTTCACAGGCGGTTTTGAAACATTTGTCTTAACCCTGGTCTAATCTCAGGTGCTTAATCGTGTCCAGGAATGAAAACATGCAGGCACGTACGAAACATTTAGTGAGCATCTGTGAAATGAATGAGCAAGCTACAAAAGGGGCTCCTGCCCTTCATTCATCGAACCTACAAAAGGGGCTCCTGCCCTTCATTCATCGAACGTTTCCATTGGCTCCATTGTTTCTGAGATAGAACTAAGAATCCGAAGGCATATGGGATTCGCTTGTTGGAGCCCTATCTGATTTTACAAGAAAGGCCCTGGTACCCGATGGCATATGGAACCCTGTGGCCCATGGCAGGCAGTCTGTGTGCCGTCAGTGAGTGAGTCTAGATAGTTGGAAGAAAAAGATTTCTCTGCCCATAGAACAGGAAATGGGATTTAAGGTTGCCTTGGAGGATGGGTCAGAATGTTAGCAGGAAGAAAAATAAAGATATCTATCTCATAATAGTGTCTAGCAGGATTAGCAAAGTGCTTAAAGCAATGTCTATCAGGTCGTGAGCACTTAATAATGCTTAGCAGACCAAATACACATAGGTGTACATGCATCTCTCTGAATTGATGGTGATGTGCTATAAATATGGTATACACATATATGATATGCTCGGTGAAGTTTATTACTTGTTGGCACACATTTTGGAATCCACAATAGCTGTGTAAGGACAGTGGGGTATTAAATGGTCTTTACCCTTAGTAGTTAGTGATCTGTCCTTCCAATCTGTGCCTTTTAACTTCTGAGCCACAAGTCAAAAAGTAGAAACGATAGCTTAAATCCACTGATCTTCCCCAACATGCATGTAGTTTTTAGATGTGTAATAACTTCTCATATAGAATATTAAGATACAGCTCGTGTAATTTAATTATTATTATTGTGACTTAAAATATGAGAATAGTATTGATTAAATGACATGGACCTTTCAACATGAGACCAATCAATAGTATGAGTACAAAGGATATGATGTAAAATTCCCCAGTCTCATGAAAACACCCATAGTGAGGGCCAGGGAGATGGCTCAGTGGCTAAGGTCTGAGTAAAAATTCCCAGATCCCACATAAAAGCTCAGGTGTGGTCACACATGTGCCTATAACCCTCCACTGCGGGGAACAGAGATCTTCCTTCTGCCTTCCAGTCAAGCTCCAAATTTCCCGAGAGCCCCTGTCTCAAGGAAATAGGAAGCAGGTAATAGAACAGGACACTGGATGCGTCCTCTGGTCTTCATGTATGCACCTGCACATACACATGCCATACACACGTGCATGCACACACACACACACACACACACAGCAGACACACAAATATATAGAAATAAAAATCAATTCCTGATTTTGGAATTGGAGGGTCGCCTTCTCCTGGACTACACTTTTCCTGCCATTCAGGAATAATAATTCGAGGATCCTAGGTGGAGAATTATGCATGAACTGTCAGCAGGAATGGATCCAAATAGGAAAATGTGCTCTGAGACTACATTGGGATGGATATGTGTCCGTGGGGCCATTTGGTATGCAAAGGATGTGTTTGCATTAGCTGAAGGAGACGTTGATTTTTTTCCCCCCTTCATAGTACAGGTTTCAACTGTACCTCAAAAATATAAAGGCTCTTTTTCCCCCTCTGAAAAACAAGAGAGTCTGTCTGCCATTTAAACTGCAAATGCATTTGACTTCTGTCAGCTTACATTTTGGATCATGCAATTTCTACTTGTGTTCATTATCTGCAATTAGAAATTCTCAAAAGGTTTTGAGGACTTTTTTTCTCCCAATCTTTCTTTTTTAAAAAAAAATTCAGCCATCTTAACATTTAAGAGAAGAGCAGAAATCCCAAGTCGAACTGGAAAACCAAACAAAGGAAGTTATTCATTGGACTAAGTAAAGTAACCCTGAGCTATCCATCATACTAAGGCCCCACTGCGGTATGATATGGTCTGATGATGCCTGCCCTCAATGTATGCTATGTTATAATAGTTCAGACTCAAATGCGCTCCTTTTAACACGCATCACCCTGGCAGGCGGCTCAGTCTACTTTCTTGTACACTAGACTTAGTTTGTACAAATTGCTGGTTTATCCTCACCCTCAGTAGCCAGATAGCACAAGACTTAGGAGGGGAGGTCTTTTCCTTAGTGGAGGATTAAATAGAAATTCTCAGGTGCCCACTGCTGTCTGGGCTGTGTCTCCCTCCAGTCGAGTGGGTGTTGTTATTTCTAAGTTCATATTAGCAAGGAAAGTAGAGAGCTGAGCAACTGAGCGGATCGTGTGTGTGTGTGTGTGTGTGTGTGTGTGTGTGTGTGTGTGTGTGTNTGTGTGTGTGTGTGTGTGTGTGTGTGTGTGTGTGTGTGTGTGTATGGGGTGCTGGTTCCTGTGATTTTAGAATAGAACTTGCACCGGGGAGCCTAAATGGGGTGTGGGTTTTCCCCGGGCAGGGAATATAAACAGAGGCAAGCCTTGAAAGGCAAGGTGTATAGTAGCTCATTGACTGCTGTTTGGCCAGCTGCAGGGTAGCTCCCTTCTCATTCTCCGGCTGCCCAGCCGCTTCCTGATACTATTTTCTTTGCCTTTAAACTAGAGAGGCCAACCAGGCTCCCCTCCAGACCCAGTAATTACCAAAACCAGACAACTTCCCAATAGCCCACGGGTCAGCAGAAGTCGCAGTACTGCATAGCCAAGCCTTCCTCCGGTTCACAGTTAAAGAGATGACCACAGTAGTGGAAAGGAATACTCCCCACCAGCCCCAGGGTGCACTCCTCCACTCATCCCGGGAGCGTGCTGTTGGACCACAGGGACTTGTTCAATTCCTGCCTTTCCTGCTAACCCAGAGAATAGCAATTTTGCACGGCTCAAGTTAAATGAATTTATTTGTTCTTACCCAGGTTTCAGCCTATTTTAAAACCCATCTTTCCAAATGAGGAAAGGAAAGCTTATTACTTTAAAGCATTGCTTTTGCCTCAACTTCTTAACAGCTACACCTCTGTGAAATCGAATCTGGGTAGCTTTGTTATTTACAAGAGAAGTAAAATCTGCCCTCTGCGATTGCAGACCCATCCCAGGCAAAGTGGAGTGCCACGTCTAAATGTGTTGTTTCTCTTAACAAACACAATTGTGCACAAAGTACAAGGCTTCAGAGTATTCCCAGGTTCCTAACCCTACATGTTGAAATTATATGGAAAAACCTATCATTTTCAGGGGAAATTTCCTAAAACTTGACTACTACTATTCTTCTATAGGTAGGAGTGCAAAGATTTTAATTAGATATTATAGGGGTAATTAAGGTCAAGACTGGAGAGCAGGTGTCCTGGTTGAGAGCACTTACAGCTCTTGCAGAGGACCCCACTTCAGTTCCCAGCACCCACAAAAGACAGCTTATGCCTGCCTACGATTCTAACTCCAGGAAGATTTGATGCTGCCAGCCTCTTTGGGCAGCTGCACATGTAATAAACAAACAAACAAATAAATAAAAAGTTTTAATTTAAAGAGTAGTGCATACCTTTATTATCCGGGAAGATATTTATTAAATAGCTAGGCTAGTTATTTACAGTACTTTGAGAGATTAGAGATAGGCTTGTTTTTTGCTTTTTGTTTTTTAAATTAAAGAGTATATACTTAGCAGTGTATTTCAAAGTCACAAAACAAGAGAAAAAAAAAAAAAGTGCGTGTTCTCTAAGACTGTGGTTTTACCTTAGGAAAACTGTCCCAGGAAGTAGGATACGAATTTGTCCGTGAACATTTTTGTAGCAGTAATGTAACCAAAGTTTTAAATAATCGAAGATTTAGTATGTGAGTTTATTGTACCTAGAGAAAAAAATATATTATAAAGCCTTCACGTTCCATAACATAATGTTCCAAAACATAAATGTCCTGCAGTTTTACTAACACACTAATTGCATGTATTGTTCCCAAGACAGCCTGCACACCAAGGGTTTTAGTATAGCCTGATCCTAACATGGCCAACAGATTAAGTATGCAAAGTCATTCAGGAACACTGAACAGGCTCAAATTTACATGTTAGAGGAATATTCGGTGATTCAAAATGGAGAGAAGACTCAGTCAGTGCAAGCATGAATACCTTAAGTTCAGCCCCCAGAACCCATGCAAATCTTAAAAGGTTAGCCACGAGAGGGAGGAGGGCTGGGGTGGCCACGGAAGGGGGAGGAGGGTGGGGTGGCCATGGGATGGGGGAGGAGGGCCAGGGCAACCACAGGAGGGAGGAGGGCTGGGGCGGTAGATCCCTAAAGCTCATTGGCCGGTCAGTCTACCCAAGTCTATGAATTGTAGGTTTGGTAAAAAACACTGTCTCAAAAGAATAAGGGCAGGAAACACATGAAAGAAAAGCACTCACCCGATTCTGGTCTCCACACACATGAATACACAACACACACACACACAAGCACACACACACACTCACAAGCACACACACACTCACAAGCACACACACACTCACAAGCACACATATACACACTTGCAAGCATGCTCATCTCCCCGCACCCATTCTAACAAGTACTGCACCACAATATATTTATTGTAAAACACATTAAAATGTACATATTGGTTGATCCCAAACTTTAACTGGATAAATACTATGTGGCATTTTTAAAATGAAGGGTATGTGTATGTCTGATCACAGGAAAAAGACCAGACTGTATACTGGTATCATTCTTGTTTTCTGTCTATTTTGTTAAGCCCTTTTCCATGCCATTTACTTTTCTACGTTGAATATAAAGTATTACTTTGTGGTCAGAAAACCCATTTTTATACAGCACTTATGTATGAACCCTCATATTCATGTGGGTATTTTGACAAATAGATTTTGTTCAAGAACATTCCTTAAGGAATCTACTAAGATGGAGTTCGGGTTAGACTAAAACTTATCCATGAATAGACAGCTTGTGCTTCCAATTCCTAACGCGAAACACTTTTGCACTTAAGAGAACTTTGCGAGTGCGTGGAAAAGCACACATAAGCCTCTGTAGGTCGGTTGTTAGCAGAGATGGGTCCCCTAGGCATCTCTTTCTGGCAGGTGAATCTGCATATTTGTTGGGCTGATGTGGAAGCAGGAGGCCATAATTCATCTATTTTACTAACAGTCTGGCTTCCCCCTCCCCCCCACCCCACCCCCAGTGATGATATTTTTAGCATGCACACCTTATAATGATCCCATTCCCTCTGAAAACCACAGGCAGACATCTTTTTTTTTTTTAACAATTTGGGTCCCTTCTTTCCACAGGTGATGAAAACCTACCACATGTACCACTCAGAGAGCCTCAGCGCGGAGAGCAAGCTGAAAGAAGCCGAGAAACAGGAGGAGAAGCAGATAGGGAGATCCGGCGACCCGGTCTTCCACATCAGGCTGGAAGAGCGGCATCAGCGGCGGAGCTCTGTGAAGAAAATTGAAAAAATGAAGGAAAAGGTAGGTTAGAAATAAGTTCCAGAGCCCTGGGACCCTTGTCTGAGGAGACGGTACAGTCCCCAAAGCTCTGGTAATAGCAGCAACAGACACACGAGGCGAATCACTACGAGAAGACGTGCATTTCCTCCCATGGGAGCGAGGATTGTTTAAGACACATAAAATTATGTCATGACAGCTGGACATCATTTTGTGGTGAGTGCCAAGTATTCCGTGCAAATCCAGACAACTGGGATTTTTAACAAAGAGAGTTCAGTGAAAATGGGCCCAGAGCCCAAAAGCATGGTTGCTATTCCCAGAGACGGGGAACTTGAGTTTGTTAGTTAAATCACATTCGAAATGGACTTTCCCCCAAGGGCCTAAAGGGTCGTTTTTATATGTGGAATAAATTGCTGAGATTAATGAAAATCTGTGTGTGTTTCTGTCTCATTGAGACGACTTTGCTTTCTCTCCTGATGCCCGTGTCTTCTTCATTACCAGAGACAGGCAAAATATTCAGAAAATAAGCTGAAATCGATCAAAGCACGCAACGAGTATCTCCTAACACTTGAAGCAACCAACGCCTCCGTGTTCAAGTATTACATCCACGATCTTTCAGACTTAATCGATGTAAGTACCCGAAGGCTTGGATACAGCAGCTATCTATCGTTCGGTAGTGAGGAAAGTGCCAGTGTTGGTTGGAGTCACGCATTTTATGTAATGCTCAAGAAGAAGGACCAACTGTGAGATGTATGTGAAAAAGCGCGGTCCTAAAGCTGATAAAAAGCAAATTGTTGAATTCCGTGAGGTGTGAAGCTGTGTTCCTGGTAGACGCAGACAGAGAGAATACAGTGTGGCTTTGAAATGATGCTGTACCACGGAGCTAAGGGTATGCATTGACTTGAACTTACTGAGGCTGGGATCATGAGCAATAGATCATAGCCCTAGCATGTGGGATTCCCCGAGTTTGATTCCCTAGCACTACAGAAAGCAAAATAAAAGAAGAAACTCGAAGAAGCCACAACCCACATAGTGTCCTTACTATCTGAAATTCAGTACTTATTCATTTTTATGTGCATGAGTGGTTTTGCCTCCATGTATGTATGTCCAGCATGTGTGTGCCTGGTGCCCTCAAAGATGAAAGGAGGGCATCAGATGCCCTGGAACTAGAGATAGACAGCTGTGGGCCACCATGTGGGTGATGGGAATGAACCTAGGTCTTCTACCTAGAGCCCCAGTGTTCTTAAATGCTGAGCCTCCTCTATCCCTACCCTCTGGAATTCAAAGCAGAGAAGACAGAATGACTTCATGGTGACTTCTTTATTAGGGTCGTGGTAAATCCAGTGAAGCTAAACAGAGTATAGGCAAGCCACATTAGTCATAGGAGATACTGTACAAAAGCAGTCATTACAGCTCTCCAAACATATATCCTCAGTCCCAGTCCACCATTGATTCTTTCATCAAAAGAACACATACAGACTGGCCCAGTTATTATGCTAGCACCATAGGAAATTACAGAGATGCCACAGATAAAACGCCCGCGCCTCCAGAGGCCAGTAGAAAGACATGGAGTAGCAATTGCACAGTGAAACCATGTGCATGCCCACGTGAGCAGAGCAAGAGCGGTCCTGAGCTGGCCCCATACCCACACACCTGGCTTTGCACTGGTTAGGTCAGTTTTATGATATCATATTATTATAGTTTGTTATAGATTATAATACTCGAAAGTTACAGAAGTTTAAAGCAACTTTACTTGTTGAGGGTAAATTTAAGTTGCTGTGTCACTATTTCAGGACCACTGTTGGGGTCTTTTTTTTGGAATTATTTAATGTATGTGTAGATGTGTCTGTGTTGGTTGGTTGTGTGCACCATGTGCATGCAGTGACTGGAGAAGCCAGAAGAGGGCGTCAGATGCCCTGGAGCTGGAGTTACAGGTGGTTGTGAGCCACCATGTGGGTCCTAGGAACTGAACTCAGGGCCTGTGCGAGAGCAACCACCCTCTAGCCTCTAGTTTGAGACTCTTTTTTTTTTTTTTTTTTTTTTTTTTTAAAAAAAAAACAAAAGATTCATTGGTAGAGAAAAATGTGTTGCCCCATTTTTTACTTAAGTCATGAAACAAGCTTATGTCACAATGTTATTACAGAGAATATTATAAGGAACAGAGAGAGCTTATTTTCCCCTTTTGTTATAAACATTTCAGTCAAGTACCTGTTATTGTTGTTCTTGTTGTTGTTATTATTGTGTTGTTGTGTTTAAAATGCAGAAATTTTATTGTTGTTTTTAATACTTTTTTTCAACACTGATGAAGCACTGCTTTGGTTTCTGTAAGACAGATGCTAGCTAGATTCCTTCGATAAAGATACTGTTTAGGCTTCCAGAATAAAAATAATTTCATCTCTGTATTTTCAAACTGTAAGGTTTCTACAAAGCATCTGAAACATAGGAGAATGTAATTCCATCTCACTTCTCCCCTTGCTTTTTTGCTTATTTAGTAGCTATTTTAATAGTCAATTAGAGGACAGGGCTAAGCCAATTTCAACAAGAGAAAAACATGCCACATATTGCAAAGGATTTCTTTCGTGCCTACCACGTACTGATTCAGCTTTGGGCATGCCTTTTCTGGGTTGGTTTGGGGTCATTGGTTAGTCAGTGCTTGGGATCCAGTGCAAGGCCCTGCAAATGCTGGGTGGGCACTTCACAGCTCTCTACACCCAAGTTCCTTGGTACATACTATATAAATATGTCCAGTGCATATATATTTATAAACTCATGCTGGGGTTTCTGGGATAGAGCCAAGTGCTCATAAGTCATGTGTGCTCCATGCTCAGTCTACAGTTTATAGTGTTTACTGGGGTGAAAGAGTTCGGTATCAGCTCCCTCAAGCATCAGTCTTGACACTGAACATTCATCAGTAAACAAAATGAAGTCCTTACTGTTGTGCTTCTTAAATGTGTGTTGAGAGACAAACTACAAGTGAATTGGTATGTATGTGTATCTGGGTGTGTGTGTGTAAGACAGACAGACAGACAGATGTGCACATATTTAAAGGAAGTGCTGATCGTATAGTAAAGAAACATAAGATAGCCAGGCATAGTGGGGCACACCTTTAGTCTCAGTACTAGGGTGGCAGAGGCAGGTGGATCTCTGTGAATTTGAGGCCAGCCTGGTTTACATAGTGAGTTCCAGGGCAGTTGAAACATCTGGACATAGTAAGTCCCTGCTCTTTTCATATGGGTTCTAGCAATCCAAACTCTGGTCGTCACGCTTGAGCAGCGAGCACCTTGCCTAATGAGCCATCTCCCCAGACCCCAGACTAAGACACTTTTAACCTCCAGATCTAATTGACTCTGCTCTAAATAGATAACCCTTAAATGTGCCAAGTGATTTTCAGTTTTTTCAAAAGTTAGACTTTTAAAAATGTGAACAATTTCCAAAAGACGTGACTTAAACCTGAAGTTTGAAAGAAATGATTTGAAGTTGGTTTGCTGTCGGAGTCTGAGGAAACCACGTGCTCTAGCTGAAGAAAATAACTTTTCTGATCTTTGATTCTTTTTTTTAAAAAGCGATGGACATTCTAAAATGGCCACTTATTTCGTAGGATCCCACTTTGCGTATATAATAGTGATCCTAAAACCCATTACGTTTGACCCCCCCTGGTAGGAAAGAAACAGTTTGATTATTATGCAAAGGTTTGTGTTGTGTGGGCTTATTTAACAATGTACATTTTATTCTGAGCTATCTGATGTTAATGATATTAATGGGGAAAATTGCTATGTCTCCAACGAGAGGAAGTCAGGGACAGTGTCTTTAATGCACAGTTGAAATGACATGAAAGGCGGTAAATGCATCTCAAGAAGTCAGAGCATTATAAAATCAGAGAATTGAGGCGGAGGCCTTTTTATACAAATCTTTAGTTCCTACATCTTTAATATCCAACATCCATATCTAACAAATTTGCTCTAATGGATGGTCATAAGTAGGCCTATTCATAAGACAAAAGAGTCAGGGATTTTTCCATAGAATATGTATTTTTAATTATTTTATCAGTACAAGACAAGCACATGCATTGCATAGAAAATTTAAAAGACTGCAAGCCGTGATAAAAGCATCATCGTGTTCTACATCCGAGATTATCACTGATACAATTCAGACTCGCTGTGCCCACACACACGTGCACAGGCTACACAAGGAAGTTATGAAATCATATTTTCCATACTGTCTACCCTGCCCTTGCCCCCACTAATGGCTTCCATCCTCCTGTCTCAGTGGAGTTTTGTTTCATTTAATAACCAGGCTGCCTTCCCACTTCCCACCCCAAAACTGTGTTTCATTAAACAATCCTTGTTGTGTCCCCATCACGCCACGCTGAGGGTCATGCAGGATGCCTCCCGTGGGAAATGTAGACCTTCATTAGATCTTTTCTTACTTGACAGAACACTTGCTGAGGAGACATGGACAGATATGCATAGAAGCCCCTGCTTCTAGGTTTGTCTGGTCACCTCTCTGTCTAGTACGTCACTGTGTCTCTGCACCCACTTTATGTTTTCTACAAGATGAACTTTAAGGAAAGGCTCACTGAGTTCAAACTGACCACTTCGCAGGAGGCTACCTTGTGAATGATGCGCTGCAGCTTACGTAACGGCTGTGGTTTATCTCCCCAGTAGCTGTGTTAAAATCAGTCTAGAGCTGTGACTCGGATTCCCCAGTGCACAGTTACATGCTTTCCCCTTAGAACAGACAAAGATATTGTAAAGTCTCTCAAGTCTGGATTTTGTGAAGAAATAGCGATTCAGAAGTTGACGACACCCTGAACCATAATTTACTTTTCGTTAGCAAAATCCTTCCTTAGGATATAAATAAATAATGTAAATCAAAGGAAATTAAGTTCTCTTTGATATAATTTAGCACTTCAGATTAATCATTTTAAATATATATCAATGATGCCCTGATTAATTCAATATCTTCCTTTTAACTGCTAAGGCTAAAAACTTTAATAATCAGTGCAAAACTCTCATAGAGCTGTTCAAATCTTTTTTTAAAAAAAATCTTTTGGAGATTTTTGGATGCTTAAAAATTATTTAATGATGTAATTTTTCTGTCTTGAATGAGTGTTGCCTTTATTCATCAATATCTGAATTGGTAAGTCTGTTCTTCCTCTTTCAGAAATGCCTTTCAGAACAGGAAAATCTAATACCTTAAAAAAGTAAAATGACTAGACCCCAGCTAGGACTTGAATCAGTCTTAAGGTCTTGATTGTGCCTTTTGAGGTCAATGGATTCGTTTTATGATGATTTTTGTCACTGAGCACATAAGCATTGTAGGTAAATAGATGTTTTAATCAGTATCAATGTAAGGTATTGAGTATTATAACAACTTTTGATACGCGAGATAATTTGGTGAAGACTGTCGTAGCTTAGCTGTTATCTGAGTATCATTTGTGGTGGTTGTTGCTGCTGCTTTTGTTGTTTTGTTTGTTTTGTTGAAAACACATAAATGCTAAGTCCATACAATGAGTAGACATCTCTGGCCCCAGGCACACTCTAAACTTGCGTGTACGCGCACGTAACAGGTTCAACTTTTATAAGTGATCGCCTCAACTCTTAACAGTGCAGTCACACAAAAGGACTTTATTTTTCTATAGTGTGCATGTCTATACTTGTCCAGGGAAAAGCCCAGTAGGGGTTGTGACTAGGAGGAACAGCACAGGGAGCTTCGGAGGCAGTGCCGATACTTTTCTTAGATTTGTGTACGAATGTTTTGCCTGCATGTATGTATGTACACCGCGTACATGCCTGCTGCTCATGAAGGTCAGAAGAGAGTGCTAGGTGCCCCCAAGCTGGACTATGTCAGGATGGTTGTGAACCACCACATAGGTGCGAGAAATGGAACACAGGTCCTCGGCAAGAGCAAGTGCTCTTAACGTGTGTGTACATGTGTGTGCTTATGGTGTGTGTGAATTCATGAGTGTCTGAGTTTGGGTGTGCTGTGGTACATGTGTGGAAGTTGGAGAACAACCTTGGGTTTCATCCTTGCTTTCACTGTTGCTTGAAACAACTGCCTTGTTTTCCACTGCGTTTGCCAGGCTGACTGGCCCAAGAACTTCCAGGGGTTTTCTCGCCTTAGCTTTTATCTCACCACAGAAGCACTGAGATTAAAAATACCCTCAGCACCACATCCAGCATCCTGTGGGTTCTAGGGATTTAACCTCAGGCCTCACATCTGTGCAGCAAGCACTTTGCTCACTGAGCCTTCTCAGCCAAGAATGTAGGTTGGCTGGCCCAGAACTCGCTGTGTAGACCAACTTGACTTTTAACTAGAGGAGATCCACCTGCCTCTGCCTCCATAGTGCTGGGGGATTAAACACCTGCATTGGTATGCCCAGCTTAGCAAACAAGTCTGGACAGTAGGGTTCCTTAACCTAATAATCAAATTCCTCAATCTGTAAATTCAGAATTCTTAAAAATAATTGAGACTAAAACCTCATTTCTGCCAGGAAAGGCCTGTATTTCCATATAGGTCTCTTTCCATACAGATCCCCACTTGTAAGATACATTCTTCAATGATAAAGAGCTATTGGTCCCTTGTCACCAAATACCTGCCCAGTAATAATCATTTGTTACTCTTTCAAAACAGTTCTGTTTTCCGGTTTCTCCTGAAAAAAAAAAAGTCGCAGCTCCCTTGGAAGCTTGAAGGCTAAGTCTTTCTCACGTAATACTTCCAGGAGATAACTCACTACTCAGGCCAGTTTTCTCCACACAGATATCTCTCACGCACTGGCTTATTGGCTCTATGCACCGTGGCTTTCCTGGCCACTTATACAGAATGAGACTGGAATTAGATTGCAGTGCATAGCCCCTATGGCCTTTATGCCATCACTTCTGAATAATCAGTTATACTAAAGCTTTGAGCCTTATCTTTTTGTCTCTTGGGACATGCATGTCACTAAAGAGCAACTTATTCAGAGTTCACCTTCCTTAGTTATTCAGGACCACACCCTCCCACATGGTGGTATCAAGAGTCATCTGTGAAAACCTGCCAAAAAGTGGTACCATCTTTCCCCCATTAAATCCAAACTCTTATTAAAAGATTACAGAGACTGTGTTCATTGGGTTAACAACATCCCAGTGATCATGAAGACTAATGTAGGCATGGCTTTAGTCCGTTGCGATTTTTGAGGGGTGTTTAAAAACTGAAATGAGTTAGGTGACTGAAGAAAGTAGCATTTTAAAGTTTCTTCCAGCAGGGATACCACAGGCTTTTGCTTCAAGGGAGTTCCTAAATAAGGACTGGCGGTGGCGGTTGTTGTTGTTGTTGTTGTTGCTGCTGCTGCTGCTGCTGCTGCTGCTGCTGCTGCTGCTGCTGTCTCCAGTGTTTGCTTGGCCATATTCCTCTGGATCTCTGAATGCCAAAAAGCCTCTGAAGTGAGACCCCAGATCTCTGTCTTTTGCTTCTTCTCTTGGTAGCATCTAATTGATGGCCCTTAGATTCCTATCAGCCGCCCTGATCCTCTCCCCGGGCTCAGGATCTGTGCATCAGTTTTCCTGCCAGCGGTTGTACACATGTGTGGGCATTCTGAACATTCATAACCCACTAAGCACCTTTAATGTCTATTTTCCCCAACCTTCCCTACCCTTTTATACAGACAACTTTCTTCTTAGTAATTCTCCACAGCCCAAGAAATGCTACCACTTTCCTCCCATAGAATGCAGCAGCAAATCCCACCATCTCTTCCTCGTAAAGATTCCAAACCCTAGGTCCCCCACTTCTTATGGCAAGCTTGGTCTCCTGAGCTTTCTCCTCACCACCTGTCTGTGTGGCCTCCTTCCGTCCATCCATCCATTCCGTGAAATGTACCTCCACAACCTACACTCATGAATTCCAAAGCTCTATTCTCTTCCCAGACTATCAGAGTACTAAAAGTCAGAAATCAGACACGTTCAAAATTCTCCAGAGGTCTCCTGAGCCCTTAGCATAAGAGCTGAATATTTGTAATTATCCATTATGAATTGGTGCCCACCTGCCTCCCAGCTCCAACTACACATTACCGTGGCTTGCTGTGTTTCGGTATGCTGAGCCGTCTGTCCCACAAAACCACAGTGCACGTCCTTGCTTGGGGCCTGTGTGCTTTGTTGCAGAACTTTACATGATTCCATCCTTCCTTGAGTGCACATTGCACAGCCACTGCCCTAAATGGAAGACCAGCAAGCTTCCTCTGGATTCTTGCCACTCCTCTGACCCTTCAGTTTTTCCATAGCATTTACTGTATGGCCTGTATTTGAGCTGGCTGTGTCTGATCTCTCTCCTTCCTCTTGATTTTATTTGCATTTGTTACAGAGATTTCCCCCCCCCCCTTGAGAGAATGAGTCTGGTGGGTGGGAGACGCTTCAGGTAACAGGCGATTACTAAGGTGTTCACTGGGACCTATCAGCAGTCAGTTATCAGTCCTGGTTCCTACTTTGTATCTATTCCTGGTACAGAGCTGTACCATTGTGATCTTCCCATTGCTCAGGGGAAAACTGGAAACTTTGTTTTTATTAAGCATTTCGCTACAGTTGATAGAAGAGCAACAAGAACTGAATTGCCAGCTTTCTGCGGATGCTCAGAAACCCTGGGAGGCGCAATATATAATGTATAAAATGTACTTGTGAAAATTAAGGTATCTGTCTTGACCCCCATGGGATGTTTATTTCTCACGAAATGTGTCTATGGCTTCTGGGTTAAGTAATAAATGTCACGATGGAAATGTGGAGGACGAGGAGATGGCGATTCCAAAACAGTGACTTCTACACTTGACTGCTAATCTGGGAACTTTGGACTCACATCCTTCTAGGGCCTTGAAAGCCACTCGTGGGCAGACGAGAGCTGCTGTTTTTAGAATCCTACTGCCCTTGGCTTGTCCCATTTTTCAGAAAGACTCAAACTAAGGTGTAAAGTCTTTATCTGATATCCATGGCAAAGTAACAGTGCTTGGTAACCCCCTGTGGTAGGGTGTGGAATACTGTTCACCTCTTTCCCCTGCTCAGGGCGCATGCCTGGTCTATAGGGGATCTTATATAAACTTAGCTGTGCTTCGTTAGAAATGAAATCCAGACGTAGGAATCAGAAGAAAAGACCACTTAGATCTCTCAGGCCAAGGGTAGAGTACATGGGTGAAGGTGAGACTTCTGCAGGAAAATAGGCAAGCCCCCCCCCCCCACTCAGTTCCCATAGCTACTGGAGTCACAGGGTGCTTGGGGCTCTCCTCTGTGAGTTTCAAGAACTGCCCTGCAGAGGTCCTTGGCTAGGACTTGGGGAATCAGCAACACCAGACTTCTTTCTATTACGGGCTCCCGACATCGTGGAATCTGTGCTAAAGGAAGGCAGAGAGGCAGGGAGAGTAAGGGACCTTCCGGGGAGCTGGTCGTGTTTGTCACTGTCCTTGACGCTTCATCTCAGCTTCCCTTGGATACTGGTTGCAACCCTTTGGTCTGTGGTTAGCCTGCTGCACTTAGACTAACACCTAGTATGCTGAATTTTTGGCAGTGCTTAGGGTTTTTAAACATCTGAAGATTTTTATTTTTTTTATTTTATTTTAATGTATACTTTTGATTCCAGCAGCCCTTCCTCTCCCACTTTTTGGGTCTATGATGTTGTGCATTCATCTAGAGTTCTTCATCTGCCAGAATAACAGAGCTTTGTGTGAATGAAGTGGTTTATTGGTTTCCTATGTATTTTCATCATTAAATGTGCTTGGGCTACAACTCAGCTCTCTGTGCAGAAGCTGGCCTTTCGTGCCTCATTAATAATTCATAAGCACCATAGAATTACTTGAGCCCTTTTTAGCCAAATATCTTTGAGTCCTAACATATCCAATGTCATTTCAGCTTCTGGTTTAGAAAAAGAGACTCCTCTGTGGCAAGGCCTGCTCTCCTCCCGCCTCCCCCCCAACCCCCACCCCATGTTTATTATTCCTTTTAAGTTCAGGATGCTTGAGAAACCTAGAATTTGGAAATGTTACATAACAGAAGTAAGAAATTCATACCAACTAAGTGGCTTTATGGACCTTATGAGCACCATAGGGGCCCAAGACAGACTGCCTGTCAGAAGCCAGCACAGAAGTACACATGCGCACACGCATACACCTCCCGCCTAGGAGGGAAAAGTCCAGAAGTACCTGCTAGGCAACTAGAGGTCCTAAGCCAGATGCCTGTCCCACTGTCTGATTAAGAAGCCACTGTGAAACCAGATCTCACATGGACAGGATCCACTTGGCTATACCGGGAATAGAAACCCACAGGGCTTTTGTCCTTTGGTGGAGTGAAGTATGTGTGTTGGGGGGGGGGGGGAATAATAGAAACTTTGTAGCTGCTCTTCAAAACACCAAGTTGTTTTGGTAGTTAGGGTCAGAATTCTTTCTGCCCTCCCTCCATTTTATCTTCCTCCTTCCCTCCCTCCCTTCTTCCTCCCTCCCTTCTGTCCCTTCCATCTTTGCTCCCCTCCCTCCCTCCCCTTTTCCTCCAGTCACCCTTTCTCTTTTAAGCTCTAAGGAGCACAGGTTGTGTCCAGAGTGAAAGTCCTTTCTCGGTCTCCTCTTTGTATTTCAGCCTCTTTATTAACTCCCACCTGAATCGCTACTTACACAGCGAAGCAGCAGGTCTCCTTGCTTCTGTATAATCAGGTGGAAGATGCTGTCTTCGTTCTGAATAGTAGACTGATTTTAAGCACTAGTACATATTAAAGAAATGAGGCCCATTTCCTTTACAAACCCGAGACTTTATGAGATAAGATGTTATTGAAAGATAGAATGATTATTTTTTCCCCAATGCTCTGATGTATACAAAACTGCAGGGAACCATTATAGATTGGGAGAAGCCAGAGGAATAAAAGAAGTCTTTGTTCATTTGAGCCTAGAATTTCCAAATTAACCAAAATGAATCACCCTCTCTGTATTTGGGTGCAGCTGACTCCACCAGGGATGGATGGTAGTGAGCCAGTTGCTGCATTTCACAATTGTATTGCTTGTGACATCATAGTTGCTTGCTGATTTTTATAAATCAAATCATAATCAACTCCTCTTGTCAGCTTGGGGAAACAGCACCCCCAAAGGGCAGGGTCACAAGACCTTGACACTGGAGTGCTCAAGGGAAGTGTCTCCAGTGTTTAGTCATTCAACTATGCATCCTTCTTAAACTGCAGATTCCAGATTAATGGGTCAGGGGGTAGAGCTAAATATTCTGTATTTTTAAACAGTTTTGTTGTTGTTGTTGTTGTTGTTTAATGTGTGGTTGTGTATATATGTGGAGCACAGGCCATAGCAAATGTGTGGAGATCAGAGAATAGCCTGTAGAAGCCAGTTCTATCATTCCCCGATGTGGGGGGTCCTGGGGCTCGATCTCAGATCACCAGGCTTGGCAGCAAGCCCCGACACCTGCAGAGTCAGATCCCAAGCCCGGGATTCTAACAAGCCCCTCCTGACGCTACTGCTGCTGATCACATTTTGAGAGACAAGATTTTGAACTAAACTTTGCTTTAAAGTCCCCATTTTAATAATTTGGAAACTGAAGCTGGAAGGGCAAAGTGTTCTCTGCGGTCCCTAGGAAAACTCACCTAAGTGTGCACCCCGCCACTGAGCCTCCAGGTTAGCATTGGGCATTTCTATGCACCCCGCCACTGAGCCTCCAGGTTAGCATTGGGCGTTTCTATGCACCCTGCCACTGAGCCTCCAGGTTAGCATTGGGCGTTTCTATGCACCCCGCCACTGAGCCTCCAGGTTAGCACTGGGTGTTTCTAAGTTCTTGGGATTCCATTTGTCCCTTCACAGAGGCTGGTTGATGCTTCCTGGCTGGGGGGTCCTGCTCTTTGTGCCAAGGCTGCTTCCTGTGAGCCCCGTCTCCTACCATCTTCATAGCAAGCTAAGGAACAGCTTCCTTTAGGGTGGAAGTGTTTTGCTGTGACCCAGTCTTAATGCGCCTGGAGCCTAGGGTAATCCCTGGCACCTGGCCAATTAATGATTTGAATTGAATCAAGGTGAATTGACTAACTTCATTAGAGCAATACAGAGATGACCTGGTTTCGTCTATTTAAAATTATGTGGATCCTCTTTAAGGGATTTCTTCTTCTTCCTCCTCCTCCTCTTCCCCCCCCCCTCCTCCTTTTCATATATCCAAATCCAACATTCTGCCGTCAGTAATGACTGGCTCATTTCCAGATTTACATACTTCTTTTAAAACATATTCACTTAGGACGTATGAGAAAAGATAATAAAGGACTTGGGGGTGGGGGGGGGACATCAAAGCAGCTCTTTCCTTAAAAATTACTTCTCGTTTTAATTACACATCTTTGTCTGTGTAGCGGTATAAGCATGTGATTGCAGGCGCCCGAAGAGGCCAGAGGCATGGAATTCCCCTGCAGCTGGTGTTTCAGACGCTTGTGAACCACCCAGGTAGAGGCTGGGACTTGAACCCCAGTCCTCCTAACTTCTGAACCATCTCTTCAGCCCCGAGTATGAAACAAATTCTGTCTATAATACGAGGACTTTAGCAACCATTTCCTATTTAAGAATTTTATGCTGGGAGTTAAAGGGAAGGCATTACTGAGTATTTTGACAGACTCAAGCCTGTTCCCTTCTACAAATCCGAATTAATCTTGAGTTGTCAATAAAATATGCAAATCTTAAATCTCACTTAGCATATTTGTCTCCTAGAAGGGTTTGAATAAATTGCTGTATCAGTCCCAGCACTGAGTGAATGGAACTTGGATACAATTCTTCATTGTTTCCTTCCTCTGTTGTATTCTGCTGTTACATGTTTGATAGCTTTATTATGTATAATTCACATACCACTCCGCTCACGCACTAAAAGTCTACAGTTGGCATTTAGAACATCCAGAGGACTGTGTGCCCATCACTACAGCCAATTTTAGAACATTTTTATTATTCCTAAAAGAAATCTTGCACCCCTCAGCAATTACCCCTCCAATTCTTCCACCCCGCCCCCACCCCCAGCAGGAGTCAACCACTGATGCATCCTCTGTGTCTGTTCTCTACTTTAGATAAATGGATTCATACAATGCATAGGCTTGTTTGTGACTGACTTCTTCTACATAGCATATTTCTAAGGTTCATGCATTTTGCAGCATGGATTCATATTTTGTTCCTTTCCGTAGATGAATAATACTATTCTAATGTATGATTGCATGACAATCTGCTTATACATTCATTGACTAGTAGGCATTTCTTTCACATTGTTGCTGTGATTAGAGGTGCTATAACTATTCAGGGACAAGTTTTTTTTTTTTTCATTCTTTCTACATACATACCTAGGAAAATTTTTTTCTGACCCTGTGAGCATGTGTGTGCATCTATGTGTGCATGTGTGCTCATACACATGTATGCATGTGTGTGTGTGCAGTCTATATGCATGTAGACACAACAGGAACACCACCTATCACTCTCCATCCAATTCTATTGAGTGAGGGTCTCTACTGAACCCAGAGCTAGCTGTCCCTAGCACGTGTCCTGTCTGCACACCCCCGCTGTGTGAAGTTGCAGGCATGCGTGGCCACATTCACATGTGCTGAGGTGTGGACTCAGGTCCCTTCTGCTTATACACTGAAGTGCTGCTATCCACTGAGCTTCCGCCCCAGCCCAGACTCTTGGAAGAACAGTGTGTTTTACCTTTTGCACAACTGTTTACCAAGTGACTCCTGCCAACAGTGTGTGAGGGTTCCAGTTTGCTCACATTCCTCCTAGAGCTTGCTGTTGGTGTGTGTGAGCTGATTTCTCATTGTCTTTTTTGTTAAGATTCGTTTATTTTTATTTTATGTGTATGAATGGTTTGTACCCTTCGGTGTGTCTGAGAACCACGTGTATGCAGTACCCACAGAGGCCAGAAGAGGGCATCAGATCCCCTGAACTGACCTTAACAGATGGTTGTGAGCCACCATATGGGTGCTCTCAACCAAACCCATATATCCTTTGCAAAAGCAACAAGTGCTTGTGACTGCAGAATCACCTGTAGCCCATTCTTGTTAGCCTTTTGCTCTGTGTTTCCCTGGTAACCAAGGGTCGCCGGCATCTTTTGCTAAAACTGCCCCAACCACTTCTCTGCCATCCTCATTGGTCTCTACCCAGAGACGCCTCTCTTCTCATGGAGCAATTTGAATTATTGGGTTGCCGGAGTTCTTTATATATTCTAGACCCAAGTCTCTTTACAAACACTTTCCTCATTCTGGTTTGTCCTTTCAGTTGCTTGATAATGTCTTGTGAATTGTGAAAGTCATCAATTTTGATGGAATCCAGTCTAACATCTCTTTGGCCTGATGTCATATGCAGGAACCCCATGTCTAATCCACCGTCATGATCATCTTCGGAGTCCTATGCTCGTAGGTCACACATGTAGGTCTCTAACAGGTTTGGTGTTGGCATTTATACCTGGGTTCTTGTGTGCTCTCGAGCGCTGTGATCTTGGATGCTCGTAGGTCACACACGTAGGTCTCTAACGGGTTTGGCGTTGACATTTATACCTGGGTTCTTGTGTGCTCTTGAGCGCTGTGATCTTGGATACTCGTAGGTCACACACGTAGGTCTTTAGCGGGTTTGGCGTTGACATTTATACCTGGGTTCTTGTGTCTCCTCAAGTGCTGTGATCTTGGCTACCATGCAAGTCTGAACAGAGCCCTCAGAACGTACCTCTCGGCAGAGTACAACCTTGAAACCTCCAGACACGAAGGCTTAGACATCATTGAAAACGCTGTGGACAATTTAGAGCCAAGGAGTGACAAGCAGAGGTTCATGGAGATGTACCCTGCGGCATTCTGCCCGCCAATGAAATTTGAGTTTCAGTCTCACATGGGTGATGAGGTCAGTAACTGATTTTTCTTTTTCAATGAGTCAGTTGTCTTTTCCTATGTCATTTATTATGCCATAGAAATCTTCTTTTGTGTGTGTGGGGAGGGGCACAGAGCCTCTGATCGGCCAGGATGGCCTCAGGCTCACTCTGTAGCTTTGGCTGTCCTTGAACTCCTGATCCTTCTGTCCCCCAGCTTCGGAGATTGTACTGTAAGCTACCATGCTCTTAAGAGTACCTTGCACTCTTTCTTAAGAGTTAGTGTTAAGTGTACGCATGCACGTGTATGTACATGTGCATGTGTATGTGTGTGTGTGTGTGCATGTGTGTCCTGAAGGCAATGCCCACAGAGATGAAAGAAAAGCATATCAGGTACCCCTTTGTCATCCAGGAGCATCTCTGTGGCAAGGAGGATAAAAAGAAGGCATTTGTTTCGTGGGCAGTTTTAATGATGCCTTCATTTTAACCAAATCTATCATTGATGCCTTGCCCAGGATTTCTTCTTCCAACACCTGAGAGTTTGCCTCATGACAACTGTGGCAGATCATGGGACTTAGCTGATACCATCTGTGTGCCATGGTTGAAAGATGCTTCTGCCTTTTGACTGCTCTGCATCTTATACATGGTCTCAATTCATGCTCGAAGCAGCCCCATGACTAGGAAAGTCATACAGCTTGGGTAGGAGGCAGAACTGAGACGGAAGCACAAGGGCCTGGCTTCAGAGCCCTGCAACCCTTCCTTATGCCTGTGCAATCCACGCACATCAGCCTTTGCCCCTTGCCCTCTGCCCTCTGCCCAGTGGTCATCAGGATCCCGAAAGCAAGGTGCCCTCATCAGCTCTCAGTCTCAGGCCCTGCTGCCCGCAGAGCAGAGCTTCCTACGGCAGCTGCCTTCGCCAAGAGCGCCAGACCACAGCTGCCTTCCGTCCTTGTTGCTGTCGTCCAAGTCTCTTTAAAGGTCAAGTTTCAGGATGGCAGTTAAAAGTAAAGAGGTAGTCAGGCACGGTGGCATATGTCTGTCCTACCACTCGGGAAGCAGAAATGGGAAGTGTTTGAGTTTAAAGTCAGCCTGGGCTACATAATAAGATCCTGTCTCAAAAAAAAAAAAAAAAAAAAAAAAAAAAACCTAACAAAAAAGTATACTTACAACTGGAACAGTGGGAATCAAGAGAGTTGACATGACTCCTGTATGCCATGTCTGGGCTTAAGTATGAGACCAGAGGGCTTGGTGGGCAGTGATCCCCAGAACACATGTAAAAAGGCCTGGCAGACTTGTAACCCTATGGCTAAGGGATGCATGGAAAACGAATGGGACTTCAGGGGACTTGCCAGCAAGCCAGGCAGTCTAGCAGACATGATAAGCTCTGAGTTCAGTGAGAGAACATCTCAAAACAATCTGGAGAACAATAGACACCCCGAGTTGACTACCACACCCTGCATGCATACAACCAGGAAGACACATGCAAACATAGACACACGTTCACACGCAAAACCAATAAATAAGACTCGTGGGTCTGAGGCTGGTCGGTGGTGCCCGTCATAACTGCACTGTGTCCTTCTGCACTGTCAGGTGTGTCAGGTCAGCGCCCAGCAGCCCGTGCAGGCGGAGCTCATGCTCAGGAACCAACAGCTGCAGTCCCGACTGGCCACACTCAAGATAGAGAGCGAGGAGGTGAGCATGGTCCCTGGGAGGATGTGGGCATGGCCCCTGGGAGGAGGTGGGCGTGGTCCCTGAGAGGAGGTGGGTGTGGTTCCTGGGAGGGGTAGTCGTGGCCCCTGGGAGGAGGTGGATGTGGTTCCTGGGAGGAGGGGATCCTGGTCTAGGGGAGGAGGGGAGTGTGCTCACAGGCAGGGATCTGAACTCACATCTAAACTGGAAGATACATGGCCTCTTCATTCTGAAAACAATTTCCTCACCACACCCTTCCCTTGAATCCTGCAAGACTCTTCCTAGAGGATAAACGTGAAGCTTCTGCATGCCTCTCTCTAAATGAGTACTTTACCAGAGTTGACTGCATATACATGTAAACAGTTTGTCTTCATAATTTATAGTTCATGTGAATAATAGCTCCCTGGATTATTTCAGTGCATTTGTCCAGAAACATAGGCATATGTAGAATGCAACGATTGCCTGAAAATTAGTTTGATCCGATTTCCTTCTAAAATTAGAAATCCCACCCCGCCCCCCCCCCATTTGCCTTTCTGTCATGTCTAAAATTTTGGTACTGAATGTGGTATTGGTTCTAAGATTAATGCAAAAAAAATTATCACCTTTGAAATAGTGCTTGGATTGGGAAAGAAACATGATTATTTGCTGACATTTAAAAGGATGAACTGTAAAATGTGAATTATAAATATGTATCTATATATTGAGGCTGGAAAATAATTGTTCAATTCCGATGCTTGTTTCTGCCATCGACTGTCTCCGACTCATGCTTCCCTAATATAAAAACAGGAAGCACAGATTTTTCTGTCAGTCAAGACTCTCAAATGTAATTTACAGGAACCCAGAATTCGTCGGTGTTTACAACTGCCTCTGCATTGTTGGGTTTGTGCTACACGGTTGTAGGTGGTGTTTAGGATGAGGATCTGTAACTCCATGGTCCTACTGTGTGCCATCCCATAGTCCTACTGCGTGCCATCCCATACCCTGCCAGCACCCTTATCCAACGACAGGAGATTATCTCTTCATTGTGTGGGCTCAGGTATTCTGGCGAGACTGGAAGCTGTCCTGTGATTGACAGCCTCGACAGAAGCAATGTAGAGACGGATAGCTTCCAGAGTGGCCGGTGTGGAGTCTAAAGAGCAAACTCAGACCAACTAAGCAGGCGCTGGGGCTGGGGATTTGACTCAGTGGCTGTGGCTTTGCTTCCACCTCGATCCCCAGTGCCACACAGATGATGTGTGGTAGCTTAGCCTGTAATCCCAGTGCTCAGGGTAGAGGCCAGAGGATCAGAAGTTCAAGGCCAGCCTGGGATGCATTAGACCCTGCTTTAAAAAAAACAGTAAAGAATTCAAAAATAAGGGGCTGGACAGTTGGCTAAGTGCTTATAGATGCTGTCATGGTTTGTGTATGCTTGGCCCAGGGAGTGGCACTATTAGGAGGTGTGGCCTTGTTAGAGTGGGTGTGTCACTGTGGGCTTGGGTTTAAGACCCTTGCCTTAGATGCCTTTGGAAGTCAGTCTTCCACTAGCAGCCTTCAGATGAAGATGTAGAACTCTCAGCTCCTCCTGCACCATGCCTGCCTAGATGCTGCCATGCTCCTGCCTTGACAATAATGGACTGAACCTCTGAACCTGTAAGCCAGCCCCAATTAAATGTTGTCTTTATAAGACTTGCTGTTGGGAGCACTCATTGTTCTTCTAGAGAATTCCAGTTCAGTCCCCAGAACCCATGCTGGGTGGCTTGTCACTTCCTGGAACTCAAGGGAATCTAGTGACCTCTTGTGGGTTCCACAGACACACACACACACACACACACACACACACTCTCTCTCTCTCTCTCTCTCTCTCTCTCTCTCTCTCTCTCTCACACACACACACACACACGTATGCATGTACTCACATACTTAGACACATACACACATGTACACACACAACATACATACACATACATGAACATATATACACACAGTACACACACGTACTCACACTCACACACATATTTAGACACATACACACACAAACATAAAAACAAAAAGGAATTAAAGAATGATGTATTTCTACCCCATTGTAATCTGACCAAAGAACACTGTTGAGTGTTTTGTTTTTGGTTTCATTTTGTCTGTTCCTGTTCTTACTAGGGGAACCAAACTAGCCTTTACTCAAGATGCAATGTGAGTTATTTCTTGGTTTTCAATCTGTGGGTTGTGAGCCCTTTGGGAGTGTCAAAGGACTCTTTCACAGGGGTCACCTAAAACCATTGGAAATCACAGACATTTGCATTCTAATTCATAATAGCAGAAAACTTACAGTTATGAAATAGCCATGAATATAATTTTATAGTTGGGGGTCACCACAGCACCCAGAACTGTATTAAAGGGTCACAGCATTAGGAAGGTTGAGAGCCACTGGTATAAAGTCATTCCACAAATAAGCCTTTCTAAAGGACCCATTAGTCCATTGAAGTCATGACTTAGAGCCACAGTTGTGGCTAGGGACCATGAAGTACTCACCCACTGCAAAGTGCCGGCTCCTGGTGGATACACAGTTTATAGTTGACTCTCAGAGGGTTTTGTTTGTTTGTTTGTTTGTTTTGCTTCCTGCCTTTTTACTTGGAAAACACGCTCTATGCTGTGGGAAAACAGTGTGTTATACACAAGGTCAAAGTTGGCAGGCTACAGACTTGCTTCGTTTGGCTTCAGAGTTGTGACTTGCTTTAAAAAAAGAAGTCAGAAAATCTGGCAGCAAGGGAAGAGAAGTGGGGCACCTCCTCTCTGCGTCCCCATCCCATTGGACCCCCAGTTTCTGTGAGTTGCCCAGTCTGTGTTACCTGTCTTGGCCTCATGGATAAATTCCCTTTGCTGTACACTGCTTCGTTTTAAAAAAAACTCGGTTGTTCTCCTTTAAAAAAAAAAAAATGGAAGTCCTGCTGAGCATGGTGGTGATGTGACCCAGCCCTTGGGGGAGGCAGTAGGTTTACTCTGAATTCAAGACCATATAGATACAACAGCAAAAAAGATACATAAAATAAAAACTGTAAGTTTTGCACAGAATTCTCACTATCCTGCTCTTAAAACCTTGAAGTCCTGGCCACAGTAGAGGCACATCACTGCAGGACAGTGTCGTGAGTGGCTTCCATGTGTCCCTTGGGCTCCACCTCAGCACACAGAGATTTCTGAGTTCTCTCCGAGGAGGCTCGCTACCTTCTGTCACTCTCAGTGTTGTTGTTACTGCCTCTGCCCTAATGGGAGGAGAGCAAGGGATGTTTGTAAAGATGTCCCGTGCTGAAAGTAAAGGTTTGGAACATACTTAGTTAAATTCGGGTTTGAGGGACATGCAGAGTGACTTGGGATGTTGTTACTTCACAGCTCTGCTGGCTGCCTGCTAACTTTTTAAATGAACCGGTGCTTCACAGTAGGGCACAGCTTCATCCAAAGACCTCAGGCCCAGGCCCCTGACCACATCTCCTGTCGTCTGTCTCCTTCTAGAGCAGTGGTTCTCGGCCTTCCTAATGCTACAGCCCTTTGATACAGTTCCCTACCTTGGGGTGACCCCCAACCATAAAAAATGTTTTTGTTGCTGCTTCCTAACTGTCATTTTTGCGATGGTTATGAAGTGGAATGACAATATCTGATATGCAGGCTATCTGATGTCATGGCCACAGGTTGAGAACCAAGTATTATGAACATTGTCAAAACTCTTTCCCATCAGCCTGTGGTCTTGTTTCTTTCACTTCCATCTTAGGAAGACCTGGCTGGGTACTGCTGTGGCTGCTCATTGTCAAAGCTAGCCTCTAGCACAGTTCCTCCTGTGGTATAGTCCCCATCGCTTACCTAACACCCCTTGTACTGTGCACAGCTGAAGAGAAAGGGAATAATGGCTTGGGAAATGTCTGCATGGGTAAAAGCATTTGCTGCACAGATGTAAAGACCTGGGTTCGGATCCCCAGAACCCACAAAAGGCCTAGACTCAGTAGCACAGTGCTCCTACTCAAAGATGGTAGTGGAGACAGGAGACTGGCTGGGAGCTCACCGGTCAGCTGTGCTGGTGTATAGAGACCAAGACATCTCAAACAAGGCAGAAAATGCAAATTGACAGCCAAGATATTTATCTGACCTCCATACATGTGATGTGGTACATGCACATCTTCATTCACAGACATAAGGACACACACACATATTCACTCACACACATACATACTCACACATACTCACACTCTCACACACATACACACACATACTTACACTCAAACACACATTCACACACAGTCACACTCTCACACACATACACACACTTACATACACGCAAACACACTCATACAAGTCATACACACACACACACAGATAGACACACACACACACTCAGACACATTTTTAAAAAGTGGAGAATCATCGTACATACAATAGAGTGACCATGGCCTTCATATTCTTTAAGACAGCGCTAGTTTTGAGTATTCTGGTTGTCACTTTTAAACCATGTGTCCCTATATTTGGTCTGGACAATGGAGTCTTCACATCTGTGCTATCATACCAGTAAATCATCCTAATAGAGGAAGTGGCTTCTCCAACCTGGGGGGAATAGAAGAAAGCAGGCTGTAGCGCCTCTGTCAGTCCTCAGTGGGCTTACTGAACTCGTGGCCTGTATAGAATTCCATGGCACCTCTTAAAACCTTCCACCAGTGGCTTGATAAGAAGAACTTCACAAACTTATAAAAATATTTTCCTTGTTTCAAGATATGTTCAACAATAATGAGCAAGATTTTTAGGCCAACAACTTTCATGACATGTACAATTAAGGGAAATTGAAGATATTTTTCCTTCTTAGTAAAATCATTGACATGCGCACACACACACACACACACACACACACACACACACACACTAAAAAAGTTTTGTTTTTTTCATGGTATCAATAACTGCACCAGAACCCCAAATTGTGTAAATCCATGAGCGAACCCTCCTCTTCAGGTTCTTTTAAAACTTGGTGTAAGACATGGGGCTCATAACTCTGTCCTCTCCGTGGCTTTTGTCACCTTAAGCATCTCCAGCTGGCCTGCAGCTCCCCATGGCGAGATACAGTGACAGCCTAGGTAAATCACCTTGAGTGATGTGTCAGTGATGTGTCACCAAGGTGAAGCTGGGAACAGTCGACTGTCTTCTATTGCAAGCACACACATATATTGTGTTTGTTGCTAATAAGCTTTAGCTCTCAGAAGGGAGGACTTTAATCCACAAGAATATCTCCAGGGGGATGAAGAGAGTCTTGAGAAAATGAATACAGGCATGTGGTCCCTGGCAGAGATGGCAGAGTTCAGAACAGCTGAGCAGAGCAACCACAGAGCCACTGCCTTGTGCTAAGAATCCTTTGGCATCCCTGAGAAGGAGTCAACTTCAACTTTTCCTGGCAGACTCGCTCTTGTGGGCACCCCGTGGTCCCCGTGATCCCTTGCCCAACTCATAGGTGCCGTGAAGATGACGAAGTCATTCCTGGCTTCATGTTGCCACATAATAGGTAGAGCTCTAAACCTCTAAATTCCATTCCAGATGCGGGTGAGCCTTGGACTCTCGAGAGTTGGGTCCATCCACGAGGCTATTAAATCAGAGTCAGGGTGGGTGGACTTCAGGAAAATGGGTTTTTCTGAGAGATGGCTGAAGGCAGAGACTGTGTTCTAAGAGCCTGTGGGCAATGATGCTGTGGCTAGCCTTGCTGTTGCTTGCTGAGAATGAATTTTGTAACATCATCATCATCATCATCATCATCAAGCACTCTCAGAGTTTGTAAATACAACCTCATATGATGGCAGAGGATTAGCATGACTCCGCAGTGGTGCTGTAGTAACAAAATATAACAAAACATATAGGGCATCAAAGGTGGGCTGAGTTTTCTTTCTCCCCTGACAGGGTCACTGGTGTCTGTACCACTAGTAAGGGACAAGGAGAGAGGGAAGGGGCAAGGCAAGATGTTGTCTCTGCTCCTGCCATCTCTGGCCTGCACTGACATACTTGCCATAGCCTGGACACAAACCCAATCTCTGTGTGTGTGTGTGTGTGTGTGTGTGTGTGTGTGTGTGTGTGTGTGTGTGTGTGTATGCCTGCATGGTCCCTTTCTCCTGGCCATGAATCCATCCAAAATGATACGGTGGGGTAATAGAAATACAGACATGATCAGTAAAGTATGTGGATGGCAAAGTCACCTTCACAAAGAGATGAGTTGACCCAGGTGGGTGTGTAGGTCTTCATCCAAAACATGGCTCAAGACATCAAGCTATCAATGGTATAGGGTGTGTCCCAGCATGGGTTATGCCTCCCCACCCCCACCCCAAATTCATATGATGTTCAGGGGTTCGGAATATGACCTTGTTTAAAGAAAAGGTTTTTAAAGAGGTCGACAAAGAGTGGCCCTTGGGGTGGGCCCTAATACACTATGACTGATGTCCCTATAAAAAAAGGTAGAATTGGAGCCCAGAGACACAAAGAGAAGCTGGCTTTTTGTAAGCCAGCAAGAATGGCCTAGGACAGATGCTTCCCTTGAAAGCCTTAAGAGGAGGGACCCACACTGGACCTTGAACATCCGGCCTTCAGCACTGAGATATGATGGCTTTCTGTCAGTTATGATGGGATGACAGTTTGCCCCAGCAAGCTGATACAGTGCACTTGAGCCTGACACCAGCAGAGTGACTTTTGGACTTTCTTCAAAGACTCTCCTGAGAACCAGACAACCAAGAGCTGGTGTGCGTGAATCCCACCCTTGTCGGCAGGGGTGAGCGCTCGCTGTGCAAGGATGAAGACCTGAGTTCCAATCTCCAGTACCCACATCATGAAAGCAGAGCACAGTAGTCCATGCCTCTGATGCCAGCACTGGGCAGGTGGAGCCTAGGAGTGCGCTGGCCGGCTGGCCTAGCCAAAAGGTGCACTTCCAGTCCAGTAAGTGTGCGCCTGCTCCAAGGTAGTAAGGAAGACAGCAACACAAGAAAACAGCCAATGGCCTCCTCTTGCCCACACACATTCCCAAATGGACACACACACCACAGCAGCGTACACAAACACTAATAATAGTAATTAATGGTGATAAGGATGCTTTCTCATCTCGTAGAAGTTACCTATCACCCATCACTCATTTTGATCCACGGGCTTAAGGATAAAAACAGGCTTGTGTTTCTCCGGTGTTCCTTGACAACTCTTTGGCATTTGCTCCTGCCAAACCCATCCATATTTTCCCTCAGCCAATGAGGAGTCAGTACAGCACCGTTAGCTGTAGTATATTTATCTCAGTGAATCCCCTCTGTGCCTTATTATCACAGCTTGTGTGCCAAAAGCTGGTGTTACTCTCCGCGGAGAGCATCCCACGGGATGAGACAGAGTCCCAGCCGTAGTGCTGGTGGCTTCTGTCATTCTTTTATTCTTCCTGGCAACTCCAAATTTAACTGCGACACCACGGGTTGGTTGTCTCTGTGAAGGGAATTGAAATGCAGAAGGAAAAAATGGCCTGTTTGGGTTCTTCATGTGCGAGATCTGGTTTTGCTTTTGATAACCCTGATACCCCTGGTTATCATCTCACCCTTGGTAAACTAGTTCGAGTGAAATGTGTTATGAGTATCAGTGAGCATACTGTAGTTAACAAATTCCAACCCATAGGTCGATCATGGATTTTTTTTTTTTTTTTTTAAGATTTATTTATTTGATGCATGAGTACACTGTAGCTATCTTCAGACACACCAGAAGAGGGCATCAGATCCCATTCCAGATGGTTGTGAGCCACCATGTGGTTGCTGGGAATTGAACTCAGGACCTCTGGAAGAGCAGTCAGTGCTCTTAACAGCTGAGTCATCTCTCCAGCCCTCGGTCATGGATTTTATCATGGATGCAGGCATGGATTTTAGTTTACATGCATGGTGATGTTTACATGTTTAGTCAGGGCTCCTTGGGGGGATGGGGAAGTTCCCTGCCTTCTTGTTTTCCATAGTTGGCATTTGGAGCTTGCTCTTCGGTCACCTCTTTAATGTAATTGTCCTTCTGTTTCAAGTAGAATTAGAGTTCCTTATAAAAACTCTCTCTCACCCTCCACTGACGTGCTAACATTTCTCTGTCGTTTTGTACATGGTGCTTGACCTTACATTACTATTCCTGATCACTCTTTTTTTTTTTCACTTAAGAAAGTTCCTAAGAAAATGGACCCTCCACTTCTGTGATTGAACGTTTTCATGTGTGTCCTAACTATTTCTTTCCAGGTGTTTCTTCCCAAATCGATGCTCATGACCCTGCCACTAAGCTCAGGGTTCCTGGCTCATTTTCTTCCTCTCTGTCTTTTCCTCTTATTGTAAATCAGCCCCGAGATCTCTTAAAAGCACAAGTCTGAGCCGTCACTCCTGTTCCTGGGACATTCGGCAGCTCCCTATGGCCCCTCCATTGGGCATGCTATGCTGGGGGTTTGACAAGCATGTTGTTCTGTAAGCTGTATTCTCTTCCTGTTCATAGAAAGCTGCTTGTTGTGACCCCCTGAGGTTTGTTCTCTTCCCTTTTCTGCCTGGAGCCCCTTTATCCTAGTACCCACTCACTGACCCCCAACATAGCTCAGAATTCGGCCTCTTATGGTGCCTTCTCTGACTCCCCAGAGAACAGCACAGATACTCACTCGTATTGGTACAATAGCAAGTGTTTCAATGAACAAAGAGGCGGCTCTGTTCATTTAATATTGTTTCAATATTAGTAACAGACTTTCCATTTCCTAATTTGAATAGAAAACTCAGGGAGCTATAAAAATATATCACCCTTCAGTAATTGTTACTTTAATTATAATAGATATCTTAAATCATGAAGAGTATGTTTTAATTTACAAATATGATTTCTTTCTCATACTCCCAGTCTTATGGAAGTTCCTCACAGGTCTAACCATTGCATACGTCAGTATCAGAGTGTTGTTGAGTCCTCAAGTGCTCTCTTTCATGTCTGTTCAAAGTACATGCCCTCTTTAGAAATGTCTCCATATGTCACAAGCACACATTGGGCTGACATAAGATAGTGAGCCTTCAAACCCAGGGTATAGGTATAAACTTGTGGCTTTTGAAGCTGTTGCCTGTAGTATTAGGATTTTTAAACCAATGTTCAATGCTTTTTCATAGAAATACCCATCCTTTGCATTGTTCGTACTATAGGAACAATGAAATCTATTGCAGTCTCTGCATCTCTTTAACTGAACCCGTGGCACACTTGTTTGCAGCATCTAGAATAGTATTGACTGTTTTTATTCCTTAGCCACACAGTATGATCCCTTTTCCCTACTCTGTGTGTGTGTGTGTGTAAATGGATACACAAAAGAATAGAAAATGCAGAAGAGAAGAGAGGGCTTAAGAGACAGAGAACGCAGCAGCATGTGCTGTTGTAATGAGGGTCTTGGAAAGAAAATTTCAGAAAAAAGAAGCAGTCACTTAAGAGGTAAGGAAAAAAAGCCAGAACTGGAACAAATCTCTTGGTTCAAAAGCAAGCCCCAAGCGGTCTGTCTTTATAACCTTTGCTTATGTGCTTCTAAACCCTGACAATCTGATCCCTGGGGCCTGCATGGTGGAAAGAGAAAACAGACTCTCTCAAGTTGTCTTCAGAGCTCTACACTCTCATTATAACACATGTGCATTCACAGGCACATACATGAAACATGTATGTACATATGTATGTGTGTATGTATGTATCAGTGCCTAGACATATTGTGAAACTATAGAATCCAAGGATAAATAGAAAGCTTTAAAAGAAAATGGAGAAAAATAAAAGATTTCATCCAAAGCAATGACAGATTCATAGTAAAATTTTTACTCAGCAGGAATATGGAAGCCACAAGAAAGTGCAGAGATGCATCCCATATACTAAAGAATAACTGTCAAGCAGGAAAAGTATCTTTGATGAGCACAGATTAAAGATTCCCAGGTGGATGAAATAGACTCAACTAAAAAGAAATCCCAGCGATAACTTTTAAAATATAAAGAATGGAGATCAAAGAATCTAACAACTACATGGACAAACCACAATGAACATTGAACATATAATAAAAATGCTTGCCACAGAAGCCTGGCGACCTGAGATATAAAAGTGGAAGGAGAACTTGACTGCACAAAGTGGCCCTCTGACCTCCAGTTGGATGCTGTGGTATGCGCATGCATGCGCACACACACGCACACACGTGTGCACACACACACACACACACAAAGTATAATATAATATAAAAAAGGAGAAGCCACACTCATCTAGCTGGCAATGAAGCAGTGAAAAGCTGAGGCCAAGAGCAGGAAGATAAAAAGCTGAGGCCAAGAGCAGGAAGATAATTACTGACATGAATCACAACACTCATAGCCAGTAGAACATTGATTGACAGGTTTCAACAAAGCATTCCCAAAGGAGGGATCCAGGCTGCCTTTCACATAGGACATCATGCTCAAGCTCCTACGGCGGGAGGAAACCTACGGAAGCCATGTGAGACCCCTGCACACCAGCACGGTGGCTTAAATTGAAAGGGGGGACAGTACCAACTGTCCACAAGGGTGTGGAGTAACAGGAATTCTCCGCCGTGTGCTGACGGGAATATAAATAGAATCATTTTGGGAGAATAATCTGGCGTTTTTCCATGTACAGCAATTGTGTCCATATACGTGTGCCCCCACCCAAAATGTGTTCATTGCACTATAATTCATAAAATTCATAAAAGACAAAATTTAAAAATACCTATCAATCACAGGGTGAATCATGATTTGTCCTTGCAATAAATATCAAGTAATGACATATGATATGCACAAGAAATGGGTCTCCTTGACACGGAGCAAAAGGAATCGCATTTAAGATATATTCTGCTATTTCTATAAGATATCACATGTTAGAAAGCAGGGTGGGGAGGAAAGATGGAGGTGTAGCTTCATACTGGAGGGTTTGTTCTTAGCATATATAAGTTCCTAGCTTTGGTACATCCAATGTGGGGGTTATTTGAAGGACGGTGAGAATATTGATAGCATACACTTTGGGGCAAACAGGTGTTTACCTAGGCATGCTCACATTGGGATTATTCATTGGCCGTATACTTACGTGTAACATCGAGTTTGGGCTACATTTCTTTGTGCTCCAGGCTAGGCACAGCTTCCAGCCACCCACCTAGGAGTTTCATTGGATCCTCGAATGAAACACACACACATAAACACATACACACACACACACACACACACACACACACACATTGTCTTAGTCAGGGTTTCTATTCCTGCACAAACATCATGACCAAGAAACAAGTTGGGAAGGAAAGGGTTTATTCAGCTTACATTTCCACATTGCTGTTCATCACTGAAAGAAGTCAGAACTGGAACTCAAGCAGGTCAGAAAGCAGGAACTGATGCAGAGGTTATGGAGGGATGTTCTTTACTGGCTTGCTTCCCTTGGCTTTCTCGGCCTGCTCTCTTATAGAACCCAAGAATACCAGCCCAGAGATGGTCCCACCCACAAGGGGCCCTCCCCCCTTGATCACTAATTGAGAAAATGCCTTACAGCTGGATCTCATGGAGGCATTTCCCCAACTGAAGCTCCTTTCTCTGTGATAACTCCAGCTGTGTCAAGATGATACAAAACTAGCCAGTACACACATATTAGCTTAGCTTTAAATGCCATGACTGGTTCTGGACTGGACACTCCTAAACCTTCCCCTGCTACCCCAGGCCATTTGGGGAAGTGGCTCTAGTGGACACTTACCGAATTCTTACAATGGTTCGTTAGCTTTATCTCCTGCAGTTCCTATGTCCCTCTGTATCGTTCCCCCACCCCACCCCCACTAATCATGGCGATTCCTCTCTCTTCCCCCCTCCCCACAACATACTCTAAAGGTCCCACCCACCTCCCTTTACCTAGCCATTGGCATCTTTATTGATCCATCAAAAATCAATTCCAGACAAGAACCTTTAGTGTTTGAACACGCAGATTCCCAATTGAATCAAAGCATTAGAACCAATCTCCAACACGTGTGGTCTGTGTATTTTTTTTCTGTTTGTGATTTTACCTTAATTTAAAAGGTAAGTAGCAATGAATTTGACTGTCTCCAGTGAGATGTACAGCACAGATGGGTGATCTGAGATCTAGTTGGCCTGGCTCACTTCCCCTACCTACTGTTGTGCCAGGGAAATGTTAGTGATCCCCCAAAACATACACAGGAGCCAATCTGATGCCACTCACAGCAGGGTCTTTATTCGAGCTACCTCAGGCCCCCCAACGCACCACCATCACACAGGACTGTTTTGGTGGTGGGGAGCAAGGCTTTATAGTAAGCAGCAAGCAGGGAGTACCTGTGCAAGCATCTCATTGGAAAGCTGCTATGGCCTTTAACATGATTGGTTGGTGCTGAGAGTCATATCATAAGCTCCCCTCTGCATTGGTGGACATTAGGCAGGGGGTGGACTTGTAATCTGGGGTGTAGGTTTGTTGGGGGAATAACCTGAAAACATTGATCTTGTTGAGGGTGTAACCTGGAAACTCTGGTCTTGTTGGGAATTAGCCTAGAATCTGGAGCTAGGCTCTGGTTTGGTTTGGGGGGCGGGGGACGGGGAGGGCAACTTGGAAACTAATGTTAGGTACCAGCCTGTTAGTTTACCTGAATTCACACTTAAAATGGAATCTGACCTTAAAAAGATTTGGCATCTCACTACCACACTCCAAGGTAATCTCTCCCTAAAAGACCGACTCTCATGAAGTAATATAGGGTTCACAGAAGAGTATGTTGGCAAGTGAAATGTATTTCTGTTCCCAGGTCAAGAAAACGACAGAAGCCACCCTCCAGACAATCCAAGATATGGTCACCATCGAGGACTACGACGTGTCTGAGTGCTTCCAGCACAGCCGATCCACAGAGTCTGTCAAGTCCACGGTGTCAGAAACCTACCTGAGTAAACCCAGCATCGCCAAGAGACGAGCCAACCAGCAAGAAACGGAGCAGTTCTACTTCATGGTGCGTCCACTCCCTGCTCCCCAGCCGCTCTTGACAGAGCCTGGGAATTTTTATATAGTTAATGATGCCAGAGTCTTCTGGAGGCCTTGGTTTTAAAAAAGGTCATCAGAGTACCCTCCAAGTTCCCAATTCAGCCAGTCTGGGTAGACTTTAGGAGTTAGGACCTCCCTAAAACTGGCTCGGGGGAGGGGAGCTACAGCACGGTGACGTGTCTTATCGGGTTGCTCCTCCATCTTATTTTTGAGACAGATTTCTCTCTGAACCAGTGAGCGCCCAGAATCTTCCTGTTTCCATCCCCACCCTCGTGCTAGGGTTATTGGCACACTTTGAACTCAGCCCTCCAGGGCTTACACAGCATCTGTCTGCTGGGACACGGGTACACACCACAGGGGAGTTGGCTAAAATGCAGTCTGTTTCAACAGACTGGGGAGGAGGAGTCCCGAGCCTGCATTTCCAACAGGCTCTCAGGAGAAGGCTGGGGTGACTAGACTAGAGATTACACCTTGAGTACGGGATTTGAGGAGACAGACAGATAAAGCAGCGGGGTTTACCGTCCCCTCTGGGAAGTTCCTTGACACTGGGGGGTTTAAGTTTCTACCTTGCCTTTTTGCAGAAACTTCGAGAGTTCCTGGAAGGCAGTAACCTCATCACAAAGCTACAGGCTAAGCATGACTTGCTACAGAGGACTCTCGGAGAAGGTCGAGTATTGGGCGCGAGTGGGGAAGTGATTTGGCCTGTGTGTCATCGTCGTATCATGGGTGTGCTGTGAAGAGCGTGAAGTATGTCTGTTTGAGTGTGAGGCCCTGGAAATCGACGATGCTGTCCCACGTTAAGACCTCAGTTGTCGTGAGATCTCAGTTGATCCGAGTTCCCGGGTGATTGTGTTCTCACGGAAGCCATTTTAATCTGGGAGGTAAAGTCAGGGGAGATGTGTGACTCAGGTGGAGAGGTTCCTTTAGGCAGGGGCCCACAAGTACCAACCCCAGTCGCTGCTGCCTCTGCCTTGGGCTTGTCCTCGCACCTCACCCTGTCCATGCGAAGGGGCTGGTACCTGTCCCATCTGTTGCCCTGCTGCTCCTTGGGATTGTAGAAACCAGTTTGTCCAGTATGAGCAAACTTCTTTTCTTCATTAAGTATTGTTGGTAGTTGAGATATGATCTGATAGACTATGTATGATATATAGATATATATAGATATGTGTGTGTATATACGTACATATATGTGTGACATATGTACATATGTGTGTGTGTATATATATATATATATATACACATATATGTGTGTATATGTACACACACACACACATATATACATTGCAGTGTTTGGTTACAGAGACAATAGCACCGAATACTTACAAAGCATTCTCAGAGCCGTGCGTTGTTCTGAACTGTATTCTCAGTCAGGGCCTGCTACATTTCCTTATCTTTCTGGAGGAGACTGGAGGGGGGGGCACTGCAAACAGAGGGGGCGACACAAGCGTTGCTTCTCTGTCTTCATAGAGATGTAAAAGGAAAAAACGAATACACATAGGCAAAGCCTTGGCTTACTTTAGCGTCTGGTGGTCTAAAGCTTCGGTTTTCTGTTCACACTAGTTCCTTCTAGGTGTTGTAAAAAGAGACTTCCAAAGCTGGAGTGGTGGCTCACTCGGTCATTATGAAAACTTGTTGGGGTCTAAGTTAGGTTCCTGGGAATCCGATGCCTTCTTCTGGCCTCTTTAGGAAACACGCGCGCGCGCGCGCACACACACACACACACACACACACACACACACACAGAGAGAGAGAGAAAGAGAGAGAGAGTCTGATTCACATACATGCAAGCAACACACTCATGCACATAAAATAAAAATAAATAAATCTTTTTTTTTTTTTTTTTTTAGAGATTCCCATCTTATACCTTGCTGCCTACCATTCTGGAACTTTCTTGCCCATAAAGTAGTTTATCCACCACCTTACCTTAAGGTTTTCTCCTAAGAACCCCTCATCCTTCGAGAATGGCCACAAGGCAAAAAGTTGCCGTGCATGTCCTCGGGGGTTCCCCATCCTTCAAGTTGAAAGACAATTGTACCCAAGGGAAAAGTGGGGGAGGGGTTAACCGTTAAGAAGCTTCCAGGTTAAGAAGACAATAATAACCAAATGCAGTGTGTCAACTTTAACTAAAGTCTGAATCAAAAGGCACAACTTATAAAGGCCATTTTAAGCATAATAGGAAATGTTTACAATGTATAGGTTAAATATTATTGGCTTATTTTTCCTCTGTTATAATGATACTGTAGTTATAAAAAAAGAATGTCTGTATTCTTAAATTTAAAAAAAAGATTAAAATTGCCACAATGTCTAGAATTTACTTCCCCATGGTATGGCTCAGGATTTTCTAAAGGACAGAGACAGATGACAGACAGACCGACAGACAATTATGAAATCTCGGTAAAGACGATCAGGGTATTTCTTGTACTGTTTTTTGATCTCTTCTATGGGTTAAAGCTTTATACTTAAGCTTTATCTTTGAATAGTTTTCTTAAATACCCATGTCCTACACACCCCCTTTCTCGTAATAAATTCCCTTTTCCTTCCCATTTTCTGTAAGTGCCTGATATATTCAGCAATGCCCTCGAGCCCCCAGAGGATAACTTCTCCTCAGTGTGAAGAAATGCTTTAAATGCTCTCAGACACCAAAGTGCTCCCTCCAAGACTGAGAACCACTGTGGACTTGGTGAGACTGGGGGCTCTGAGCCATGAGGTTGTGCTCACTCTTGGCACTGTAAGCAGGCGAGCGTCAATGTGGCGCGGAGCCACGTTCTGAAGCTTTTATGGTCGGCATTCAGCATACATTCTTTTATGTCTCCTAGAGAGAAAAGCCACACTGGTTAATGTTATTCTCCATGTCATTCTTGGATCGGGCTACATTTTGGCCTGTAGTCTGAGACCGTTTGCCAAAGGCTGTCCTTAGCCACACTGTGTAAAGCCATCATACATTGTCAACACCAAGCCAGGATTCCTTTGTCTTGGAATTTCTTTCAGTGAGCTCCAGTTGTCCCCATGACATAGCTCCATTATACTCAGTAAAGTCTGTGGGAGGGACCTGGATGGCTTTTGTCGGAGTAGCATGCATAGACTTGAGCACCGACCTGTGCTGCTCTTAACGCAGTCACTTCTGGCAGCTTGACAGTCCATCAGCTGCTGGCCACTCACTGCTGCTGGGTTTAACCCTCCGAGAAAGGCTGAGCATGAGAGACACACCCCACTTTAAAAACGTTCACCCCTCGTAAGTCTGCTGGCTTTCCACATGAGCCCTGTTCAGTATTAGTAGACTTATAATAGAGGAGGCTTAACCGAGTTAATGACGCCTGTCCCATTGGAAAAACAGTCCAATGGTGATCTCTTAGGAAGGAATCCAAGTGCCATCTGGTTAAGTGAGGTCAGCAGTCCAGGGTAAGCGGTGGTTTGGGGACAGGCTTGACATTTCAGATAGGAATACCTCTGAATTCTCCCAGACTTAATGCTGCAAAAGCTGCCTTCATAGTACAACAAATGGAGCCTAGCCCAGGGATTTAGCCGTTGATCACCCACAGATGAAGCTCTAACTACAGACATGTGTTTGGCCCGCCTTGGTGCCCGTTCTTGGCAGGCTACCAGTGGGCCCCATCAGTTCTTTGATTTACAACACAGTGAAGCAACTGGATCAAACTCTTAAAGCGGCCTTCTCTAAACTCAGAATCCAGAGGCTTTAAAAGGTACCGAAATAGAAAGAGACCCACGGGCTCTCAAAGTCACCCTCTTCTTTCTCGTCCCAACAAGGCTGCTGCTCTTTAGAGATATCCTTTCTTTCTGAATGGAAGTTAAATCGGGCCAGAGTAAATGAGATACATAGTTATAAAACTGGGACACTGGTTTTTGTTTTGTTTTGTTTTGTTTTAAATCTAGTAATGAGCCTTCCTGTTTATATCAGGTTCTTTGTGTGAGGTATTTGGAAGTAAGAGGGTGAAAATATCTGTACAATTTCGCTACACAGAACAATGTGACAGTGGGAGCCAAGCTCTCTGTTACATTGTTTCTTGTCCTAGGCATGACTTTTTTTTTTTTTTTTTTTGACAAAGGAATTAAGTAGGTTATCTTGGAATAATCCATTGTCTGTCTTTGAGTAGGAGTACAAATATTCTTTCAAAAGATAATCGGATTGTGGATAATTATGTCTTTTTACAAAAGCATCACAGTAGACTATGGTGTTCAGAAAGAAAAAGGGCTTGAAAGTATAGCCACCAGCTCTTTATCAGTCCTCATTAGGGGACAAATCAAAGGTACCTCTGTCCAGCTCAAGATAGATGTATTTCAAATATTATTCTCTACCTTTTTTTCCCTTACCTCAAGTTGTCCACAGCCTTCATTTTAAATAACATGCATTTAAATTCAAAAAGTAATTCACTTCACAATTCTGAAGTCAAATGGAAGAGAAACCAAAGAAGCCACTTATCCCAGGTTGTAGTCATAGCACTTGGGAGGCAGAGGCAGGAGGATGGACAGGGAGCCTGGGATACTGAGCCAGGCTGATCTCTATCTCAGCAACACTCCCTCATGCCCGAAAAAAATAGTCTAAAGAGTTGTTTTTACTAAGAAAAGAATAAATCCTGGATTTTATTTTCCTCTCCAAGTGGCTTATATGGAGTGAGGGTTCCTTACTTTTTAATAATTAAATAATAAGCTTCCAGAGGAAGTGATTGAAACCTAAGCCTCCAGACCACTGGATGCATTCACATCTCTTTTGGACAGTGAGTCTTCCTTGCTTGTGTGTTATTGATCCATTAATGACAATACTGATTTAACAATAAGACCTCATTCATCAATTGAGACACACTGAGGACTGTTATCTCCTGACTCTCAGCTCATTATTCAAAATGTAGGTTTTGAATTCTTTTTTTTTTTTTTTTTTTTTTTTTTTGAGATAGGGTTTCTCTGTGTAACCATGGCTGTCCTGGAACTCACTCTGTAGACCAGGCTGGCCTCGAACTCAAAAATCTGCCTCCTAAGTACTGGAATTAAAGGTGTGCACCACCACTGCCCAACTACGTTTTTAATTTCTTATCCTCATACTATTAACCATCAATGAAAGCAAAATGATGGAAATCATCTTGCTTATCTTGTTCTCAATTTAGGAAATAATGAGTTGGGATGTCTGAATAAAAAAAATAGCAAAATTTCCAGGTTGTAAGGTGTTTTACTTTTACCAATCATCAGTCATCGTGGTTTCTCTCCATCAAACCACGTAGAAACGATTAGACCACACACCCCAACTTAAATGTGTATTAGTTTGCATATTGACACATCTGTGTAATTTTGGTTTTTAATTGCATCTTTCATTCTTTTGCATTTTATCTTTGGCATATTAGGCAGATAAACACATACACTGGGAACCATTCCTTTCTTCTAGGATTGTTCACCAGGGTTTTCTAATGGGAAAACAAAAGTTAGGTTTGAGCGTGGGCATGCACGTGTGCACATGTGCATGCAGGTGTCCATGCATGCCTGCCCACATGCCTCACAATGTCGGCACACAATGTCGTTCTTGGATCACACTGCACTGTGGTTTAGAGACAGGATCTCTCACTGAAGTAAGAAGCTCACCAAGTTGCTAGGCTGGCTGGCCAGGGACCATCAGAGAGCTGCCTTTCTCTACCCTACCAAGTAGACATGTGCCATGACACTCAGGTTTACATGGGAGTTGGCATCTGGACTCAAGCTCTCGTGCTTCATGGCAGACCCTTTGCCAACTAAACTGCCTCCCCCACCCAGAAACTTAGCTGTGTGTGTGTGTGTGTGTGTGTGTGTGTGTGTGTGCATGCGAATGTCTCGATGTGTCTGTATGTGCCTGTGTGTATGTGTGTGTGTGTGCGTGCACGCACGCGCACATGTGTACATGTGTCTGTATGTATGTCTGTGTGTGCATGCACACAATTAAAAAGCAAAATTACAGAAATGTGAGTATGGGGAGCATGGCCTAGTCACTTCATACGGTCTGATGCTACAGAAACGGATGATTGGTAAAACTAAAACACCTTAGGACCTGGAAATTTGGCTACTTTTGCTCAGGTATACACAACTAATTATTTCTTAAATTGCTATCAAGATAAACAAGATGAGTTTTATCTATCGTGTGTGTGTGTGTGTGTGTGTGTGTGTGTGTGTGTGTGTGTGTGTGTTTTGGTGATGAGGATTGAACTCGCAGCTTCTTGACCACTCAGTAAGTGCTCTACCGATGAGCTACATCCCCACCCCAAATGCCACATGTTTTTAAGGTAGTGTAGTACTTGGAACTTCAGATCTGTCACTAAAATAAACCTCAACCCTACTGCCAGGTCCACACTATATTCACAAGAGCTGCGACATGTTCTTATGTTCTCTGGTCATGTTCTCATGTTCTTACGTTCTCCATCTCTTTCTAAACATGTCATCATAATAAAAGCTACCCCACAAGAGTTGTTGTGAGGGCTGGAGAGTTCAAATCCCAGCAACCACATGGTGGCTCACAACCATCCGTAATGGAATCTGATGCCCTCTTCTGGTGTGTCTGAAGTTAGCTACAGTGTACTCATATAAATGAAATAAATAATTTTAAAGGAGCTATTACGAGAATTGTGAGTTACCATATTTAATATAAAGGGCTTAGGTCAGGTGTGGCAGTACCATACAAGTACTGCCCGCAAGGGGGCGAAAGCAGGAAGTTCAGGGGTTGTAGGCCAGCTGTGTGCTGAGGTTACGGGGTACATAGGTACTAAAGGTTAAGGAAGGAGACAGTGCTAACGATGGACGGAACTTATTGCTTACTTAGTGCTTAGGGATATTTATTCTAATAGTTTCTGATCTGTTCTGACTAATATATCACACTGATGTCATCAAAAATCCAACAACATGACCAGTATAGACAAGCCAGACATTGTGTGTGTCCCTTCGGTCCTTTGCTCATCCTGTTGGGGTTTCCCCGGGGTCGTCTTGGCCAGCTCCTACGGATGCAGCACAACCAAAGTCATGGAGCTTCTGAGCCCTGTCTCCCCTCTGACCCAGCCCAGCCCAGCTTCCCACAGACAGCTCCACTGGGATACCCATGAGGTACCACATTCCACACTCAGCTCACTCCCGCTCTGGCTAGGAACTGACCTTGCCAGCGCTTGCAGTGGCTCAGGTCTGTGTGAAGAATGATGTCCCCTGATACAAACCTGTTGTCCCCTGTATAATCAACACAGATCATGTATCTCGAATTACTTCTTATTCAAGAACAGATAATAGAGTGAAGGGCTCAGCCATGTGGTCTAGCCATGTTCACTGACAACTAGCATGAGCGAGTTGTCCACTTGGCCTTTTCTTATGGGTCTGAAACACTGTCTTGCAGTGGGTGGGGCTCACCTCTTTGTGCTACAATGTGGCCTTTCTCTACCAGCTGTAGCTTCAGACTCCTTCAGGACAGGGTCCTCATTTTGTAAACAAACCAGCTGAATGGTTCCACCTGCCCACTCCTTAACCCACTGCTCCTGGATGCATGAAGAGCAGACAGCAGCCATGAACGCTTGCAAACATGGAATGAATGTGGACCACAAGCATTCTAGAACAATTCAGCCTTGTTATTTACAAGAAGCTGGCTATATGTATGTATGGGAAGCAGCTGGTGGTTCCAATGACAGAACTCTGAAAGGCTCTTAGCTTACAAGGTGGCAAATTATAGTATAATTTAATGTCCTTGTATGTTATTGTCTGTGTCAGCTCAGATTGGGGGACACAGTTCTCTCCCAGTGCCCTGATTTCATACCACAGAAAGAATATCGACTTAGTCTAAGAGAAACCGAGTTCAAACCATGTATTTGCTTTTCTGTCAATCAAAATAACAGATAGCTAGCAGGGAACTTTTAGATATGCTCCGAGTGTATTTTATATTTGAACTTAGTGGTCAATCAGCTATTTCTAGTTTTTTTTTTTTTTTTTAAAAATGCCTCAAACTGCCAAATGAAACATGTTTCTCTAATTTATAAGATTTGTTATATTTTAGACTGAGATGCTATGAAAATAATGACTGAATTATTTTGTTATCATAGGCTATTCACATCTTCTCTACCACAAGATCCGTAACTCTTTATTAACTCGCCATCCTGAGATAGCAGATGGTCACAGATGATCAACTCCGACCCATTGTGTCTGCCTGGCTTACTTATTTTATTCTTTTTTTTTTCTTGGCAGGCCATAGAGCTGAATATATGACTACAAGGTAGGAAGATGCGTTGTCATCATCCGTGGTCTATTTCCCTCTCTTCTCTTTAACAAGAGCAGCTACCGACTGTAGCAGATAGTCTGGGCATGATGAAGCTCAGCACCTTGAAATGCTTGGGTCCTCAGACAAGTGCCCTGACATAACTAAGTTGTCTTCTGTGGGATTGTAAAGCCCCTTGGTAAGCAGTTGTACCCGAGCGAGCAGGATTAATTTATCTAATCCCAAATATATTAACTTTTTTTTAATAGATTGATGACACTGTTGACATGATAATTTAGCTAGCAAGTAATAGGTGTGTGTACCAACTGCCTTAGTAAGTATTAAGAATTACCTATTTCCAGCTCCCGCTACACTTCATGCTATCTGAAAATTACAGATTATTGAAATTTGGGGACTTTAGATCTTGACCCACGTTTGCATCTGATTCTAAAATGTAACTTCTAACACGAGCCACCCCTGGCAGCTCCTCCTTTCCCTCTCCTCCACACCCACCCATGAAGGACTATGAAGCTTTTTGTGTGCAAGCAGATTCTGGGTTGAGTTGGAGAACGTTTATGACGACTTTTGTTTTTCTATGGTGTCATTTGCACACCAGCCAGACACCGTAGGAGTTGATCTAGCAAGACTTCAAGAGTGGGGCTTTCTGGATTCTGTATCTGATGCTGTGAGGCCCTGGGCCTTGGTTCGCCCTGGAGGGACCATCTATGGCAGTTAGCCAGGACAGCCTTTCAACATGCAGATTAGCTAGTCGGGAGCCTGCTCTGATTGGCTCTTTCTCTGGGGGGGGGGAATACATGTTCACGTGCCTGAACACCCCACTGCCAGGCACCAGACAACCAGAACCTTCTCCATGCTGCAGAAACTACCCAAGTCATCCAAACTATACAACTCAGTTGTTGCCTTCCACGCTGTTCCCGTTCCTTCCCACGAAAGCCGCAGTTAAGAGCGCTTTTCACCTTCTCCTCCCTCCTTGTCTCCTGACCAGCCCTTGAGCGGCCCGCAGTTCCCACCCACCCCATGGCAGAGTGCCAGGGCACCCCACACCCATGCCTTTGAGTGGAAGCGCTGTCCCTGCATGGGCGGTCACCCCTTGATACTAAAATCTGTGTTAGAAAACATTTATTAGGTAACGAAAACCGTGGACAGTATCAAGTAAATCCGGCGAAACTTTTGGCAGCTCGTTGCCTGAGTCCTTCACACCTGCCGCATGCCTCCCTTCTTGCGCTGCATGGAATTTAGCGTATAAAAATAGTTCAGAGACATTAACTGGGGAAGGACAGGGCGTGCTGCCTGGCAGAGGTCTCCACACATTTCTGTGTATTTGTAAAGGCTCCTTTTAAGTCCCAGGCACCACAGGACTTCGGGTGCTGCTGGCTCTATACCCCATTAGCCACAACTCTCCTGCTGGGAGATTCTGAGAGGGTAGCCATGAAAGGCTGCATTCGAGGGTTTGTTCTCTCATATACATGCTGATTGCAGTGCTAATATCTAGTGAGCTAGCCCTTCAGGGTTTCACATAATTTCTTGGGATTTTGCTTTTAAACTGGACTTTGTGAACTTGAGCCAATTGAACTTCAGAGGTCTTTGTCTAAAGAATTCAGCTTCACGAAGGGCTTACACGGCCTCTAGGCATGGCGGGCCTTCTCCCGTCTGTTTTGCAGAGGTTAACCAGCAAAGATACAGACACTGAGTCTGGTCGCCTCGCTCCTTCCTCCTCTCCTCTAAGGAAAAAGAGCAGAAGAGGCTGCCTCTTTCTGATAATGCTGCCAGTAGATCGGTGCAGGGTTTTCCACTAACGCATGTGGCACACTGGATGTGTGTATCCGCCAGAGCCAACAGGCAGGAGAGCCCAGAGGGGGTGGGTGACCTTCTGTTCCACAGATATGTGGGCAAGGGCACCGTGCATTCAACAGAAACAGTAACTCATGCATGTCTTGGGCCCCACAGCCAGAAACTATATTGACACCAAACTCTAATTTTCCCAGGGGTGATCTGTTAATAAGAATATGCACACAGAATAAAATCCCATGAATGACTAAGGAATACTGAGCAGGTGCCGTGCTTCCTGCACTGAAGAGTCATGATCGAATGAAAAACATTTTTAATTTCTCATCTGGAAATCTCTCGTTGCCCTTTTACATTTGTGACCTGGCTTTACCACATTTGGTTAGATAGCTCAGAATAGCCATTCATAATGCTTACCTTTTTTTTGGTTTTTGTACTGTTTTGGTTTTTGGTATAAAAATTAAAATTGGCAGTTCTAGCACGTAGAAACACCATGGTCTAAATGAACAATTCCTATGCTCTTGATGTACAAATAAAAGGATTGAAGGGGGGTAGGAGTGCTCGCTCTGGGCTGGGGTGGGGAAGGGACCCAGGATCCCCTGCCTAGTTATTTTGATATGACCTAAGGGTATTTCATCAATTGTCTGATTTCTGCCATGCTCAGTAATTATGTTCCCTTCCCTTAGGCCTCCAAACGTCCCCCCTAAGCCCCAGAAACACAGGAAGTCCAGGCCCCGCTCCCAGTATAATGCTAAGTTGTTTAATGGGGATTTGGAGACATTCGTCAAGGTACAGCACCTGCCACCACCCGGTGGCTGACCTCCATGCTTCTCACTATAATGGCCTCAGCCTCCCATGACAGAGGCTGGTCATTATGTCCTGGGGCTCTTCAATTCCCCAGAAAAATCAATATAATATTTCCTGAAGTCAGAGGGGGAAGAATATTGGGATTGAGAACCTTCTGAAGAAAATAAATGAACATGGATATTATCATATGGCAAAAGAAAGAGTACTCTTTTCTTTTTCCAAGCCAAAAATTGAAGGAAAAGGAAAAGATACACAAGATGATATATTTTCTTGAGTTGTGCTGATGAGACGGCACGGTGTAAATCCGTGTTTAGGCACACTCTCGTGACTTAAGGAATTCATTATATTGGATACATTTTGTACAGCCCTGAAATCTGTATCTTGTTTCTCTGCCGTGTTTACTCTCTGTCGTCTTTCTCATCCTGTATTTCTGATAATGCTTCTAGCCGGGGACGAAGGAACTCTCACGCAAGACACCAGGTATCGTGCTGACCGGAAGTGAGGGCCTCTCCATGCTGCCATCACTCGCAAGCCTTACCCATGCTTGGCTTTAACCAGACTTTTGACGTTCCTCAAAAGAAAAGTGTTTGCAGTTGGAAATTAGAGAGCTTATCAATAGGCTTTACTTAGAAAACAAACCTGTGGGAACCAGACAGTAATTGAAGAGATAACCATCTTTGCCGATACGAGGGGAGAGACCAGGTTTTAGCCTGCTGTGTTTGGCAAATGTATCCCATCTGAGTTAGGGAATGTCAGTGTTAAATGCCACCTGCATGTTTAATATGGAATTAGAGATTCTGATGTAAATCACATGAAAAAAAAAGGCTTCCCCATTAAAGATAACATTTCATGAGTGGTTTTGAAGACTGGCTATAGTAGAAAAGGCACATTTTAAATATTTTATAAGGTCCATGAATTGTATGTTATAGATATATGACCTTCTCTAAAGATAGATCTATTCATTAAAACTGTGAACTAATGATTAAAAGGCTCACATTACCATGTATGTGTGTGGCACATACATGACCCTTGAATACATTCACATATATATGCATACAGAAGAGAAATTTAGAAGCCTCTGGGGGGGGAGCTTTAAAAAGGCCCTAACCCCGAGATTAAATGAGAAGTCCCTGGACAGCCTAGACAGAAATCACAAAGCCATTGCCTCGAGCCTTAGACTCCTAGTGACTCTAGTTTAATATAACAGTATTGTCAAATTTGACTTGATTATCTAGTTCGCCAGCCCATAGCTTACAGGCAGGAGCTAGTTAGACAGAATGAGGCAAATACTGAAGGGAAGGCAGCAAGATGTGCCACTGAGGCCTGGCAGGGAGAGAGAGGAAGCAGGAAAGCCAGAGGCAGAGGGACCATCTCGTCCCCTTTGCTGGTGTGGTGTGGGGACAGCTGTGTAAGCTGTGCACACATGAGAGATTTTGAAAATTCTTCTCTAAAATCTAATAGTGAAAGGCAAGCAAATTGACTAAGGAAGACTAAGGTAGTTATCATGAAAAATCTGTTGTGGGAGCCATGCACATTTTAGCCCGGAACCCGAGAGTACAGAGGTCTGTCTCTCTCTGCACCTCCGAGACATGCTTCTGAGCTCTCCCAAATTGCACCAGGAAATGGCAAGAGCAAAACCACAGGCAAACAGACACACAGAGAGCGGTCTGGATGGTGGTGGCTGGAAGACAGCCCATAATTTCACTCCTTATAAAATATTTTCTACCCCAACATCTGGCATCCATGAATTTAAATTAAAATGCTCGTTACATTTTTATTACAAAACGTACTGTATCTAAACGAAGTGCTAATCTTTTTAATAGATTAGCAGCCATCTAAGTGAATGTCAAGAGGAGAACGTTTAATTTCATTCCATGAAAATGTACTCTGTGCAGGACTTTCTGAATGCAAACAGTTTTCTTCTGCTCTCTCATTCTGTCTCTGTGCTAAGTCCAGCAGAGATGGAAACTAACTCTCCCCCTTTCATCGCTCACACTCAAGTATTTGTTGCTCTTTTAAATTGCACTGTGACATGAATTATTTACAAAATGTTGCTTCCATTAAATCATGCTTGTGTCTTACAGAAGAAGATCCCTTCCAATGTTCAGTAAATTTTTGGTGTAATTATACCACTGTTCATGAGTCAACTAGACTTTACTAAAATGCATTTTAGTTTTTTTTTTTTTTTTAAGGCTCCTCTTTAAGGAATTAATACGTGTGCCCCTAAAAACAAATTAACTAATGAGAAAAACCTAATACGACCTCCAGAAGTAACTGAAACATTAAGTGGTTTATACACTGATTGCCAAAAAACAAAGCTTGAAAATAAAGCTCTAAAGTCCACTGCCCACTCTGGAGACAGTGAAGATATCAGTAGCAATACCTCATTCCCACTCTTTCCTTCCCATCTGGACTGGAAAAGTTAACAGGTCCCTAATTGTCCTCGTATGTTAAGACCAAGTTCTTAACTCCTCACAATGCCAGCTAATCCCTTTCAAGTTCCATGTTTCCTGGAAAGATCTAATTCCTAAAAGATCAGTCTTAAAAGTTCATGTCGATCAACACCATCCCCAGTAATTCTTCTTAACTCGTGGTGCATGCCATCAATACATGTTTAACTGGCCTCTGAGGCCCCTCCATCTCATGAGTCATCCTACACCTGTGGATTTCAAAGCACCTCCAGCAATTTTTTTTTTTTTTTTTTTTTTTTTTTTAATTTATTTTTTCACCTCCTTTTTTTTTTTTTTTTTTTTTTTTAGTAAAGGGTGGTGAGTGGTTTTTTGCAAGGTGTAGACCAAGAAGACCAAAGTTTTCCTTGTCTTCATCTTAAAGATGGGCTAAGTTTTATAAGGAAATGTAAGTTCTGATGCAGACTAAGTAAATACATAATGCCCTTTCATTACCCAGGAGACAGTTTGTGACTACCACCATCTAGGTGGCGGAGTCTTGGGATGTGGTGTAGAGAGTCCTAAGAATCAACAGCTAAGCAGAAGACGACACAACTGAAACACTTGGCGGTCTTCTTACATGCTTCACGCCATCACCTTGAGAGAGAACCTCTCAAAATGAGTTACTCATTTCAGCACATAAAGTTAGAGAAAAACACCTAAGTTAGATTTTGGGTTTGTTGCTCTCGTCTGAGGCAGAGGTGTTACAATGAAGCCATTCTGACCTCCAGCTCAGCCTCCTGGCTGCGGGAATTACAGCCACCACTCACAGTATGAATTAGCCTCTTCACGGTTTAGCAAGACCACCTGGCACCTTCTTATGGCAAATGTATTAATTTAGCTTGCTTCAGAACTGAAATACGCCTTTGTCTAAGTATAACTTTTCCCACTCTTTTTGATGCTGTTCATTCTTTATGGGGCATTTTTCTCCTGGTGACCCAGCCTTCTCCCGTTTCCATTTCTCTCCCCAGGACTCAGGCCAGGTTATCCCTCTCATTGTGGAAAGCTGCATCCGATTCATTAATCTCTATGGTAAGCACTCATCACCTTAGGCTCCTCAGGTAAAAGCAGCAGTGGGGTTTCAGTCAGCGTGTCCTTTTGCTTGGAGGGGGAAACCCCAGATCTGTAGTGTGTGAGGCAGGTGGCTCACTCTCTGTGTTCTTTTGCCCATAGGTCTTCAGCATCAGGGGATTTTCAGAGTGTCTGGCTCCCAGGTGGAAGTGAACGATATCAAGAATTCTTTCGAGAGAGGTAACTGTATGTCTCTCCTCGTATGCAAAACATGTTGGAAAGTCACCTTCTGTTTTCCACCCAACATGCTCTGCACAGCCCCCATACCTCCATCTTGCAAGGGCCTGGTTGTGGGAGTCAGGGCATGATTGTTACAAATTCTGTGCAAAGTAGAAAGTCCTATGAATTTTTGTCCTCCGGTTTAGGACTCACATTGGCTGCCCATGACATATACATCTAAAACCCTGACAGGGTTTTAGAATGGGCAGGGCCATTACAATGTATCCATTCTGGCTCGGGACTCAGCCTCCTGGAATCAGAGCCCTGATTCCCAACAGGGCTTAGCCTCTTCACGTCTCTAGGCTTAGCAAGACAACCTGGAGCCTTCATGTGGTAAATGTATTTAATTTAGCTTGCTTCAGACTGAAACGCACCTTCCTTTAAGTATAGCTTTTCCCATTCCAGGCCTACATGATGAGGGAATGGGCACATCTTTCTGCTTCCCATCTCTGTCAACGACTCTCCTATTCCCAAATCACCCTCCCTCCCTGTGACCGGTTCAGTACCTCCCCTGTGTCCATGATTAGCTGAGATACAAGTTCTGCTAAAGTTTTGGAGTAATCCAGTTAGCAAAACCACAAGCCGATCTATCGTCAGGAAGACCCTGACTCATATTGGTCTCTTATTGATGATGGGATTCAGCCACAGGACCCCAGTCTTAATTTACCGGTGTCCTCACCTGCCAAACTACAGGGTTTGTTAAACTGTTCAGATGTGGCCTGCAGACAAATCTGACCCTTTCATATGGCCATTGGTTATTAATGCTCCCGGGTTACCGTGGTTAGTATCGCATCCACATCGGGGTTCATCTGTGCCTTCTGCTGGACAGCCAGGGCAAGATGCAGTGAGACCGCATGGAGCTTGGCCCCTCTCTCTCTCTCTCTCTCTCTCTCTCTCTCTCTCTCTCTCTCTCTCTCTCCCTCCCTCCCTCCCTCCCCCTCTCCCTCTCCCTCTCCTTTCCTCTCCCTCCTCCCCCTCTCTCCTATTTCCCTGGCCTAGAGTTGCCAATAGAGCCCTTTGAAGTTGAAAAGGTAAACAGCACCACAGTGGGTTGTTGTTTTTTTTTTTTTTCTATTTTCCAAATCTGTGACCAGTCTTACATGTGGGACAAACCAGTCTCGGGCAGCAGCTGAGCCTGCCACACCTTCATGCAGTGCAGTACAGGCCAGGTGGAATTTCTCTTGGAAATTCCTCTTGGTTTTGAATGCCTCGAAGGGAAAAACAAATAAATGATGATGGTGATGGTGATGGTGATGGTGATGGTGATGGTGATGATGATACAACTGATTCTTTGAGCTCAGGTTCAGCAAGTCCCTACCCTAAAAAACAGGGAAGGGAAGCAAGGACCCCTACAATAACTTCCCCAAAGGCAAGCATTAGCTAAAGGGTCATGGCTGCTCTGTGACCTGTGGGAAGGAAGACTGGACCTGGAGGTGCATGGTGCAGTTTGCTGTAAGTCTCTGGGCTGTGCTGTGCTGTGCCATGCAGTGCTCCTGAAGGAACCCAGGTCACACTCCTTCCCAGGAAGGCGTGGTAAGCAGCCGTACAGCTCATACCGTACAGCCATCTGCTGGGAAGGAAACGGTATTTCTGTTTGTGATCGATTTATTTTTAATATTCACTTTTCACAAACTACAGTTTTGAATCCCCTGCCCTGATCCCAGAGTCACCCACTGTTGAAAGTAGCTTTCACATATGCTGGGACCCCACTGGGCCACCTTGGAAAACACCTGATTATCTAGTGCAGGTGTTCACAGTCACTGTTGTGTATTTCTGGCAGATTTTGATGACCTGGGTTGTATAGCCCAACCAATCACAACAGCATCTTTCTGCCAGATGAGTAAGAAACCCTGACTGTAGTGTTTTGGGTTTGTGTCAGCCTAAGCTTACTGATTTTAGCTTTAAAATAAATAAATAAATAAATAAAGCTGGATAAAGTTATAACCACAATGTTTTATTTTAAGATTTAGGCAAGTTGTAAGGGAGTATTTGGTAGCATAAGAATTTTTTAAGCTTTATTTTAGCCAACTATTTTTAGGTTAATCATGGGGTAGGATATCTAAACCAATTATTTCCATTTTAGTACTATATAATCTTTTGGCGAGCATAATTAAAAGATGTGTGCTCCTGTGTGTGTGTGTGTGTGTGTGTGTGTGTGTGTGTGTGTGTGTGTGTGTGTGTGTGTGTGTGTGTGTGTGTGTGTGTGTGGGAGAGAGAGAGAGAGAGAGAGAGAGAGAGAGAGAGAGAGAGAGAAAGAACAGAAAAATAGCAATACTAATACTGTGCATATAACGGATTTTCTTTCTCAGGTGAGAACCCTCTGGCCGATGAGCAAAGCAACCACGATATCAACTCTGTGGCTGGTGTCCTGAAGCTATACTTCCGAGGGCTGGAAAACCCCCTCTTCCCTAAGGAGAGGTTTAATGACCTCATTTCCTGTATCAGTAAGTGGGCTTCCCTCCTCTCCTTTCGTCTCAAGTCTTTCCTCAACAGGATTCTTTCTGAAACGAACTTCCTGGAAAGACAGCTCTCCCCTCATTCACACCCCCCCCCCCATTTACTCATCACCACCAAGGTCTGAGGCCATTTGTTTACATTCTGAGTCCAATGTGAGTCACCCTCCTTACCCTGGACTGAGTGGACATTGCTTCTGAACACCCTCAGCTTTCATAGATCCAGGAGCTGACTGTGGGGAAAAAAAAAAGAAAAGAAGAAATGAGAAACCATGGGAAAAAATGGTACAAGAATGCCACCTGGTACTAACCTGTCGGCAGGGATCCCAAGCCAATAGGCAGGCTGTGTGTGATATGTCACAGAGGTGACAGTCATCAGCAAAGCAGGCATTCTTTTTTCTTCAGTGGGGATGTGGACACTTCACAGAGGATGTTAAAAATCGGGCCAGCAAGCGTCAGTTACTAAGCACAATACAGATTTCATGAGTCTATAAACGCAGTACTTAGCTTAAGTCCGTTTTTTCCCAGGTGGGAAACCAGCTGACCTCAAGGAAGCAAGTTCTCCTGAGAATCACATTTCACTCACTGATGACACCTCCCCAGCCCTGCCCCCAAGTCCCCACCACCAGCCAGATTAGCCAGTCCTCAGACTTGACCTCTGTTGTAATACCTGCCTCCTTTTCCTTTGGTTTGCTGCTAAGCGGTCCCCAGATTCCAGGCTTGACCCTCCCACCCAGCCCTTGCATCATCCCGTCCAGTCCTGTCCCGTACACAGATTCGAACAGGCCGAATCCAGTCCCTGGCGCTCTCCCATGCCGAAAGCCTCTTTCAGTATGTCCCACATAAAAGCATGCTTCTTGATAAGGCCAGTTCACAGACGGGAACTGATGCTCTATCTTCCCTGGGACCTGAACTATTCCTACCGCTGTGCCCCATCCACTTGCCTATCTGCAGCTGTTGGAATCCGCAGGCTAACACACCAAACAGCACGTGTGCCAGGCCCTGTTCCCACCTCTACACCTTTGCCCAGGCCATTTCCCCTGCTATCCTTGATAGTCATTGTCATCAGCTCTGAGGGCATCATCAACCTGGCATTTTTTTTTTTTTTCAAGAATACCAACCATCTTCCCTACTACCCACACAGAATTGGTCACCTCTCCTTTACTGATAAGCTACTGTATGTATCTATGTTAGGATGTCTATGGCTATGATAAAACACCGTGACCTTGAGCAACTTGGAGAGGAAAGAGTTCATTTCATCTTATACTTCCAGGGGCAGGAACGCAAGCAGGGCAGAAACCTGGAGACAGGACTCAAGATGAGGCCTTTGAGGAACAGTGCTTACTGGCTTGTCTCCCTGGCTTGCTCAGCCTGCTTTCTTACTCCATCAGGGACCTGCCGCTCAGGAGCATCCCCACCCCCAGTGAGCTGGGGTCCTCCCACATCAATTATAAATCAATAAAATGACCCACAGGCCTTCCTACAGGTCAGGCTAGCATGGTCATTTTCTCAGGTGAGGTTCTCCCTTCCCGAATGACAGAGCGGTTTAGTCCGGAGCCATAAGTCCCTCTGTGGTTTCCTGAGCTAGCTCTAGTCTCTTCTGGGACAGCTGTGCTTAAGGAAAACTCAGGTCTTATGTGCCAGGACCTGGTGCAACCACTTATTCATCTGGCTGCTCTGCCAAATGTAGTTCTCTGGCGTAATTGCTCCAGATGCATTTACAAATTAAATTGCCATCTCCAAAACATCATATTGGTTCCAGTGTGACTTTCCCAAGACAGTCAGCCAAGGTTTTTTCACAAAATCAGGCTTAGCAAAAATAGACTATGAAGGAGAAAACAAAAAAAAAATGCATAGGAATGATTTGTTTACTCTCTCTGTATGTATGTATCTGTGTCTGGTTTTCTGTGTGTATGTGTCTGTGTGTGTTTGTGTGTCCATCTGTGTGTCTGTATGTGTATGTATGTATGTATGTGTGTCTGTGTGTGTATATCTTTGTGCGCCTGTGTGTGTCTTTGTGTGCCTGTGTGTTTGTGTCTGTGTCTGTGCGTTTCTATGTCTGTGTTTGTATGTATGTCTGTGTGTCTGCTATGTGTGTGTCTGTCTGTGTGTGTGTTTGTGTGCCTGTGTATATATCTGTGTGTTCATGTGTGTCTCTGTTTCAATGTGTGTTTATCTGCTTCTATGTGTTTGTATATGTGTCTTTGTGTGTCTGTGCATATGTCTTTGTGTATGTATCTATGTTTCTGTGCCTGTGTGTATGTCTTTGTGTGTGTGTGCCTGTATGTGTGTCTATATGTGTGTGTTTTTATGTGCCTGTGTGTGTTTATGTGTGTCTGTGGTTTTGTTTCTGTGCATATGTCTGTGTGTTTATGCCTGTGTGTATGTGTGAGTGTGTGTATGTGTGTGTATAATGTAGGGCACACTTTCATGGTGTGCATGTGGGGCTCAGAGGACAGCCTTCCAGACTCGGTTATCTCCTCCGCTGTGGATCCACTTCAGGTCTTCAGGTTTGCTTTCTACCCATCCCTCTAGTCTTGGTGGGTTCTTTGTGTGTTCCAGTACTAAGGTTCAAACCCAGAACCTTCTACCATCCTCACTCCAAGACCCACATCTTGCAGAAAACACAGGCAGTGCCAAGATTTCTGGGTACATTGCTTACAGCCCAGGATTTAACTGAGCCAGTGTTGTAAATAGGGTGTGAATGTTTTCTGTGAGTGCTGTGCTTACAAACACTCATATACCGAGAAGTGTGCTTTGATCAAGGTTTTCCTCTTAAGTCTGATAACTTTTAGTGCACAATTTTTCAGAATGGGAGGATTTTCAGGAATGCAATGCTGGACCTCTTCTTACATAACATCCCCCTTACTTAACAGGTCCTGTCTTCTGATCTCTAACCTCTTTCAAAGAAGGAGATTCCTGGCTATTACTGATTGATCTCCAGATCAGCGGTTGTTCCTGTCAACATGACTGTAGCCTATCTGTATTTTCCCTAACTTGCGATAGATTCTCTGAGGATGGCATGTCACTCACTGATACTACAAACTCTTTGTTGTCATAGTTACTGCTGTGAGAGGCCACACAGGCAGAGAGAGGCATGTAGCATATATGAAGGGTGGCTTTCAGGAGCTGGCTCTCTCTCTAGCTGTTTCTTAGCTCTGTTTTCCAGGTCCCACCCTTCTGCAAGCTTTGGGACGATTCTCCCATCTCAGCCTCCCATCTCCCCGTAGCATGATGGGATTGCAGATCCTCACTGCTAGATGCAGACTTTGAGCCTTTTAACTCAGGTCAGGGATTCAGCTCGGCTTGCCTGGCTCGCATGGTTTTACCCGATATTACAAACATTCAACCTTTGAATCAAGCCAATGGCTTGTCTTCAATATTCAAAGTCTTCTTGTGATCCAAAGACTTGATTCTCACATTCAAGAAACTTAAAAGCTAGCAAGGAAGAGAGTAGGTCACGAACGAGTGCGGTGTAAGTTAGTATTTCTGGGAACACTAAGAGTAAAAGTTCTAGCAGGAAGTGATCTCAGGGGAGTTTTTACCTGCCACATCTTAAGCATTGTAGTATTGGATTTGGTTTGTCTATTAAGGCCATTTCATGTGACGGCTCATGTGGGAAGGTCTCCCTTCCGTCATTCCTGGAATAAGTTCCTGAAACACCCACCACGTTTGGCTTACTTATTTTTTGGATTGTGTTTGAGCGGAGGGAATCTTGCCTGTGTGTGTGTGTGTGTAAGTTTCTATCCTGCCCCTGTGCCTCTGTAGAGCCTCAGTCTTGGGGAGCTTTAGATGTGTGTAGTAAAGGGGGGGTTGTCACGGCCTATTCCACGGTTCATGTACACGGTCCACCCCGCAACTCACCAGAAATATCTTTTTAAAAAAAGTGACTTACCCAGGTGAGCGCCTGATGAAGTTAACTATGCACAGGAAGTGGTGAGCGTCATAGACTCTCAGATTCTCACCCACCCATTGCTTTTGCTTGCTTGCTTGCTTTCTTTCTTTCTTTCTTTCTTTCTTTCTTTCTTTCTTTCTTTCTTTCTTTCTTTCTTTCTAACGCTGGCTACTTTCTGAATGACATTGTGAGTGTTCCAGGTCACACCCGCAATCAGGGCCGCTGGCAGCAGAGCCATGCATCGTGACTCTGGATTCCTGGGGTAGACAGCCTAGCAATTATTCAAGTAAGGCATAGATTTTTCCTTGCCTAGTCATAAGCCCGCATGAAACGTTTGCACTTCATTCTGTATAACTTGTTGTTGTTGTTGTTGTTATTATTATTTAGGTGACTTCTTGAACATGAGAAAATAATTTTATAGCATGTTGGGTTTTTTTGTCTTGTCACAGAGATAACAAAGTACACAAAAGGCACACAGGACAAAATACTGTCCCCCGTAAGCCACTGCCCAAAGAGAAGCAACGATATGCTCCTTCAGGGTATTTGTGTGTTCATGTGCACACAGTGCTTTGAAACCTATCAGGAGCTATTCTGTCCTGACAGCTTGTGGGGTCCCTCATGATATCTCCAGGAGACAGTAACCCAGGGACCTCCCTATAATTAATGGCCCAGCTTTAACAATTGCTGTCGCTCAGTTGAGCTAGCACTACTGGCCCCAGCTGCTCTCCCTGTGACATAATGTCACATGTCTGTGTGTACCTGACAGTGGGAGCTCAGGAATTGATTTTTTTTTTCCTCTCAAAGTTCTTATCTCTACACAGTAGGTGGGTCATTTCAAAGTGGTGGAAAGTGTCTAGAAGCATGTAGAACAAATAGCAGCCCTCATAATCCCACTGTCCAGAGTATCATGGACACCACTGAGAAACATTTTGCATGTGATTAACATGATCATGTTGTATGTTAATAAACGAGGTAACCTGGACACTGCTGCTATACCCTAAAGTCAGCCATTCCTCAGACATGTCAAGTAGGCAATCCGTGCTTTTTACAGCCAGCTTTTATTATGTGATTACTCTATGGTCACTGCTGGAAATTATAAAATGTACTAAGAACATCTGCCTTTCCTCCACACAGAAAGAATGGTAACTCTTTCAGGGCATTCCCCATGTCTACACATAGTACTGATAAACATAATATAGACTTCCAAACACAGGGCCATCAACTGAAGAGCACAGGGCATGTACTCACAGGATTGTACAACCGTTATCATGAGTGATTTTTAGTACATTTTCGTTATCCTAGGGAAAAAAAAAATTAGCAAACTCTAGCAATCACTCTCCATTCCACTCTAGCCGTGGCAACCTAGAGCCCTGGCAAACACTAGTTTGTTGTCAGTCTCTATAGACTTGCCTTTTCTGCACACTTCACATAAATAGACTCATACAACCTGCGATGTTTAGAATTGGATCTCCCACTTGGCATGCATCATGATCAGGCATTCGTCCTATCTTATTGGAAATAATAACCCATTGTATGGGTGCACCATTCCCACGTGCTTTCAGTAAAAACACATTACACCACATGACAGCCAGTCAATATGAAGTTTCTTTTTAAAATGATGGAGCTATTCTAAAATTGATGAAGGTGGTGAGTAACACTGACACATTAAGTTCATTAAACTTATCATTTAATAGGTAAGTTATGTGATAGGTGGATTTAGCTTAATAGCGTTGTAAGTTAGATTATATCGTGGCATGCTTCTTTCATGAGTTTATACATGGCTTTTACTGGTCATATGATGGCTTCTGTTTTATGTAACAAATCCTACTTTCACACATTTGTATTGACTCTGGAGAGTAGTTGTGTTTCTTTGTGTGTGTGTGTGTGTGTCTATTGTAAGCTCTTGGATGTGTGGTGAGGGAAAAAAGCCTTTGAATGCCGTGTGTGTGTGTGTGTGTGTGTGTGTGTGTGTGTGTGTCTGTGTGTGTCTGTGTGTGTGT
>NC_034598.1:54973294-54985910 GCF_900095145.1 Mus pahari
TGTGTGTGTGTGTGTGTGTGTGTGTGTGTGTCTGTGTGTGTGTGTCTGTGTGTCTGTGTCTGCCTGCTTCATCTGTGTCTGAGGTTCTGTGTATGTGAATGCAGAGCGAGACACCTGAGACCTGAACTCAGGTCCTCTGCAAGAGCAGTAGGTCCTCTTACACCCTCTCCCCCCACCCCGAGCCGTTCTTCCAGCCCCATGGCTTTTGAACTCTCGCAGACACTGCATGTTATAGCTATTAGAAATTGTCTGCCTTTTCTGACATACACTGTAGCTTGCTCTCTGGTTGCCCCTTTATTTGAAGTCATAGAATTGCGTTCTTAGGATTTCCTTGATCTATGAAAATGCCGAATAGCTGAATATCTGATAGCAAAGCTTCCTAACACTTTCTTTTTCTTTTTCTTTTTCTTTTATTATCTTTAATCTTTTTTTTTTTTACAGTCCAGTCGTTATCCCCCTCCCGTTCTGCCCTCCCACAGTTCCTCATCCCATTCCTCCTCCCCCTGTCTCCAAGAGGATGTCCCCACCTCACCTCCACACCCCACCAGACCTCCCCACTCCCTGGGGCCTCAATCCTCTTGAGAGTTAGGTGCATCTTCTCTCACTGAAGCCAGACCAGGCCTCTGCTCTATGTGTCAGGGGCCTCATACCAGCTAGTGTATGCTGCCTGGTTGGTGGCTCAATCTCTGAGAGATCTACGGCTCTGGGTTAATTGAGACTACTGGTCTTCCTATGGGGAAGCCCTCTTCCTCCGCTTCTTCTGGCCTTTCCCTAATTTCAACCCCAGGGTACTGACTTCAGTCCATTAATGAAGACGCAGGTTCTCTTCTGTGCTCAGAATGATAGGATGGCAGATCAGGGATGACGAATTCCTTGTTGTTTATAAGAAATGCTAGCTTATTTTAAGTGTTGCTGTTTAACACAAGGAGAAAGCAGGGGTTTTGCTCACGGGAGTCAGCCCATTCACAGCTGGTCACAGAGGTTGCTGTGACTGGTTAGCTCTGACCTGGGGAAGCTAAGTAACTTGGGTGAGGGTGTGGCGGAGATCTCCCTAACTGTATTAGCATATACCTCTGCTTTCTCTTTCCCTTTTACTCACGCACACAGCTGACCCATGCCTTGCTTCAGGTAGTATGAACCTCGGAGTACCATATAAAAACACAGGATTTTCTATGTCCACTCTTTGCTCCCAATAATGACACAGCGACTTTTATATTTATCCATAGGCTTCTAGAATCATAGCTGGGCAGATTCTGAGCTATTCTAACCTGACAGTGCTGGCCTTAGACCACTTCCCAGGCACGTGGCCCCATCACCTGCCATCTTTGTCTTGCTCTGGGCACCTCCTTCATTAGCGACTCTCCAGATCCCATCTGAGTCCCTGTCTCTCTAGCTGAAGCCCCACCTTCTGCTCTCCTGCCCAGCTATAGGCTATCCTGCTCTTTATTTGACCAATCAGGAGGTGATGAACAACAACATTTCTCAAAATACTGAGTCACAACCAAGTCTGCACTGCAACCCGCTGTCTGGGTCCAGAAATCAGCATTTGAATGCACAGTGCTTAAAAATGTCCCCCACCAATGCCTTGATACTGGTAATGGGCTCTGGAAATCAAACATACATGTGTGCCTGCTTTTAGACATTCATGTGTGCCTGCTTTTAGAGTTCCTTCATGTGTGTGGTCACCACAAGTTTTCCTTTCCGTGCCTTTATGCCTAAGGAGAAACTTCTGTCTTGTGGTTTCTTATTTGTATCCTGGCAGATGGCCACTTTAGCAAAGTGTGCCACAGAAGAACCAACCACTATGAGGGGACAGTGGCCATTTGGGCTTTTCCTCCAGTAGCTCAAGCTTTGTGGCATCTTTTGCACAAGTGTTCATAGAGCTATCTGTCACCCTGCGGTACTGTGAAGTTGAGACCCTGGCATGAGAGCTCTGAGGTGCTAGGAAGTGTCTTTGCACGCATGACCAAGATTGGATGTGAGCTGCTTTTACCTAACTGCATGTGGTCTTAGATTGTGGGAACAAAACCCAGCTTAGAAGAAATCCAAACTAAGAACTGATTTTCCTGACACTTCCCATGTAAAGAATAAAAGATCCATCTTTATGTCCAGCATGGCTGAAGGCCCATGAATGCCAGACTAAGAGCATACGTTAATCAGTGTGTTGGCGGCAACCACAGATTCTGCCACGCTAGCTGCATTCCGGAGAGTAGGTGGGCTGTTTGTAGGAGAGCTGAGCTCCTATAGGCTATGCACACAAGCCTTCTGTGCAGCCCTCCAGGAGACCTCCAGGAGACCTCCAGGCATCCATTGTAGGGCTGAGGCCTTGGTGCAGATGAATTTGCAGCTACTGCGGAACACCAACAATAACTCTTTCATTCTGATCTATGTGTACCGTAGTTTGTGACATACATTTGCATTGCATAATTCTTTTCCTAATTTTTTATTATTTAAATGCATCTTATATGTCAAACATGAATAATAATATTTAGTATTTTGTGAGTCAAATAATTTGTTCAACTTTTATATTGATATCCTTTCATACCCTAAAAATGTCATTAATAAATATTTAATACTGTCCATAGCTGGATCCTATATCTAATGTTGAATACTAAATTGTTTCAAAACATACAAAATATTCTTTAGGAATTAAACATAGTAAAAGAACATAAAACATTAAAAATGAATCATTAAGAAATAGATTCAAAAGCCCTTATGATACCACCTGACATAGTGAGAGTGTATTTAAAAGACATTATATATCTGTGTACATTGTCTAACAATCAGTTTACTTTAAAAAATTATCAGTGTTTCTAGGAGAGAAATTATCAGTAAGTATATTTTAAAAATTTCAAAATAGCAAAAACTCTTTGAAGTTAAACATTAAGAGAATGTTAATTTTAAGCACACTGAGAAAAATTATCAATAATATTTCCATGATGTTTGTAGAACATGATTTTAATATTTTCAACTGTTAGTATTCAACAAACAGAATAGTTATTTTAAGATATACTTCATTGTTATGTCTTCCTTTTCATTTCTGATTTAATTAATTTGAATAGTGTCTCTGTGCCCTCTGGTTAGGCTGGCTAAAGGTTTATCCAACTTGTTGATTTTCTCGAAGAACCAGCTCCTGGTTTTGTTGGTTCTTTGTGTAGTTCTTTTGTTTCTATTTGGTTTATTTCCTGCCATCGACTCCTGTTGGGCACATTTGCTTCTTTGTGTTCTAGAGCTTTCAGGCGTACTATCAAGCTACGAGTGTAAGCTCTCTCCAGTTTCTTTTTGGAGGCACTTAGAGCTATGAGTTTTCCTCTTAGCACTGCTTTCATTGTGTCCCATAAGTTTTGGTATGATATGTCATCATTTTCATTAAATTCTTAAAAAGCCTTTAATTTCTTTATTTCTTCCTTGACCAAGTTATCATTGAGTAGAGCATTGTTCAGCTTCCATGTATATGTGTGCTTCCTGTTGTTTTTGTTGGTATTTAAAACCAGCCTTAGTCCATGGTGATCTGATAGGGTGTATGGGATTATTTCAGTCTTCTTGTATCTGTTGAGGTCTGTTTTGTGACCAATTATATGGTCAATTTTGGAGATGGTACCATGAGGTGCTGAGAAGAAGGTATATTCTTTTGCTTTAGGATGAAATTTCTATAAATATCTGTTAGCTCCATTTGGTTCATAACTTCTGTGAGTTTCACTGTGCCTCTGTTTAGTTTCTCTTTCCAGGATCTGTCCATTGCTGAGAGTGGGGTGTTGAAGTCTCCCACTATTATTGTGTGGGGTACGATATGTGCTTTGAGCTTTACTAGAGTTTCTTTTATGAATGTGGATGCCCTTGCATTTGGAGCACAGATGTTCAGAATTGAGAGTTCATCTTGGTAGATTTTTTTCCTTTAACCAGTATGAAGTGTTTTTCCTTATCTTTTTTGTGTTTTTTGTTTTGTTTTGTTTTTTTGATAACTTTTGGTTGAGAGTTGATTTTATTCAATATTAGAATGGCTAATCCAGCTTGTTTCTTGGGACCATTTGCTTGGAGAATTGTATTCCAACCTTTTACTCTGACATAGTGTCTGCTTTTATCACTGAGGTAAGATTCCTGTATGCAGCAAAATGCTGGGTCCTATTTACTTATTCAATCTGTTAGTCTGTGTCTTTTGGGGGAAATTGAGTCCATTGATGTTAAGAGATATTAAGGAAAAATGATTATTACTTCCTGTTATTTTTGTTGTTAGAGGTGGAATTATGTTTGTGTAGCTATCTTCTTTGGGGTTTGTTGAAAGATTACTTTCTTGCTTTTTTTCTAGGGTGTAGTTTCCTTCTTGGAGTTTTCCATCTATTATCCTTTGTAGAGATGGATTTATGGAAAGATATTATGTAAATTTGGTTTTGTCATGGAATATCTTGTTTTCTCCGTCTATAGTAATTAAGATTTTGCTGGGTATAGTAGCCTGGGCTGGCATTTGTGTTCTCTTAGGGTCTGTATGACATCTGCCCAGGATCTTCTGGCTTTCATAGTCTGTGGAGAGAAGTCTGGTGTAATTCTGCCTTTATATGTTACTTGTCCTTTTTCCCTTACTGCTTTTAATATTCTTTCTTTGTTTAGTGCATTTGGTGTTTTGATCATTATTTGACGGGAGGAATTTCTTTTCTGGTCCAGTCAGTCCATTTGGAGTCCTGTAGGCTTCTTGTGTGTTCATGGGCATCTCTTTCTTTGGGTTGGGGAAGTTTTCTTCTGTAATCTGATGAAGGTGTTCACTGCCCCTTTAAGGTGGGAATCTTCCCTCTCTTCTCTACCTGTTATCCTCAGGTTTGGTCTTCACACTGTGCTCTGGATTTCCTGGATGTTTTGGGTTAGGAGCTTTTTGCCTTTTGCATTTTCTTTGACTGTTGTGTCAATGTTTTCTATGGTATCTTCTGCACCTGAGATTCTCTCTTCTACCTCTTGTATTCTGTTGCTGATGCTTGCATCTATGACTCCTGATCTCTTTCCTAGGTTTCTAACTCCAGAGTTGTCTCCCTTTGTGATTTCTTTATTGTTTCTATTTCTATTTTTAGATCCTGGATGGTTTTGTTCATTTCCTTTGCCTGTTTAATTGTGTTTTCCTGTAATTCTTTAAGGAATTTTTGTGTTTCCTCTTTAAGGGCTTCTAGCTGTTTACCTGTGTTCTCCTGTGTTTCTTTAAGCAAGTTATTTATGTCCTGCTTAAAGTCCTCTATCACCATCACGAGAAGTGATTTCGATCCAATCTTGCTTTTCTGTATGATCATATACCCAGGACTTACCATGGTAAGAGAATTGGGTTCTGATGAAGCCAGGTAACTTTGGTTTCTGTTGCTTATGTTCTTAAGCTTGCCTCTTACCATTTTATTATCTCTAGTGCTGCCCGTCCTCACTATATCTGATTGAAGCCTGTTCTTTCTGTGATCCTGGTTGTATCAGAACTCCTCAGACTTCAGCTGTCTCTGTGATCCTGTGATTCTAGGATCCTGTAATACTGAGATCCTAGGTGTGTCAGAGCTCCTGGGAGTGGAGCTTCTTCCGAGTGTTGTGGGACTGGCTGCAGAGTTTGAGCCCAGGTCTGCTCAGACGGGATGGAACCTGTGCCACTCACTGTTCAGGTTGAATTCCTGGGTGCCTGGGTCCTACTGGTCCCAGTTACTCCCGGTGTTGGGGCAGATGTTGTGTCCTCCTCGCCTCTGATCCTATGATCTTGGGTGTGTTAGGACTCCTGGGAGTGGAGCTTCCAATGGGTGTTGTGGGACTGGCTGCGGAGTTCGTGCCCAGGGTCTGCTCAGGGCAGCAACCCGGAAGGGCTGCATTGCAAATCTAATTTGTCATCTTTTTTTGAAGTCTCTTTGATCCCAACAGCTGCTCATTTCTAAACCTTGCATTTGTACCCTATGGGCTCCCTGGTTATTTCTTTCTCTCTCTCTCTCTCTCTCTCTCTCTCTCTCTCTCTCTCTCTTAAAACTTTTAAATGATTTATTATGTTTTTTTTTATTCGCATTGGTGTCTTGTATGTCTGTGTGAAGTGTTGGATTTCCTGGAACTGGAGTTCCAGACAGTTAGGAGCTGCAATGTGGGTGCTGGAAATTGAACCTGGGTCCTCTGGAAGAGCAGCCAGCACTCTCACCAACTGAGCCATCTCTCCATCCCCAGTTATTTTTCTTTTATAGTGAAATACAGACATGAAATTCACTTTCTTTGGATGTGGGGTAAAAGTTAAATGTATCCACTGCACTGCAGATCTATCCTAGCTGTTCCCAAACAGAAATTTTGTAGCCATCAGACAACAGCTGCATCCCTGAGGCCCTTGCAGCTCTGCTTTGTGAAGTGGTCCAATCTAGGTATCTCATCTAAATGGAGTGGTGTCTATGGGGCTCATCCCCGGAATGACCTTCCTCTTTAAGGCCAAGGAATATTCCTTGGCGTGTCTATAGCATGCTGTGCTTCTCCATTCGCCTGCCTAACCAAATCTGGCTTGCGCCCACTTTTTGACTAATATGAGTCCATGTCACTGTGAATTTCATGTAAATTTTGAAACTGCCTTCAAGAAGAGACCAAGTTTAGAACAGAGATTAAAAGCAAGAGGTTCTTAACATCAAACTAAAGCTCCCAGAAGCTGTGGCCCGCCCCTGCCTCACCTCCCGCTTCAGGAGCTCGGACAGACATTAGAATGCTAACCCAGTGACAGCCATTTATATTGTTTCCTCCTGTTCTGTTTGCTTTCAGCTCTAATCTAAGACCCCCAAGCTTGCTTTAAGTTGCTAAATTTCCATCCCATCCCATATATTAAACCTTAGCCTTAAAAAAAAAAAAAAAAAAGGAATTAGCTTAGAGACTCAAAGGATTTAACTCTTGTAATCCCCAAAATCCTCAAATAAAAAGTGGCGTATGGGGCTGGTGAGATGACTCTGTGATTAAGAGCACTGACTGCTCTTCCAGAGGTCCTGAATTCAAATCACTAGTTCAAATCCCAACAACCATATGGTGGCTCACAGCCATCTGTAAAGAGAAACAAATAAAAAAAATTAAAAAACAAAAAACAAAAAACAAAAACAAAACCTATGGGCTGGAGCAAGCGGGGCCTGGAACAGAGCAAGAGGGAAATGGGAAGGGGGAAAAAAAGTGGCATATGACCTTTCTTGGTTTCATCAGAACCCACAGGTGCCTTTACATGTAGCCCGCAGAGGTAAGAGGTCACTGCCAGTCAGGGAGCCAGTCTGTCTTTATTGCCTCCATGGGTGTAGTAAACGTTGTAACACAGGTCCTCAGTGACTTGCAGACCTCAGTTCTCCTCACTCTAAGTATTTCCTTCTTCCTCTCCACCCAGCGTGGCTCCCAGGTCCCACCCCAGGTTGTTGCAGGAGGCAAACTGCCTACTCCTGGCTTCTGTCCTGACCCTATGGGGACTGCGTGGGTGACAATACTGACAGCTTCATTTCTGCATTCTTGTGACCTGAATTTATGTACCCGCTTAACACTGAAAAATAATAAGTATATTACATCTTTTCTTTCCCCAGAAGAAATAATCGAGACCACAGCTTGGAAAATATATTAAATTTATATGCAGTAGATGTTATTCCCCCAATATTCACGGTGGATTTTTTTCTTTCTATTTCAAAATACATTACAAATAAGTGAAATAAGTGAAATGTACCATATCCAATTCACAATAACCACAGTCATGTTATTAGTTACTGATTTGGGCTAAAAGAATAAACATGTTACAGGGATGCTAATCACATGATGATACTTTCAACGTCCCAGGTGGGGAGTTTCTGAACTGTTTTCTGGGAGACAAGCTGGCTTCACTTCCAGCTGAGGTGTACTTAATCGTGATAAATTATGTGCTGTTCGGCAGGCTCCTCTGTGGCAGAGCAAAAATATTTGTATATTTTTCATATCTTTTTCAGCCTGATGGAGGGCAAAGCAAAATGCCCACTTTGATAATAAGTAGAAAGCAGCTTGCGTCAGCACTCAAAATCCCAGGAAAATAAGCTTAGTCTGAGTAGTTAGAGCCATCGTTTCCAGCCTGGACTGCATAAAGGAATACCAGCCATTTTGAAAACCTCCCCCATGTGACCCCAAGTCAAGGTTGAACACCACAAGTTAATTTGAAAGGGGATCTGGATGGGATTGCGGTCCCCCATGTGAGAAATGGTGAGGGGAAATGAGTGGTGCAGTAATCTGCAGTGGGAACACCAGAGAGAAAGTGAAGCCCCGGGGTCGCCATGTTGGAAGTGACAGTTATTACCTCAAGCCTGGGTGAGGCTGCCATTGACGAATAGGAAGCAGCCTTAAGGGAAGCCTGTGGTGTGGCATCAGCAGCTTAGGACAGAGTGGAATCCAGCGGTAGCTCTAGAGGGGTGAAGGACAACAGACCATAGTACAAAATCACAGGAAAGCTTCAGAGTTATCTCAAAATATTGATATTCATGGATGGATGGATGGATGGATGGATGGATGGATAGATGGATGGATGGATGGATGGATAGATAGATAGATAGATAGATAGATAGATAGATAGATAGATAGATACTGTGCATATATAGATATATCCCAGAAATCTGGCTTAGTTCACATATAGCAAGAAGGCGTTGGGACCATATGAGTGGCAAAATTTAGTGCTCAAAACGAGGGAGAGAAGTGGTTTCTAAATTTACAAGGACTCTAGATTACTCAAGGCTAAGACATCACATAAAATAAACCAGTGTGGTACATACCTGTTACCCCAGCGCTTGTGAAACAAAGGCCAGTGGATTTTCAGTTTGAGGTCATTGGGGTTACATAAAGAGAACCTGTCTCTAAAGTAGGTAGAGAAAGAGGAGAACACAGTTAAGGGGTAAGTAAGTAAGTAATACGGGTAAGCTCAGGGGCATCAGTGGACAGGGATGGGTCAGAGGAAATACTACTGCCTCTGGGGGAGGTGGCACATGAGTGACTGCTTCCAGCGATGGTCAAGGTGTTGCTGCTGATGCTGGGGTGTATCCCTGTAAGGGATGCTGCAATGAACTGCTCTGTGCCCCAAGGGGACTCTGAACATATCATCCTCTGTCTTCAGGAATAGATAACCTCTATGAGAGGGCGCTCCACATCCGCAAGCTCCTCCTGACCTTGCCCAGGTCGGTCCTTATCGTGATGAGATACCTGTTTGCCTTCCTCAATCAGTAAGTACACCTCCTTGCTCTGCCAAAATGCCCGCCTGTATCCTCTGTGTTCTTGGATCCGGTCAAATGTGTACTAAGTTCCGTTCATCAGCAGAGTCGAAGGGAAAGTGATTGAGTGTAGACAGAAGGAACATTTTTTTTTCCTCCAGAAATCAAGGTCTTTCTATGATGCATGAATAGTCTACTCCAAATAGAGAAACTGTAGCTGGTCATAAATGTAAAGTATCCAAATTACTGCTATAAATAACACTTTCGAGTGAAATATGTGTTTTTCCAAGATCCATCCTAAGCACGTGTCATAAGTGGTTTTTATCAAAATGATGTAAAACCACCTTGTCCTAGAAAAAAAAAAATCTGTCATTTTTTTTAAACATTGTAGTCAGGGATGGAGGGGAATTGTAGATGACTTAGACATCAATCCAAAAGTAGAATTTTCACAAATTTGCTGTAATGAGACCTTGTCAAGAAGAAAATAGACATAATACAGTCTCTACTATGATACAAGAATTTTTAAAAGTCACTATATCGTTTTGAAAGAAACTTAACTTTTGAGAGGGCAGTGTTGTTTCCAGTTGCTTTGCTAGCTGCTGCGTGGGATCCATTGTAGACCCTTCTCCCTCGTATCCTATCCAAAAGTCTTCTGCTTTGCCACCTTTCAGTTACACGGCTAGAAGTTCATGATTTCAGCCATTTGGACAGAAGTGCTGCCTTAAAAGGGCGTGAACTGTGGATGCTACCCGTCACTACCTGTGGCTAAGCCTGATCACCCAGGCAGTTGTCGGAGCTGAGGAAGAGCTCCATCTTTACCTCAGAATGAATGCTTCCCCTCCCCCAACTGCTGTGGATGCTGAGGCCCAACAGTGCTGTTCTCACTGTGAGCCAGCGACCCACAATGACGAGGAAAGCAGTGTCCAACCAAAAATGTCATCGAAGCCTGAATGTAATGCTTCATGAAGCTCGAGCAAATGGCTAACACCTCGTGAGTCAGGCAGCTAGTGCTGCCTTTAGTGCCCAAAGATGCCCACACTAACCTACAGGGCCCCACCTCAGCCCAAGATGCTCGACACAGGAATCCTGAAAAGAGAGATTAGCTGTTCTTTTCTGCTATAAAATCAAAACTTAGAAATCATCTTTTTTTTTAAATCAAGTTTATGTTCTTCAAGCCAGGAGAAAATAAAGACCTAGAAGGATTGAGCCTGATCCTTCCCACTGAGCCCAGGTGTGAATTTTGAAATTTGGATGATTTTTATTCTAAATCTCATTTCTTCCCCAACCCCATGTTTCAAAGTCATCTGTCACTCAGTTGCCTGGTGGTATTGTGTGAAGCTTTTGGGGGGATGGGGTGGGGAGATGTTGTATATTTGAGAAATGGCAGAAGGGAGGGACATATGGTACCTGTGGAGAGCGCTCTTTGCATTTTCCACTCTCCCTCTCTGGACTATCTTATCTCCACTCAGGGCTAAAGGGCTGTGTCAGGTTGTGTCTTGGACACACTGTGTCTGTCACGACCTCACAAAGGCTGCTGCGGGTCCTTTTTCCCTCTCCTTGTCTACTCACCTGCCGTTTACATTTCCTTTTGTGGCTGACATTCTATACACCAAGAGAACACCTCAGAACTCTCTGAAGAGTTGAAGATTCCCTGGGTGTTAGAGGCCAGGCATTAAAGAGCAAGCTCGCTTGGAGTCGCCTGTGACGCGGTTTCATGAATATCTGTAATATCGAGTTTAGAAACCAGTAGTAGACAGCCAGGAGTGCCCCCAGGGCTTTCCCACCTGAAATACAATAAGAGAATTAAGGGTTTCCTCCTTTGTCTCCAGCTTTCCATGTCTTTTTGTGGCAAGGGTTGTCACCTAGTGGTGGTAAGCACACAGCAGCAGGTTTTTTAACCTGCAGTTGTGCTTTGCCTCCTCAAAGAAAAGATGTTTTTTGTTTTTATTCTAGTTTCTTTTTAATGTTTTTTTTGGGGGGGTATGAATAAAAACTAAGATAGTTTTGAATGGTATGGTGAATTTAAAGATATTACCCTGAGGCTTTATGGGAGTTGTACCGTACAGATTCACAGGTTCACTGCACTATGAGCCTTGCATCAATCTTTGCAAGTGGAGCTCGTCTGCTTCATCCTTAGCTCTATTGGGGTTGAGGTTGTTTTAAACTCACGACTTTAGGAAACGCCTCTCACTCACCCAAAGAGGATGTGTGTTACCCTCATGTCCGAGCTAGTGGAACATAGTCCTCCTACTCTATTTGGGGTCCAGTGAGCCAGCTCTAAGTATGATGGGTATTAATTTTTTTTCTCTAACGATAAAAGACAAATAAAATTGTTTAATCCAATTTTCAAAATATGAGGTCAGGGCGCTGGAGAGGCGGCTGGTGGCCAAGTGTGTGCACTTGTCTTCTGAAGGCTGAGTTCAAATCTCAACGCCCACCGTAGATGGCTCACAACCACCTGTAACTCCAGCTCCAGGGGACCTGACACCTCTTCTATCCTCCACAGGGCACCTGTACCCTCATGTGCACATGCACACAAACACACATACATACTTTTTTTTTTTAGAAATAAATTCAAATTATGGCCAGGGGGGAGTGGCACTCACCTTGAATCCCAGTACTGTGGCGGCAGAGGGATCTCTGTGAGTTGGAGGACAGCGTGGTCTACAGAGCCAGTTCTAGGACAGCCGGGTCTACATAGAGAAAATAAAATAAAATAAATAAATAAAGATCAGAGTACTTAGTATCCTGTTAAGCGCTTTGTTTCCCCAAACCGTCTGTTACAAGCTGCTTCCCCTTCCTTTTGCAGCCTCTCCCAGTACAGTGACGAGAACATGATGGACCCTTACAATCTGGCCATTTGCTTCGGCCCAACACTGATGCCGGTTCCGGAGATACAGGATCAAGTGTCTTGCCAGGCACATGTGAATGAAATTGTGAAGACCATCATCATCCATCACGAGACCATTTTCCCAGATGCGAAAGAACTGGATGGCCCCGTGTATGAGAAATGTATGGCCGGAGGCGACTACTGGTGAGTCCAAGAACGGAGCCCTCCATCTCAGGGACACACAGTTCCTGACTGAATTATAAAAGTGAACTACCAGGGGGTTTAAAGTGCTTACAGCACCCACACTGTCTGCCTGTAACCCCAGTGCCAAGGCAAGAGAGTCTCAGCAGCTCGCTGGGCACCCCACCTCTGCAAACAGTGACCTCCACGTTCAGTTAGAGAGACTGCTTCAAGAAATAAGGGAGGAGCAATCCAGTAAGACACTGGTCTCGGACTCTAACGTCTACATACCCAGGCATGAGCCAGTACACCAGCATACACACGTATACACACACACGCACACACACACATACACACAAATAAATAAATAAATAAAATTAACTGCCCATGAACTACAAAAGGTTAATTTTTAAAAAGGAAAAATAAGCGGGGTGTGGTGGCGCAC
>NC_034598.1:54985954-54988993 GCF_900095145.1 Mus pahari
AAAAAAAAAAAAAAAAAAAAAAAAAAAGGAAAAATAGACAAAAGAAGAAAAAGTAACACAAGCATTTGAGATAAGTTTACAACAGTGGCATTCGTGGCGATGAGGGCTTTATTATGAAGCCACGTTGTTCACATCCTCTTTTCTAGATCACTCTGACCCCTCTGGGCCTCTGTAAACAGTAATAGTTTTGCCTTTTAAGGGTTTGTTTATATCGGGGTGTGCATTGTACACTGGCCAGTGGGTCCATGTAGTGAGTACCAGGACTACCTGGAGAGAGATGTCTCAGAGAGAGAAAGACAGGGACAGACAGAGACAGACGGAGAATAAGGGGTTTGCTGCCAGAGACAAACAGACAGACAGACAGAGAGACAGAAGGAGGGAAAGATTAATTTTTACCATTATTCTAGTTCAAGAAAAGATGACTAAACAAATTAATGGACTTCATTTCCATTCTTGGGTTTTATTTGGGTCTGGGGTTTGGTTTATCCAATGCTGGAGATCAAATACCTTGTCCATTTGGCAAGCAGTCTGGCACTGACCTGTGTCTTCCCAGCCTAATCACATAGCTTTATCATCTGGTTATTATTAGACAAGTTTCTAAACACTCTCTTTTCGCTAGAGCCATGTCAATCTAATACATTTTTTTATTCCTTTTTTAAAAATTTTCCCTCTTACTAGTAAATATGAAAGTAGTCCGGGTCACTATGAATAACTTTATATTAATGTTTTGAGACTAAAAATGTCTAAGATAGTATGACTTCCCAGCCAAGTAACACAAGTAACAGTCAATTGAGTTACCCTAAAAGGCAGAAATCTTAAAATGTCTGTGCTCGTTATTTGGTATTTGATGCGTGTGCTTCAGCCATTTTTCTATAAATCATAAATAACAAAAGAAGTCTCAAATCCTCGAGGCCCTCTATTGCGTCAGCTTGTCAGGGCACTTATTAATCAGTGATTTACTTATCATGAGTATTCTTCAAAATAACTTTAGAGAGGTCAGTAACTCAAAGGTTAGCATTTAATATTAATATTATTTAATAGTCACTGGGAACAGCCCAGGAACCTTAGTCTTCTTTTTGTTGCTCTGACAGAGTACCACTGACTGATAATTTAGGAAGAAGAGAACTCCTCACGGTTATGGAGGCTGGAAGGGCTCCTCTGAAGGCCTCCGGTGAGGACCTTCGTGCTCCCTAACACGGTCAGGGAGAACAAGACACAGGTGTGCACGCCCAGATCTCTGGGGCCTCCTGTGGCCCTGTGGCCTCCTGTGGCCCTGGTCTAATTCCCTCACTAGGTGCCACACAGGGATTTGCGAATCCTGACTCCATTTTTGGAATTTTTGGAAACCTAGTGAAACCATACCACAGATACATCTGATCCAGAGCCCGTGAGCCCTCCCAGTCTCGGGCTTGTGGAGGAGGGGCAGGGTCTGAAGGACCTTAAGTCGCACCTTTCTCAGGAGACCGCTGAGACCATCCACAGGCCGAGCAGAGGGGAAGCAAGAACCTAAGAGATTTTTTTGAAAATACTTTTCCCCACTTAAGTCGTACACAGTGTGGTCGTTAAGAAAACCGGGTGTCGCTATTCCCACAGGTACTGCTTTCAGAACTCGGAGCCAAGTGTGCTTGCTTGCAGTTCTGGGTTGCAGTGGCACTGTTACATGTGAAATTCAATTCAGCAATATTGACTCGAGTATGTATATGACAGGTACCAACTAAAGTCTTCCTCTGGGAGAGTAAGTGAATAAACTCAATCATGCTGAGATACATAACTTCATTTCACAGACATATTTACTTTAAATAACGTCATTTCACAGTCATATTCACTTTGAGGCCAGTGTCGGAGCTGTGCTAGGCTCTCCCACGTGTAGGGCCGTGTGAGTAAAATCTACTGTCTCCGTGTTGTATCAAAGACAAAGTAGGCAGTGGTGGTGCACGCCTTTAATCCCAACACTTGGGAGGCAGGAGCAGGCCAATCTCTAGGTTTGTGGCCAGCCTGGTCTACAGAGTGAGTTCTAGTACAGCCAGGGCTACACCAGAGAAACCCTGTCTTGAAAACAAACAACAAAGACGAAGTATGTAGATCTGTAGTGAGCATTTGGATATGATTCCAGAGCATTGTGGTTCTGCTGCTTTCCCAAATGGCCTGTGTGATAATAGCCTTGCAGCCAATAGCATGGACTGAAGAATGTTCTGTTTATAGTGTTTCTATAAGAATGTGTTTGTGTGTGTGTGTGTCTCTGTGTGTGTGTGTGTGTGTGTGTGTGTGTGTGTGTGTGTGTGGCAGCAAACCCCATCTATCTTCCTGTCACTGGGGTACAGGAGCACAGAGTCATGGCCTGGCTTGTTCGGTGGGTCTAGGGATTCACACTTTGGTCCTCATGCTTGCACACTGATCCATCTCCCTAGCCCAGCATCATTCTTTTTAAACACAGAGTCAGTAATATGGCAGTTACCCTTGTCCCACTGGCTCTGCAAGTGGGTTTTTCAAGTAATATCATGTTGGTATTTGTGGTCAAAATCTTCTATTAGCAAACATCTGAAGGCAGCTAGTGGTGAGTGATGTTAAAGTTTCGAAAAACAGGATAATAAAAACATGAAATGAATGCACGTCAAGAGAGGATAGAAAAGATGCCACAGTCACCTCACAGAAGTCAGAGAATTCTCAGCCTGTATGGCGATAAAAATGGTGAATTGGATCCACAAAGATTTCCATCTGTTGAGCAATAATCAAACGTTCTCTGCCTGAAGTCAACTAATTCGCATTTATTTAGAATTATTAAGAGAATGTAAAAGAATTATTAGTAATACTTTTTTCCTGTAAGTAAACTTGTCACAATAGGATTGTAAAAGATGAATGCATACATACACATGTACAGACACATATGTACACACATGTATATACACATACATATGTATATCATATGTACACACGCCAAAATTTTTTTACTTTTCCTATCACTGAGGTAAAACATCCCAACAAAAGCAACATGTGGGTAGAAGTAGCTTCTTCTGCCTCCTTCACAGGTCCAGGCCACAG
>NC_034598.1:54990067-55015085 GCF_900095145.1 Mus pahari
CCCCCCACCTCTGCTCCCCTACCCACCCACTCCCACTACTTGGCCCAGGCCTTGCCTTGTGCTGGGTCATATAAAGTTTGCAAGACCAAGGGGCAGAGGCTGATCTCTTAAGTTATTCTCGAGCACCCCAAAATTGATGCTGTTAGAGTGACCATCATACACATACATGTGTGTCCATATGCACAGCCTCAGAGCCAGATAATTAGTGGAGCTGCAGCATCCAGATGCCCAGCGATGTTTTTGCAGTAGATGTCTTGTGGGCGTCTCTTTGCTATGAGAATTATTCCCTTAGAAAATAACACTCTTTGGTTTCATATACATTTCTGTTTCCACCCAACAGCGACAGCCCCTACAGTGAGCATGGCACATTGGAGGAGGTGGACCAAGACGCTGGCACAGAGCCCCACACCAGTGAGGACGGTGAGTCCCGGGCTGGTGCTATGTCCGTTGCTTTTGTTTTTTTCTGAACAGTAGAGTTCCCAGACTTCTTTTGTTTGATTTAGTGTGTTTCAGTTTGCTATTCATCTTCTCTCATGTTATATCTAAGAACTGGGTATATGCGCTTTAAAAACTGCCCTCTCTGCTCTAAGGCTCATCTTTTCCTGTGCTCATTTTAAAGCAAGCAAGTTTATCCATCTTTCTGTCATTTTTTCCCCCTCTCTTGGTCAACTTTTTTCCTGAGAGAAGGAAGGTACCTCTCCTGTGTCCTTTCCTTCCCTACACTCAACACTCAACAGCCTTCCCTCCTCACCCACTGCCCTCCTCACCCACTGCCCTCCTCACCCACTGCCCTCCTCACCCACTGCCCTCCTCACCCACTGCCCTCCTCACCCACTGCCCTCCTCACCCACTTCCCTCCTCACCCACTTCCCTCCTCACCCACCTTCAGACACGTTCTTATGACTGCAGGTCTGGCTCTACACACCAGGTCTCTACAGCATGTCCATCTTGTCTGACTGAAACCATATTCCTACCAACCGGTAACGCCCAGTCCTTCCAGCCCTGGGACACCTTTGTCCCTTTGACTCAATGAAATTGACTATTTTAGGCTCTCAACATAAGCAGAGCCATGCGATCTAGCTTACTTCAGGTCCACCCATCCGTCCTTGTTGGAGCATGTCCTCCTTTTTAAAAGTCCAGACGGCACTCTGTTGCCTGGGTATGCCCCACTCTCTGGGCCTATCCGACTTCTCTGGGACGCACTCCCACATATTCCCTTGTGACTGGTGCTATAGGGACCATCCCTAGGACGGTGACTCCGATTTCAGTTCTTTTGGGTCAGCATCTGAATTCTAGACCACATCATCTATTTTAAATGTTAGGACACCTCTACTCCATTGTAGGTCTCCAACATGACGATGTGCACACGACTCCTGCTTCTCTAGACCCTGACATTTATGGTCCGTCAGGAAGCACAGAGTGGGCTCTCACGGCAGTTTGGATTTGCATGTCCTGGGTGGTCGTGACACCAGTCGTTCGCCATGTGCGCTGTGGTTCTGGGTCCCCTTTCTAATCCTTCAGCACTTGGGCTTTCTTATTTCTTATTCTCATTATGGGGTGGGGTGGGGGGTGGGGTCACTTACTTTCTTCCACGTGGTTACATGTCACACCTGTCCTGGCATCTGCTGTCCTTTCAGAGTTATGTGCCTGCCTTCTGTGTGGAAAGTCTCCTCCCGTGTCTTGTCCTTGCCACTGGCCTATGGTGCCGTCTTCATATGGGACAGCCTTGCACTTTGCCCTTTGTGTCTCTTTTGGTCCTTTTCTATTCTCTTGCATTTCAGACTCTCTTTTTCAATTACTTAATTTTTTTAACCTTTAAACCCTGCTGAGAGAAAAGCTACATTTTATTCCTGTTTCACACATGTTGATATAACAAGAGCCACTGCTCTAAACTATTTATAGCTCAGCTATAAATATATAAGATATATAAAGATTTATATATAAATATAGAAGATCCCCAATTATTTAGTATCTCCAAACTCACTTTGATACTTTCTTTTAAGAGACCATTTCTTTTTCTTTTTCTTTTCCTTTTTTCAAGGCAGGATTTCTCTATACAGCCTTGGCTGTCCTGGAACTCACTCCATAGACCAGGCTGGCCTTAAATTCAGAGATCTGCCTGCCTCTGCCTCACCTGTGGTGGGATTAAAGACGTGGCCACCACTGCTGGGCTTTTTCTAACTTTCAAAGTTCAGTGTTTAGCACCAGTTGTTAGCACTTCTCCTGTGCTGATGAGAATTGAGCCCATGACCTTCTGCACGCTAGAAAAGGGCTCTACCGCCAGCCTTTGGGTTTCTTGGTGTTTTTTTCTTTCTTTCTTTTCTTTTCTTTTTCTTTTTTTTTTTTCTTTTTTTATTTTTTTGGTTTTTCAAGACAGGTATAGCCCTGGCTGTCCTGGAACTCACTCTGTAGACCAGGCTGGCCTCGAACTCAGAAATCTGCCTGCCTCTGCCTCCCAAGTGCTGGGATTAAAGGTGTGCACCACCACAGCCTGGTGTTTTGTTTTGTTAAGACAGAGTCTTGCTGTGTAGTACTAGCTGACTATAAGATCACTGTCCCTGACCTCTGCCCAGGGTGCTGGGATTATCACCATACAACACCATGCCCAGTCCCTCTTCTTTAATATCTACTGTAAGTTTTCTATTAGAATGTCTCTAGTTGCATGTAAATTCTCCTTCAATCCATTGAAAGTTTTACCTGGCACACTTAACATATCTGCTGCTTGGTCTTTTTTTTCTTTTTAAGTTCTTTGGTCTTTACTCACATATCTGACCTTTCGTGCTGTGTGTCTGATAACTCTTAACACCTTCTCCCAGTCTCTCACTCACAGGGTCTCTTTCTCCAGCACGCACATAAATTTTTGATGTGTGTCTTAGAACTCTAGCCTCTTGAAGAGCCTTCTCATTTGTTTCTCCCTGGGGCATAGCTGCCTGGAGGACAGTGTGCAGTGTTTAGCTTAAAGGTTTCCACATAGCCTGGCATTGGGCGATTCAGGTGCAAACTCTGAGACCAGCCTAAGTTTGTACCAGAGTCTGAAGACAGATATTTCCTTAGGATGGTAGGGCAGAGCTATATGGTGAGGGAGATGGGAACAGCCTGTGACAAGATACAGAAGACAGTGGGGTCCAAGGATGCTGCACTGAAGTTCTTTGAACACTAAAAAAGTGCAGCTTTTGGGAAAGAAAGGAGCATGTTCAGGTTGCTCAGGCCAAGCAGACCCTAGTCTCGAGCTCCTCTGACAGCATCCTTTTCTTGTCCTGGGTCTGTTTCTCTCCCTGGCTCATCCCTATTTTTTTTCCTCCTCTGCTGACTTCTGAGTATTCCTTTACTTTCTCCAGGTTAGGTAAAACCCAACCATTTCTCTCTCCCCACATACAAATTCCAACATCACTTCATCTGTCAAATCTCTACCTTTCGACTACAGGAGAGAATCTTGGTTGAACACTCAACACTGTAGATCTCATTTTTGTTTGGTCACGGCCACCGCTTTTTGCTGCCATGAAAAGCGATGCCCTCTAAGGACACGCTCTTACCACAACCAGCCTTCAGAGTTCTGTAGCCACATCCACTGGAACGCCGGCTGCAGTTTCCACTGTCAGATGCTGTGCTTTCTTCGCTCCATCATGACATCACTACAGAGACCAAACCCTGTTTTCAGGACAGGCAGTCACAGTACAAAACTAACCACTTCAAGGGCAGTAGATGATGAATCTAGAAGGAAGCATATTAGGGATGATAAAGTGCTCACCACACTATTACATAATACTAAAAGTATAAGACTGTGAGCTTAGAACTTGCTAACACCAGGCAGCCACTCTGCTGAGACCATGTCCCTGTGCTGAGGCACACTTAGCAAAGTCATGCAGAAGCACTAAGTAATCGTGTTACACCCTTGCTATGATTGGTATTGATGTCAGCAGTAGCAACATTCTAAAAAGCCTCTGCAGGACCCCAAAGGACCATAAGACTCTCGGTATGAAAGAGTCGTGGCGCCCCATGCCCTGAGATTGATTTGCGATGCACTGCACAGATCGAGATGTCTGTAAATAGCTTATTGATTGACACTTGACTGTGAAATGGCTCCCAGAAGAGTACGAAGAGGTCAAAATAATGGAATTGCTGAAAATTACTTGTTGATATACTAGCATTACCACTAAAATGGTCGTCTGATGCACGCGCTCATCTTTGTATCACCTGCCCCACAGTTCAGTAGGTCTGGTGAATCTGATAACCCTGGTGCTTGTTATGGGAAAAGGCAATGATAAAAACTTGTAACTGTCACCAGGTCGAGATTCTGCAATTATTTAAATACAATGTATTGTTGTTCTGGATGGCCTCAAGATAACCTGGCAGGTACTGAGAGCAGCAAAGAACCTCTGACCCTTTCTCCTTCACACATTACGCATAGATTACATATCACGCCCTCTCTACTAGCTTTTCATTTTTAAATTAAAAATATAAATATAAGGAAGTGTTGACACAGGGTTCATAAATCCTGTGTCATGACGTTGCTTTTAATAAATGAGCAGGTCTTCACGAGTGTATTTGTTTCTATCCTCTGGGGGAAACTGGAGTGCAGATCTTGGTATCTCGTCATCTCAGGTCAAGCAGGATAGGTTCTTTCTCTGGCAATGTAGAACAAAGGGCCATTCTATGTAAATGAAAGTTCTATCCTCTCTTCTATAAATATTCACTGCTACACTCACCTTGCTGTGATAAATGTGAGGTGGGGCGGTATGCTATTTGATTTTCTCATCCCTCTGGCAGAAGTGCTAAAAGCAGCAGCAGAGGAAGGAGATGTTTGTTTTGACTCATAATTCATTTCCCGAAGTCCCTCATGGTGGGCATGACATTGTGACAGCGCGAGTGATAAGTAGCTGGTCATCCTGTTCAGGGAACAGAGAATTTGGCAGGAACCTGGCCTACCTATAACTCCCTAGCCCTGTCCCCTCAGGTCTAAACTGCCAGGAAAGCCCCACATCCAAAAAGGTCTGTGATGTCCAAAACAGTGCCACCCAGCTGCAGACCATCCATTCAAATCCTGAGCCATGGGGGAACGTTTCACTGTCAACCAAAGCATTACATATGATCTAAAAGTTTTATCCAGTGGCTAAAAGACTTACAAAAGTCTTGTACCCTTTTCCAGTCAGGTTCTGGTGGCATAGCTGGGCACTGTTACATAATTATTTCCTCAAACACTGCCTAGGGGCGTGGCTAGGCACTGTTACATAGTATTTCCTCAAACACTGTTACATAGTATTTCTTCAAACACTGCCTACCATAGAACAGACGCAGGCTTTTTCCTTGTCTCATGGTGATTTGCTGAAGTTTACACAAGACCTTCACAGAAAGGTTTCTGAGTTTGTTCATTTTCTTGCTTCTACTTTACGTGTCTCAGAGAATTTCTAATTTACCAAGCGAGAAAGAAGCCTAGCTTTCTTTACCAAAACCTCTCACCTCGTTATTATCCATAAGTATAGCAGGTGCTGCAGTGAACGCTGGGAAGAATGAACTCTTTCAAATGAGTAGATTGGTTATCAAGAGAAATAGAAAGCAATTTCCTGAACTGTTGAGAGACGGGCAGGCTTTCCTCCAACAGGTTGCCTGCATATTCTAGAATATTTTCACACACCCAGGTTGGAGCAAATGAGGTATATCATTCACTGTGCAGATGTTTCTGTAAGCAAATGAGGCATGGTTTGCTGTGCAGATGTTTCTATAAGCACGTACTCCTCACATTTTTCATTAGATGTACACTCACTACTGAACAGCAGGGACAAGAGTAAGGGGCTGGTAGGAGAGGCAGATGAAGACCTCAAATGGGGGACACTTCTGCAGTAGGTTAAATCACAAAGCACCTAAGATGCTGTATGAATGGGATTATAGTCTGCAATCTTTTGAGTTCTGATGCTGTGTTTACTTGATCACAGACTCTCCCATCAATTATCTCTTGATCCCCAGAAAATAGTTTTTGAATCTAATCTTTTACACTGAGTAGAGGGTGGTCTAACCTATGAATGTCTCATAATTAAATTTTATGAAGCAAAACAAAGTTTTCTTGAATTTTAATGATAATGTTGAGATTCCATATGAAAAAAAATTGGAAAAAAAAAAGCCCACAAGGAGACTAAATGTATCAAATGGCATCTATTAGGATGATTTTATATATTTTTTAAAGCTAATAAAGCATACTTGCTGAAATTGTGGGGTTTTTTCCTGCTATAAATGCCACTAACGTGTTGCAACCACACTCCATCAATGTCAAAAGAAGATTGAAACAACTATGGGGCGGATATTACAGCCAAGGAGAGGTTCTATATGTCATATTGCAGAGTCAAAATCTTTTTATTTTACTGTCATTGTATCTCCAATAAGAGGCTGAGGAAATTAAGATCTAATGCTCAATTTTTCTTTTGCCTAGAAAACAAATGACAACTAGAAGTATCCCCCCTCCCCTCCCCTGACCGCCTCTTATGCCTCCTGTTTGATGGCTCACTCATTGTCCTATTCAGCCTGTTTCTAAAGCCTGATGTTGGCTTCCAGAGAACACTTCGCGCCTTCCTGACATTTTCTGTCTTTTCCCTGTAGAATGTGAGCCCATTGAAGCCATAGCCAAGTTTGACTACGTCGGGCGGTCAGCTAGAGAGCTGTCCTTCAAGAAGGGTGCATCCCTGCTGCTGTATCACCGAGCCTCTGAGGACTGGTGGGAAGGCAGACACAATGGGATCGATGGCCTTGTGCCTCATCAGTACATAGTCGTGCAAGACATGTGAGTGGGCCAAACATCTCAGCTGCCAGAGAATTCCAGCTATTGAAGGGTTGGGGGGGGGTTACAGGAATGGGGGGCAAGGAATTCAACCCCTGGGTCTTGCATAAGCTAAGCATGTGTTCCGTTGCTGAGCTACAGCCCACTAGCCCCCAGATTAAAAAAAAAGACCAAAGTGCACTGAGCAGAATTTTCTACCTTCCTGGTGACTTTAATGCTAAATAATTAAATCACTTTACATGGAAGATGTCTCTTGTCCTTGAAAGTCTACTATCCAATTGGCAATGCATTAGGAGATGGACCCAGAGAAAGCAAGATGGAACTGGTTAGCTGCTTGCCCAGCGGTCACAAAGTCATGAACTCCATCTGCAGCTTATGCCACATAGCCCAGGGTGGTGCTGCCTGCCTGTAATCCTAGCATTCAGGACATAGAAGCTTGAGGCTTAGGAGTTCAAGGCCATCCATGGCTACACGGCAAATACAAGACCTGCCTGGGATAAATGAGACCCTGTCTCGTTTTAAAAAGGAAACAAAAGTTCAGGGTTCTACTACGCAGGATGGTCGCTGGCAGTTCTGAAACAGCCAGTGTCCATTTCCTAAGTTGGAGCGAGAAGAGCTAATGGATGACACCTTTGACGGTGTCTCAGAACAATAACCTCTGCAGAAAATGGCTTGGAGTGTTCTATGGAAAGGATGATTCCCAGAGTAGCCAGTTTGTCTCCCGATGGCCAGCTGTTTCAATCCACAGCTCCCAAGAGGGAGAATACAGAGCCACAGTCCAAGGGTGTTCATTAGTGTCTGTTTCCCCAATGAGAAAGCTCTAAAAGTTCAGAACTATGTAAGGATTTGAGACAATGATGGCGTAAGTGTAAGGCAGAGCTTTCGAAACAATAGACACAGCAGAGTCCCTGACTTCTGAGAATACTATTTCACAGTTTGTTACCAACTTCAAGTAGCTTTCCAGGGAAAAAGAAAATACACCATATAAAGTGAATAGAAATATTTTTACATAGCTTTAGAAATAATAAAGTGTGTATATGACAACTGAAGAAATATGTAGTATATATGTAGACGTGAAGGTATGCATATGTAAACCACTAAACAGAGAGGCCCGTTATCCTTAACGTAAGAACTCCATATATATACACACACATTCTTATTCATTCTAGACACAGAAGGAAAATATTGACCTAATCACAGTTGCCACTTGGTTTAGTGGGTTTTTTCTTGTTTTCTTTTTCTTTTTTTTTTTTCATGTTTTCTTTTTTTGTAATTATCTTATATTTTTATTAGATATTTTCTTTATTTACATTTCAAATGCTATCCCAAAAGTTCCCTATACTCTCCCCCTGCTCCCCTACCTACCCACTCCCACTTCTTGGCCCTGGCATTCCCCTGTGCTGGGGCATATAAAGTTTGAAAGACCAAGGGGCCTCTCTTTCCAATGATGGCCGATTAGGTCATCTTCTGCTACATATGCAGCTAGAGACTTGAGCTCTGGGGGTACTGGTTAGTTCATATTGTTGTTTCACTGTGAGCTTTGTCCTGGAATTCACTGTGTAGACCAGGCTGGGCTCAAACTCACAGAGATCCACCTGCCTCTGCCTCCAAGTGCTGGGATTAAAGGTGTGCACCACCACACCTAGCTGGTGCAATTTGTTATAGAGTTAACTCTTTTGTATGCCTGAAATTTTCAACCTCCTGGCAACAAAATTACATTATGCTTAGCATGAAAATCTACTCTAGGATGCTGGAGAGAGACGCAGGGTTAAAAACACATGCAGCTTTTTGCAGAGGACTTGAGTTCCATTCCCAATACCCACGTTTGGTGGCTCACAAGCACGTGTACCTCAGCTCCAGGGTGGGGGGTAGGGGGAGGATGCTCTCTTCTGGCCTCCCTAGATAGCCTCTGCACTCATATGCACATGCCCCCACGCAGACACACACAGCTAACAAACCTACAAATCAAGGTCAGCCACATGAATAAAAGTCTCCCTCCCTCTTGCTTCCCATTGTTCCAGGGACGATACATTTTCAGACACACTGAGCCAAAAAGCCGACAGCGAAGCCAGCAGTGGGCCAGTCACTGAAGACAAGTCCTCGTCCAAGGACATGAACTCCCCGACTGACCGCCATTCTGACAGCTATTTAGCCAGGTGAGTGGCCTTTGACCGTTAGCTCCTGACCCCCCCTCCTCAGGGGGCTGTGAGGAAGGATCAAAGTGCCCAACCTTAAAGTATCATCCAGTGTCAAAACCTCTTCTGTTTTCTCTTTCTTCTTGACTGTCTAGACAAAGAAAGAGAGGAGAGCCACCCCCTCCGGGGAGACGTCCCGGCAGGACCAGCGATGGCCATTGTCCCCTGCATCCCCCGCATACTCTGTCTAACTCCTCAATTGATCTGGGATCCCCAAACCTAGCCAGTCACCCCAGGGGCCTGTTGCAAAACCGTGGCCTTAATAATGACAGTCCTGAGAGGCGGCGCCGGCCAGGCCACGGCAGCCTGACCAACATCAGCCGGCACGACTCCCTCAAGAAGATCGACAGCCCTCCTATCCGGAGGTCCACGTCATCAGGGCAATACACAGGCTTCAATGACCACAAGCCACTAGACCCCGAGACAATTGCTCAGGTATAGTGCTGTTAACTGAATCTTGTATTCTAAGTACTCGAGTGGGGTGTGAAGGCAATATGAAAACTTAAAATCTGGAAATGATATCAAAATATAGAAATTACTAAAGGAAACATGCTCACGGTCTAAAGCTTGGCCGTGAATCACTTGCCATGATCCGTTTGTTACTGGAAGACGCCCAGCATATTAGATTCATATTGATTTAAAGAGCTGAGAGGTGGGATCTAGGTGTCTTAGTCAGGGTTTCTATTCCAGCACAAACATCGTGACCAAGAAGCAAGCTGGGGTTCATTCAGCTTACACTTCCACACTGCTGTTCATCAACAAAGGAAGTCAGGACTGGAACTCAAGTAGGTCAGGGAGCAGGAGCTGATACAGAGGCCATGGAGGGATGTTACTTACTGGCTTGCTTCCCCTGGCTTGCTCAGCTTGCTCTCATAGAACCAAGACTACCAGCCCAGGGATGGCACCACCCACAATGGGCCCTCCCACCCTTGATCACTAATTGAGAAAATGCCTTACAGTAGGATTTTGTGGAAGCATTTCCTCAAGGGAGGCTCCTTTCTCTGTGATAACTCCAGCTTGTGTCAAGTTGACACACAGAACCAGCCAGTACACCAGTACATCCACGTCCATCATTGGTGAATAGCCAGGAAAATATTGAAAAGGAATGGGAAGGACCTGCTAACAGCCTAATACGTCCTGCAGCTCGCACAACAGACCAATGGTTAGAGCAGAATGGAGAGCCCAGAAACAAGGCCAAGCAGCAGAAAGCAAAGGTGACACTTTCTGAATTAGCGACTGGTAGATTAGTCAATAAATGGTAATCAATAATGGTTAGCTATTTAGAGGACAGTAATGCTGGATCCCATGTACCTCTTGAATGCAGTGTCTTCCCAGCACAGACTGCATAGAGGCCCTCTGTAGTTTATCGCTAATGATCAGAATTGACACGACACAAGCATGCCAGGATGAATGAGTCTGCCCACTCTCCCCTGGTTCAGAGCATGTCTTTGTAGCGAATAGCAGTAAGTGGATAGATTTGGCACTGGACACGAGGAGTCTCTGCTGTTTCTGAAGCTTTAAAACTCCCTAAATAAGGAAGAGGAAAAGGGGTGAGAAACTTCTGAAACACACACACACACACACACACACACACACACACACACAAACAAAACAGGAATCCTTAGTTGACCCAGTCCCAAACTGTTTTAGTGTCCTGATGGTGAAGAATTCTGGACGGTAAATTAGACTACTTGAATAGTTTCATGCATTTATAAACAATTAAATGAATTTTAAGTACAGGGCAATTTCTCAGCAAGAAAGACTTTTGACCTTTCAATCTATTTAAAGGGATATGCAAGGCCCTTTGAGACCTATGTAGAACCAGTTCCATTTGCCGATAGCTGAGGGTCATGCTTTGAGAAGCCCCTAGCATCATTGCTGTAAGAAGCAGATGAAATCTGACTGAGTTTAGAAACAGGAGCTTGAGGGTAAAAAGATACAGAATAAGTTGTTTAACTCTTTTGCTGCCAGAACCAGGAAATCCTTTTATCATAATTCATAAAAAACAAAAGTCAACAGGTAAACAGAAGTCTTTACCATATGTCTGGGGCAAATACTTGGTTTTTGTTTATCAATAAAGGAAATTACATATGCAATTAATTGCTTGAAAAGTGGTCTTCACCCTCAAAAATGGCTTCCAGCTCTGTCTTTTATCCATCCTTCCATCTCCAGCCTTCGAAGATTCCCACGGGAACAAACGAGCATGTCAGTGATGATGCAAAAGCATGCTTGTTCTTTTGTTAAACAAATCAGTGGGATCCCTGCAGTGGGCTGAATGGGAGCCTGTCCTGTCTACAGGGGAACATCACGGCATGCTTCAGTTTATTCTTTATTGGATACTGCGATTTAATATCATGGCTTTGCCCTCTTCATTTAGCAAAAGCTTGTGAGCACTGAGCATACCAGGACCTGCGATATGTGATAGGCTTTTCTGGCAGTCACACCGTGGGGGGAGGAGGCAGTCACACTGTGGGGGGGTAGGGGGGAGGCAATCACACTGTGGGGGGAGGAGGGATTATGGTCCAGGTGCACAGAAGGGGTCCTGGGAATGAGGAGAAAAAGTATTTCCATTAGAACAGGGCAAGTGCTGCACCCCATCTCAACACTGCCTGTTATGAACTCCTCGTTTAAAGAAAAGTCCTAAGTTGTTCTGTCTTAAGCATTTTTAAGTCTAGGTAATTCAGTAAAGAATAATTCCATCCTTATTAAATAACTCTCTAGAACTTTACACAGGGACACTTTCTCCCTGGCGAGCACCGTCTTCTGTTTCTGTGAATCTGACCAATTCACATACCTTGTGTGTATAGTACAATGTTTATATGTCTGTTACTGTCTTATTCCAAACAGCACAGCATCCTCAAGGGGGAGCACACGGTAGCATTTGCCAAGATTCCTTTCAGTTTTCTGAATGGTCTCAATTTGTGTGTGTGTGTGTGTGTGTGTGTGTGTGTGTGTGTGTGTGTGTGTGTGTGTNTGTGTGTGTGTGTGTGTGTGTGTGTGTGTGTGTGTGTTTGAGAGAGAGAGAGAGAGAGAGAGAGAGAGAGAGAGAGAGAGAGAGAGAGAGAGAGAATGAGAGAGAATGCATTGTCTTTACCCTTCAATGGTGCTTACTTTGCCCTTTGAAATAACTTTCTATAGTTCTCCCTTTACATCTGAACTGGATTAATATTTAATTTGATAACATAAGTGATAAATATAAGAAAATCAATACTTTTAAAATTAAATCATTTCAGTTTTCATTGATATAAGGACTTAACGTATTATAAGACGCAATATAATACTTTGGTATTTGTGTGCAGTTCGAAGTTGTCAGTGAGCTCTATAGCTTCCTTGGATATTTCCCTCTTTGTGTCTGGCTCTTGATCAACTATAATTATGAACTGTAGTTTCCCTGGTGTGTTACAGAACACTATGACTTGTTCATACGAATGGTAGTTGATGACTGTGCAAAAGACAAAGTAAAATACTTCTGTGCCCACACATAGAACTTCCATGAATTCAGTGGTTAGAAGTGCTCATTGGCATAGCAGTATTAATTTCATACTTGATGAAACACTACTAGCACTGTGATTTTTCTCAGAAGAACAGACCACCCAGCCCTTGCTCACAGTGTTCCAGCCAAAGGGTGATTCTCTAAATGGTAGCCCCAGAGAATGAAACGCCGTGCAAAAAGTATGTCATGTTTTTATGCTGTCACCCTAAATGACAACCAGGGACACTCTTCTAAGACTGGCGGTGTATCTCGGGGAATGGCAGAGCATTGCTTGGGGATGTGTCCCTGTAGTAAACCAGGAGAGAATTGAAGGACGTGGAGACACAGAAACATTTCCAAGGTGAAATGAAGAGAAATGCACTGTCATGAAAGAATAACCCTTCCCTGCCAGGATTAATAAATGACAAGGCTGGCATGCATCCATCCAAGGTCAGACAGACAGTTGCTAGACAGCTGTCCATGCTGCATAGATGTCCTTACAGCGTCTTCTGTGTAAAAGTGCAGTGGCCTTTGTCAAGGCTGTACATCTGGCAGGTTTATTATGCATAATTTTGTTTTTTTTTTTCAGTCAGTCAAGCACACACACATAAGATCCCTTCCTTTACAGCTTTCCACGTACGTATATAAGCATGGCAAATGTACCTCCATTTTGATCCTCATGTTCTTCATAATACGAGAAAGAAGGCAAAATAGAGTTACCCATTGCTGGTCTCTACCCCTACCCCACAAAACGAGAGGAGCCATAATAAAGACTAAGAAACATCCATCCAACCTGAATGACTAAGGAAGCCAGAAAGAGTGCTGACTTGCTCCCCGTGGAAGTTGTGGGAGCAGTAACGATTTTTAACTCTAAAGCCAAGACTGCACCACAAGGAGGAGAGCAAGGCCCCTGTCTCTTCTACTCTGTCTTACTCTTTCTACTGCTGTGATAAACACCATAACCAAAAGCAACCTGCAGAGGGAAGGGTTAGTCTGTCCTGGCCGTAGTCTAGCATGCAGGGATGTCAACGGGAGAGCTCAAATGAGACAGGATCCAATGTAGAGGCCATGGAGGAGTGCTGCTCTCTGACTCGCTCCTCATGGCTTGCTCAACCTGCTCTCCTATACCACCCAGGACCACCCTAGGGTTGGTACCACTCGAAATGGACTGGGCCTTCCTCCTTCAGTTAGTGATTAAAAAAATGCAAGACAGGTTTGCTTGCCCACAGGCCCATCCAGCAGAGGTATTTTCTCAACATCATGATGCTGCTCCTTTCAAAATTACTCTAGCCTTTTCAGGTTGGCATAAAAACTTAGTACATATCCTGTCTCCCTCTCCTAATGGATTCAGAGCTGAGATGACTTTCTCGTGGGGAAGGTAAGTTAACCTGGGAAGTCCCCATTGCCACTGCAGATGACCTAAGCTCTCTCCACCTTAGAACTGAACCCTCAGTAGAGTGTTTTCTCTATGCCCAGTGACCACACAATCATCTATCTCCTTTTCTGTGTCTCTGCTGCTCTGCCAAGTCAAAGTCTGTGAAGTTCAAAGTTCCCTGATTAGACTCAATCCCAAGATGTCTTCTCCAATGAGCACTCCAATCAAGGGTCATAGACAGACAGACAGACAGACAGAAAGAAAGAAGAAGGATAGTAAAAGCATTAAGAGAATAAAGTCAAATCCCATATGAGGGATCCTTAAAAACTAGTGCAGATTTCTCAGAAGAACCATCTAGAATACCATATTTCAAACATTGAAAAGGGGGGAAAAAAGAGACATCCCGACAAAGCCACGTCTCACAATGAGAAATGGAAACCTTCTCCAAAGGCCAGCAAGCAGCTCATCACGACTAGCCCTACCATGTAAGAGGCACTTGGGGAGTAGTAGGGGGTGGTGGACTGCGCCCAGTAAAGAGAAGGAAACAATGACCTCATTCTGAGAGATCATGGGAAAATATAGAGTCCATAGGTAGCATAGAGGCCAGGAGGGATGGGGCTGGTTTGGAGAGAGGACAGTTGAGTACAGGAAGTATGGGTCAGTCAGGAAAGTAGCTTCTAGTGTTCCGTAATTGATAATGCTTTCTAAGGGGAGGGTCTGTTGCCCAATTGTTTCTTGACTTGTCAATGAAGAAGGCCAGGGGCCAGTTACTGGAAGGAAGACACAGGTGGGACTTCTAGGTCCCAAGAGGAAAAGGAGATGCAGGGAAGGAGAAAGGGGCTTTTTCTGCCACACTTTGGGACGAAAAGAAAGCAGCAGTCATGTAAGGTCTCGGGGCAGCTGGGGCCTGCAGCCATAATGGGCAGGGGGCCAAGGATGTTGGAGGGAGCGCTAGCTGATGCAAGCCATTAAGCTTAGGGCAGAAGGAGAGATAGAGATAATAAATTGATAAGGGCACAAATTTCCAGGCAGGAGGTATCTGCACCCAGGAACAGTGCCTAGAGGCAAGTTCTAAAGGTAATGGAGCAGTGTGTGTGTGTTTTATGTGAAGATTCAAGGGTCTTAGGAGTGGGTTGGTAATGAGACCCCTCCAGGAGAAAAGACAGGTAGGAAAGAGAAGCCAGGTCAGTGCTGGTACAGCTCTGATCCTGGAGCTAAGCTGGGAGGAACAAAAGGAAGTCGGGAGGGGCTGGTAGCTGGTTGCAGCTCCTGGGCTAAAGGGGTAATGTGTCGTTAAAACTACATGCTACAGCTGGGTGTGGTGGTGCATGCCTTTAATCCCAGCACTTGGGAGGCAGAGGCAGGTGAATTTCTGAGGTCTACAGAGTGAGTTCCAGGACAGCCAGGGCTACACAGAGAAACCCTGTCTCGAAAAACCCAAAAAAAAAAAAAAAAAAAAAACTACATGCTACAATGTTTAATATTAAATATTTAAATATTATTAATTAGAAAATGATTTGGATGCTCCCAGCACAAAGAAGTAATGAGCACTCCAGGCAATGGATGTACATCGTAACCTAACCTGGTCATTACACACACCGGTAGTACATTCTGACTAAACGTTTTACATTTTAATACTTAGATTCCAGTACTTGTGGATGGGCTTTTCACTGTGGTATATATGTCAAGAGGGGCTGGGGACAGGGCTCAGGTGGTAAAGCTCTTGATGCAAAACCGTGAGGATATGTGTTCTATTTTGAACAAAGGTTCAAAATCAGGGTGTGGTAGTGTGCACTTGTCAACCCAGCTCTGGGGAAGCAGAGACGGGCAGATCCCTAGGGTCTGCCAGCCAGTCAGTCTCTCTTAAACTCACTTAGACAGTGAGTTCCAGGCCAGCAAGACACTCTTATTTCAAACCAGAAGGGGTAACCCCTGAAGTGCCACACCCGAGGTTGACCTCAGGCCTGCACAGGTGCAAGCACACATGCACACGCACACAAAGATGAAAGAATTCTGATCAATCGCACATAAGACATGGAGACCTCAGTAGGTGGCCTAGTACCTCAGAATGACAGTTGTCTGATCTGGGACTCCTTGTGCTTTGCTTCTAAGTCACCATATCATTTAGAGTCGACCCAGATGCACAAAGTGGCAGTGTACGTACCCTGTGGACAGACCATAAAGTTCAGATATTCACACTCTCTTCTTTGCGTCTGTGATCACCAGTCTCTCCTTTTCTCTCTTAATTTTCTCCACCAGGATATTGAAGAGACCATGAACACTGCTTTGAATGAACTCCGTGAACTAGAGAGGCAGAGCACGGTAAAGCACACCCCGGACGTCGTGCTAGACACCTTGGAGCAAGTGAAGAACTCGCCCACCCCTGCGACTTCCACAGAATCGCTCAGCCCGCTGCACAACGTCGCCCTCAGGGGCTCAGAGCCTCAGATTCGCCGGAGCACCAGCTCCTCCAGCGATACAATGAGTACTTTCAAGCCTATGGTGGCACCCAGGATGGGCGTCCAGCTGAAGCCCCCAGCCCTTAGGCCAAAGCCTGCTGTTCTTCCAAAAACAAACCCTACCGTCGGGCCTGCTGCACCTTCCCAGGGCCCCACAGACAAGTCTTGCACGATGTAAAAACAAAGGTCACGAGGGGAAGGGGGGATGTCTGAAGGCGAAAATGAATTAGTGGCAAGAGTGGGTGATCTACAACCTTCCTCGGTCTTGTGCTTATAACTGGAGACTTTGGCTTTTCTATGTTGTGTCGAATGTAATGATGTCTGGGACTAGCTAAATTAACATGGGCATTTGTATTTTGTAATTTTTTTTAATAACTGGACATTATCCTCGTTTTAAAGACAATAGAAACACTTAGACTTACTTGAAAAATCCAATGCTGCACCCTTGTAATGAAGGCAACACCTCACCCAACACTGCATTTGGCTTCAGATTTAGTATAGCCCAGGTGAGTGTCCCGGAAGCAAGAGAACCCAAATCCCAGGTCTTACTGGAGCGTCATCACCTGCCATGCATGATCTGTGACACTTGTGGGATGAGCACTCGTTGCCTAGCAACTGACAACAAGCACCTCTAACCCTGTCCAGAGTGGCAGCCTGCACCTGATGAAGGTCACAGAGGGAGGCTCTCGTGAGACCTTCAGTTCATGGCTTGAAGGAGTTCAGTGGTGGACCCATCCATAAAACTCATTTCCCTGGCTCCAGGTTAAAGATTCAGTAGAAGTGTGTAGAAGATGCTCGGATGTTGCTTGAACTGAAGCTGGAAGAGGCAGCAAGGGAAACTATCTCCATGGCTGCTGACACTGTTCCCTCAGAGAACTCGATCGGCCCCGGAGAAGTCCAAGTCCACCCCACTACACTTACAATGGACTAGAGCAGCCGGATTGTAAGGACTTTCTGGTTACACCACAAACTCCTGCAGATGTGTGTTCAATAACTGCCTGAGAAATATGTCTGCCTTCCCCAAACCCAGACAGGAAATGAATCCTTGGTTCTTTTATGCCACAAAGGCCCAGTGGTCCCCAATCGGAAGCCCCAGCTCTGCTAGCCACAGCTCTGAGCCAAGCCAGATCTGGCTACGGTACTGAGCGAGAGCCATGTGAGGCCACCATGGGAAGACAACCTGGGATGGTGCCTTCCCAGTTTTGTACCTCAGAATCATGACTTCTGTTCTCCTGTTTGTTTGCCTTTTGGATTTTGCATTATGATCTCTACAGAACTCCTGTAGTCCGATGGGCTCAATTGGGGACCTCTTTCCCTGGTATTTTAGCATATAGCCATTTTTCTTTATCATATATATTTTTCCTCTATCTTAAAAAAAAAAAAGATTTGTGTTTGTTTGGTTCTGGGGACAGACAGGGACCGCTTGCACGCTAAATATACACTACCACTGAGCTGTGCATCCCAGCTCTCACCCCGAAGATCGTTCTGGACACAACTGTTTTCACTAAGGTACAAATCACAATTTTCCCAGCTGTAACAGCTGACATCCAAGTTAACATTGAGCTTCCTGATGAAGCAAACAGAGGGCTCAACGCAAACCCCTTAGGACCCACCCACCATTAATTACCTTCTAGGTCTAATTTCAAACTGGTGGCACCAGTTGCGGTTGCATGCCCACCTAAGAGTAGCACAGCACTGACAATAACTCCTGCAGAAACCAACCAAGACCTTCGGGAAAGTCAAGGTCATGACCAATGGCTACCTCAGTTTGCCAGTCATTCCATTCCAGGAAAAAATATTGATGAACTATTCCCTTTCCAAGTCACTCTCCTCATTTTACAAATGTACCGAAGACATACTCCATACCCACAGGCACTTCAGGTATGGTAAGGTTTTAAACCTCAAACTTTGCAGAACCATTCTTTCTGACCACTTTGCAAAAGAAACCAGCCAGGACTGCCCTTTGACTGACACTGACTGCTGGTCCCTTTGGAAGTTTATTATCTCCTAAGTGAACCCGCTGCTTATTTAGAAAACAATAAGGATTCTTAGAACCATTTTTCCATTCCTTGACAGATGATACCGTCAGAAGGCAGGAGCAACTGGCTGCCTTTTAACTTCATTTATAAAGGCCTTTCTTAAGCTTTAATTTTAGCTTTTCAGATCTTCCTTCGACAGCTCCCTGGCAATCCCCTCCACCCATGCCTTTCTACCCCTAGGTCAGGACTCTGCTGCCTTGAATAACAAAGGTCATGCTTTTGTACACTGCCAGGGCCTCTTCCTCTAGGAAATGGCTCCTGGTTGACTCCATCTCTCCATCTTCTCTCCTGTATCTACTGTCATTTCCAGGCTTACTTTGGTCTCAAATGAAAGCAGAGTGTAGACAGTGTCCAGGTAAAAGCACCTTAACACGTAACGGTTAAATCTCCTTTCTCAGAGATGGCTCAACTTGCCTATGTTTCCCCCACTCTGACTTTAGCACCCTTTGAGCCATGCACAGAATAGTTTAAGGCATCCCCCTGCACAGAGGATCCTAAAAACTATCAGTCAAGCTCCCTAAAAGCTGCAGCCACGGAAAAGGGTCGCCTTGCAGGCCCTGGTTTGAACCACAGATGTAGCACAGCAGGAAGGTACAAGGAAAGGAAGGAAATGAACCCCAAGGTGCTCTCACTTCTCATTTCCAGATCTCACAGTCCATATGCAGTTTAGAGATGGGAGTATTTGACGAGCAAATGACAGTCGGCCACAATACCCGACTCCACATGCACTAAAGATTTGCAGCTGATAGAACCATGCATTTGCACCCCTGCTGGAGATTTGTATGAGTTGCGAGTTTGACATGGATTGCTAGGAATGTGCTGCACATTCTCTGGGGAGTGTCACAAAAACTTCCGAACCGCTGAGGGCACTGTGTAAACCTTGAGTTCTTGTCACATGCCACACCACTGTTCCAACAGTTTTCCTTGTGTTCACGCAACATAACCTGACATTGGTGTCCCACGAGCCAGCCACAGGACAATTCATAGTGAGGTCCCACTCATTCAACTACCATAGTCATGAGTAAATACCAGTGGATAGAGAGCTCCCAAGGGTCAGATGGTCTCTCTTGAGTTTTTTTGTCTCTGCATTTGCCATTCCCCAAGTGGCTCTATCGTTTAACTAAGAAACTGGGTTGGTGGTAGTGGTCTTAGCATTTTGGATAGCTCAGTCTCTGACGTCTACATGCTGAAGGAACTGTGATCTAACATCTGAAACCCAACAGTCAGGAGTCCATTGAGAGTCTACTTGGGTTGATATTTTTTTCCTGGCCACAGTAGAAAAGACCATAAATGCAGGAACTGCATGTGGGACACCATCTCTGGTATCTGCCACTGAGACCCTGGAACACAGAGAGCCTCGAAGTGCAAATAGAACCTCCTCCTTGAGACTGACCCCTGAGCTGAGAGCCCTCCAACCCCCAAGCTCCAGCAGGCTGGAGCCTCAGGCTTGCAGCAGATGACTTTGGCACAGACTGTAAAGCCAGGGACTGAGTTTCACTCATCCTAGTACACTTTATTTAAAAAAAGAAGTCTCGGTGGTATAATCACAATGGGTAATGTATCTTTAAATTACATAGGGAATTTTGTATGTTTAAATACCCATACCCGGTTCCATAATGCTTATCTTAGAAACTAGTAAAAGAAAACTATATAAACCGTGTGTTTGTGGATGCCCCTCTCTGTAGAGCGTTCACCTAGGTTCCGTGTGTAGTGTGACGTGATCGTAGATATCGAAAGCGTAGTAGGTGGCCGTGTCACAGGAGAGATTGCTCTGTCCCTGAATTCTGAACGTTAACTCCCACCTATGTAATTAAAGCAGTATTGTCCTTTCCTGTCGGTTTGGTCAGTTGCAGTACCGGTAGCTTTCTGCTTGTGACGGTTACCTAAGTGTGTCAATGTACATCTGTAGTATGTACATGTGAAAGTGCCTTCCTACTTTAGCATTTTAGCCTAGCTCTTGGACTGTTGCCCACTAGGTCCCGCCCACTTCTTTCATTTCCAGCTGCCCCCCACCCAGTGTTCTGAAACCCCCTCCGCTCCTTCCCAGCCTCTCCCCACCCCCATCATCCTCCTGTGCCTCCATCACATGCATCTGGCATCCACATGGATTACCGAACTGTCTTGTTGCCCTCCTATGAGTAAGTGTGCCTTTCTCACCCTGCTGTGACTCCCTGCCGTCTGACCTAACCTTCCCACTGTGCCCTACCCACACTGCCCCTGCCATCCTGTCCCTTGCTCTGTACTGGTTCTCTCTGAGGTGAGGAGAAAAGAGATGCTTTTACAGTCCTAGAAGAAAAGATGATGTTTTGTTAATCTGTTGTGACGATGCACTTTTCTGTATAGTACAGTACATTTCTGGCATGTACCATTACAGGCTTCAGTATATGGTCAGGTTTGTTCTTCAAGGTGTAGCTTTATAATAAATATGATAGTTCTGGATGCCTTTGTCTGCTCGTGATTTGCTGTCTCTGTCCTGTCTGTTCCCCTGGAGAGCTGGGTTGCATTAAAGAATGTGAAATTTTAGCTGTTTTTTGTTTGGTTGGTTGGTTTTGGTTTTTCGAGACAGGGTTTCTCTGTATAGCCCTGGCTGTCCTGGAACTCACTTTGTAGACCAGGCTGGCCTCGAACTTAGAAATCCGCCTGCCTCTGCCTCCCGAGTGCTGGGATTAAAGGTGTGCGCCACCACACCCAGCTCTGTTTGTTTTATTTGAGACAGGATCTGTCTATGTATCCCTGGTTATCCTGGAACTCACAGTGTAGACCAGGCTGGCCTCAACTCATTAAGATCTGTCAGCCTCTGCCAGGATTAAAAGTCAGCACCATGACACCTGGCTCCTATTTTTAAGAAAAGATTTTTGTTTCATATTCACTGTCTTCATGCGTTTCAAAGTGAGGCTGCAGCTGTCAGAGTCCCTGGCTGGGGACACCTGTGTGGGGAAGGAGGAGGCTCAGAGTCCAGTCCTGATCCCATAGACACTTTCCCACTGTAAGTCCTGTAAGCTAGTCTTCATCTCATTTAATATACCAAAGTAGAAGCCTTGGTATTGACTCTATTTACTATTTAGATTTGCCCAGGTATCAACATTTTCATTTCAAACATAAAAGCCAACTTTTCCAGATCAAATTGAAGCAGTCACGTGCCAGATTGAAAACTATCCAATGCGATGCTTTAAAAAAAAAATATATATATATATATATATATATATATATATATATATATATCTCAGAACTCATTTTTTATTGAAGTATAAAATATGTATAGGAAAAAAATGGTGTGCCAATCATTAGTGTAGTGGGTTTTTATGAAGAAACACTAAGGCTGAGGGGGTATGCAGTTTGGTGGTAGAGCAAGAACTTAGCACACAAAAAACATTCAAGCCTAACCACCAAAAAAAGAGAACATATCTACCACCCAGACCAAGAAACAGCACACTAGCTAGCCACGGCGAACCGGCACGCTGAAACTTCGCACCCTAGCTGATCACCAAGTCTGTTCGTTTGACTGCCTGTGTGTTGGGTCCCACAGTTTTTATATCTGGTTCCTTTCATTGAATGTTATACTAGGGGCCTGGAGGATTTTGCTCAGTAGCGAATCTACCAGCAAGTACAAGCCCCCGTCCAATCCCCAGCACCAGAGAAAACCAACCAGGAGTTAAGCCAGAAGTTCTTCAGTTTCTATTGCTACCTAGACTTCTATCGAAGGTGTGTTTTCTAATTAAACTTTGGGTTTTATATGCAAAAGTCATTAAACCCAGAGGAATTAATGAAAATTAGATGACTCTACCAGTTAGAATAGTTTCTAGCCCCTGATGCAAGGATGTCTAGACCATTGGTCAAGGGGCCTACCCAAAGGTATGGTGAGTTTCTTCCCATCTGGAGGCATGAACTCTTCCTGGAAGACTCTAAATCCACGGGACTCACTGGACGCTACGGCCGAGTCTCTTTCTCCGGGACTCACTGGACGCTACGGCTGAGTCTCTTTCTCCAGCACCCATTTCCCTTATGGCAGGTGGGACTCACAGGCTGCTTCTCAGGAACAGATGGCCAAGTGAGACAGGAAGGCTGTTCTGGAAAGATCACTGTGTTCTGCAGCTACCATTGATCCGACAGTCTCAGCATGCCACAGCCTGCTGCACACACCCATTTCCCACATGCCTCACTCGGGGATCAGATCCCCCATCCAGGTATGTCTATCTACCTGTGCACTAAATGGATACTTACTGCACCCACTAAGATTTTCCTTAAATACTTGGGGTACCTGAGAAGAAAAATTCCCCAGGTTTGACTTAGGAATATTAAAAATATCCCCCAAAGCCTGAAGCTATGCCAAATCCCATTTCAGGGGTCAGTCTTCTGTCCCTATTGTTTTGTTGGTTTGGTTTTAGGTTTCATTATATTGGCTTTTTAAGATAGGGTCTTGCTATGTAACACAGGATGGCCTCGAACTTGCAATCCTGTCGCAGCCTTCCACATGTGTCTTGGTTAGGGTTTTACTGTTATGAACAGACACCATGACCAAGGCAACTCTTATAAGGGCAACATTTAATTGGGGCTGACTTACAGGTTCAGAGGTTCAGTCCATTATCATCAAGGTGGGAGCATAGCAGCATCCAGGCAGGCATGGTACAGGAGGAACTGAGAGCTCTACATTTTTATCTGAAGGCTGCTAGCAGAATACTGACTTCCAGGCAGCTAGGATGAGGGTCTTAAAGGTGACACACCTACTTCAACAAGGCCACACCTACTCTAACAGGGCCACACCTTCTAATTGTGTCACTCCCTGGGCAGAGCATATACAAACCATCACAACATGCTAGGGCTAAAGATGTGACCTACCACACCTGGTTCCTCTACCCCTACTTAATCCCAGAACTGGGAGGCAGAGTGTAATGGTTTGTATATTCTTGGACCAGGGAGTGGCCTGGATCCGGAGGTGTGGCCTGGTTGGAATAGGTGTGNCACTGTGGGTGTGGGCTTAAGACTCTCACCCCAGTTGCCTGGAAGTCAGTGTTCCAGTAGCAGCCTTTGGATGAAGACGTAGAACTCTCAGCTCCTCCTGCACCATGCCTTCCTGGATACTGCCATGCTCCTGCCTTGATGATAATGGACTGAAACTCTGAATCTGTAAGCCAGCCCCAATTAAATGTTGTTTTTATATGACTTGCCTTGGTCATGGTGTCTGTTCACAGCAGTAAAACCCTAACTAATACACAGAGGCTGGAGGCTATCTTCGAGTTAGAGGTCACCCTGGTCTACAGTGAGTTCCCAGACAGCCAGGGCCTCAAAACCAAAACAAAAGAATGGGGCTGTATTAACAAGCCTATTAAGGTTCATCACCACACAGGCAAAGCAGTGACTAGCAGAGAAGGTCATCAAGACATAACAGATCATCTGTTCCCAGAATCCCCTTTGGACTCTGCAAGTGACTTACATTAAGTAAATGAGCCTGTAAAATAAAATCCATAGAGAGGTCAAATGTGGATTTTTAGTTTTAAAGGCTAGAAATATATGTAGAATGATTAATTTATAATTAGGTTGACATTGCGAAATGGTTGGAAAGGGTTATATAAATAATCCCCAGAAAGTTCTGGCCACCGTGGAAATATATCTGCCACCGTGAAGAAAAGTGCAGCCACCCACGGTAGCAGCGTGAGTTACCCTCATGACATGCTCAGCGTCAGAGCAGCTGAGCCTCGACTCCCAGATGCCAATCCCCATCAAATCTGCTAGGACGGGCGATCTTGGCTGTCAGTTTAGTTCGGTCTTGAGTAAACTAAGAGGTATGGGCAGGGCTGCTATTAGCCAGGAAGGGTAAACTGAGGGGGGGGTCCCTGCCCCCAGCACCTCCCAGCAGTAGGTCTTTATTACAGGAGGGCTGGCCAAGGGAAAAGCCACTGATCTTGCTAGCTGCCTGCTTTGTTCCCTGCTGGCACCTACCCTCATAGTTCCCATGACGGAACTCCCCGTTTCTTCTGTCTCCTAACAGGGGTTTACACCCCCACAACCAGATGTGTTCAATGCTGTGTGTGTGTGTGTGTGTGTTATTTTGGGGCAAGGTTGCAAGGGCACAGGACGGGTACAAGGGAATAAGGAGATGAGAGGGACTGGGTACATGATGTGAAACTCACAAAGAATCATGAAAAAGTTAAAACAAAGCAAAAACAGTGGGTCTGTAGCTACCCGGCTGTTGACCTTGGATGGCTGTGTCCGAAGCACAGAAGTGCAGGAAGTCCTTGCTCCCAACACAGGGGTGGGCGAGCATAAAGCAGGCAATTCCACACAAAGACAGGCGCACATGCAAAGATGACAGACTCGCCCAGTTTCGATAGCAGTCTTATACTCACGCGTGCCCCATAACTGGGCCTACTGGGTACAGGAAATGCCTCTCCTCACACTTGATGGTGACAGCTATTTGCCAGTCCAGGAGGCAGAAGATAGGAGGTGGTTTTCTCATTTGCTGATATGCTAGGGAGAGCTCTGGAGAGTTGACTTAAAACGTAATGCTATTTTAAAGTAGGCAAAGTACCTGGTTTCCTTGTTAATACATCAATGCTCTCTGTCCCTTTGTCATTTTGTCATGTGCTTAGGTAACAAAAGAACTGTCCACTCAAATCAATTTGAGCACTGCTGAGAGTTTGGAAACTCCTGCCTTCTTCTTAAAGAATGTTGTACCTAAGGTACCAGTGTGTAAAAAAAAAAAAAAAAAAAAAAA
>NC_034598.1:55015160-55016464 GCF_900095145.1 Mus pahari
AACACTTCATAACCTCCTGCTTGTTCTTGTCCCTCATGTCTGCCCATCTCTTACAGCTTTGCTGGGGAGAGACTTATGTATAGAGGTTTACTCTGTCCTTAAGAAAGAACTGTCTGGGGGGCTGGCAAGATGGCTTAGTGGGTAAAAGCACTGACTGCTCTTCTGAAGGTCCTTGAGTTCAAATCCCAGCAACCACATGGTGGCTCACAACCACCTGTAATGAAATCTGATGTCCTCTTCTGGCACGTCTGAAGATAGCTACAGTGTACTTATGTATAATAAATAAATACATCTTTGGGCTGACCAGAGAGAGCAGAGGTACTAAATATTCAATTCTCAACAACCACACGAAAACTCACAACTATCTGTACAGCTATAGTGTACCCATATACACAATATAAATAAATAAAACTTGAAAGAGAGAGAGAGAGAGAGAACTGTCTGTTCAGAGGAACAAGGACAATTAAGAGCAATAAATAATCCTCTAAGAAGGAAAAACACATCACCTCACCTGCTCCTGTGTCTCTGTAGGAACTGTTAAATGCAAATGAGTCTAAAATTAGAAGAACCCTCTGATCCAGCAGTCAGCTCCCCGTCAGAACTCCCTTTCTAACTTCCTGGGATTATCTTCAGTTGCTGAGACCATCAGTGATCATCTTTCCTTCTGTGTTTTGTTTTGTTTTTCAATGTTGATAAAAAAAAAAATTCTAGCTTTGCAAAAACAAGAAAAATAAAGTTTAATTCCAACATTTGCATGAAAGAAAGCATCATTGGCATGGAAGACAATGGCAGATGCTCCACCCACTGTAGGAAGGTCTTTGGAGACCTGGAGGAAATCCCTTGTCTGCTCCACTTCAGGGTTGTGACCCCACCCCCACCCCCCAACATCTCTGCTGTTTACAGACTGTACTTTACAGAAATCCTAGAGTGGTGTTCCTGACTTCCTAAGGCCACTCACACGATGGGCATGTTTAGAATGGCCTCCATTTCTGGTTAGATCATATGATTCTAATTAAGGGTAATGGTGGCACTCTGGTTATCTCTGCAGAAGAAAAGCGGTGTGCATGATAGGTTGTTTCTTGCCTACAAACACTGTCAGCTGAGTTAAAGAAAAGGGAGAGGCTCAGCAGGATGGTTGAGCAGTCAAAAGCACTTGCTGTGTGCACCTGACCACCTGAGTGCCATCCCTGGAACCCATGGTAAAAGGAGAGGACCCAGAGAGAAAGCTGTATCCAACCTCCACATGCTCTGGCGTGTGCACCCTGCATATTCTCTCTCTCTCTCTCTCTCTCTCTCTCTCTCTC
>NC_034598.1:55016624-55041491 GCF_900095145.1 Mus pahari
ACACTAATACACACATAGGCATGGGCACAACTACACACACACTAATACACACATAGGCATGGGCACAACTACACACACCACACATATACATACATACACACTAATACACACATAGGCATGGGCACAACTACACACATATACATACACACACTAATACACACATAGGCATGGGCACTATACACACACACACATCTACATACACACACACTAATTCATAAGCATGGACACAACTACACACATATACATACACACACACTAATACACACTTAGGCATGGGCACAACTAACACAAACATATGCATACACACACACTAATACACACGTAGGCATGGGCACAACAACATACACCACACCTATATATACATACACACTAATACACACGAAGGCATAGGCACAACTACACACATATACACACATACACAACAATACATGTATAGGTGTATGCACCCTTTACATATGTATATATTCATACACACTAATACATGCATAGGCATGTGCACACACATACACACCCACAAATAGTTATGTGCACACCTGCATACACATATACATATACACACACTAATTCATGCATAGGTGTGTGCACACCTACATACATATACATACATACACACCAATACATGCATAGGCATGTGCACAGCCATACACACATACACACACTAATACACAGATAGGCATGTGCACACACACACACACTAGTGGACACATTTGACATGTACACACCTGCATTCTCACACACACAAGTAATAACTGTGAAAGGAAAGGACCCTGTCACTAAGACTGACAGACAGCCACTCTATCCAAATCAGCATGTGCCTTGTGAGTTCGCTTGAAAAGAACCTGGACACGGGTTTTGTCGGCTGGAGGAGTGTTTACCTTGAAGGAAGCTGACACAGTTGGACAAGGTTGGACATATTTCTTTCACTCGTTTCCTGTGGCCATGACACGATGACAAAGGGACACTTGGGAAGTTCATAAGGTAATGTTGCAGCCAGGAGTTGTGGGATGAAGCTTGGGAACCACCCTGGGGTTCCCTAAGACTGGCTTGGCATCTCCAGAGACATCTGTGTATCAGTTTGTCTGTGTTCCTGCTTTCTCCTCTCTCCTCTCTCCTCTCTCCTCTCTCCTCTCTCCTCTCTCCTCTCTCCCTCACCCCTTCCCCTTTTCCCCTCTCCCTTGCCCTCTCCTTCCTTTACCCTCCCCTTCTCTATCTCCCTCCCCTTCTCTATCTCTCGCCCCCTTTTTGTCTCCCTCTCCTTTTTTGTCTCCCTCCCCATTTCCTCCCCTCTCCTTCTCTGTCTCCTTCCTTTCTCCTCCCTCTCCCCCTCCCCCCTGTTTTATTCATCATTGTCTCTGGAGAATATATAAAGGATATTTTTTATTACAAGCAAAAAATAGACCATCTGGGTAATTTAAGCTAAAGGTAAATTTGTTCATAGCATAGTTGTCAGCTTAGAAGACCCCAAAGAGTGAGTGGCTAAGGTGTGAAAGGCAGAATTGTATTTTGTATTCCAGTTTGCTTTCTGTTGCTGCGATAAAGCACATATGTCCACACTCTCAAGCATAGCTCTGGACACACAGCTCGCACACTTGCCTTAACTGTGGCCTCCCAAGAACTCTGCCCATCCATGTTTTCTCCACATTTGCAGACCTAGCTCAAAGTCCTGCAGCTCATGTTCTGGCTCAGTGTGAAGAACCTCACACTGGACATGGAACCAGTGTAAGAAGGCCACAGGCAAGGTAGCACTGCAACTGTGAGCAGTGTGAGTCCACAGGCGAGGTCACACTGCAACTGTGAACAGTGTGAGTCCACAGGCGAGGTCACACTGCAACTGTGAGCAGTGTGAGTCCACAGGCGAGGTCACACTGCAACTGTGAGCAGTGTGAGTCCACAGGCGAGGTCACACTGCAACTATGAGCAGTGTGAGTCCACAGGCGAGGTCACACTACAACTGTGAACAGTGTGAGTCCACAGGCGAGGTCACACTGCAACTGTGAACAGTGTGAGTCNCAACTGTGAACAGTGTGAGTCCACAGGCGAGGTCACACTGCAACTGTGAACAGTGTGAGTCTACAGGCGAGGTCACACTGCAACTGTGAACAGTGTGAGTCCACAAGTGAGGTCACATTGCAACTATGAGCAGTGTGAGTCCACAGGCAAGGTCACACTGCAACTATGAGCAGTGTGAGTCCACAGGTGAGGTCACACTGCAACTATGAACAGTGTGAGTCCACAGGTGAGGTCACACTGCAACTATAAATAGTGTGAGTCCATGGGCAAAGACACATTGCAAACACAAATGGTGATAAAGGTCAAAATCACACACACACACACACACACACACACAGATGACAGACACACAGACAGACACATAGACAAAGAAGTCCACAGGCCAGGTCACATTACAAACCACAAATGGTAAGGCCAAGATCACATACAGATAAACACACAGAGAGACAGATAAACACACACACATACACACACGAGACAGATACAGATACACATAGACACAGACAGACACACAGATTCACATATACACACAGACAGACACACAGACACACAAACACACAGACACACAGAGAAAGAAGTCCACAGGCCAGGTTACATTACAAACCACAAATGGTAAGGCCAAGATCGTACATATACACACACAGACAGATACACACATGCATTCACACACACGCACACACACATGTACACACACAGACATACCAGACCCACATATACACACATATAGCCACACACAGACAGACATACAGACACACAGACACAGGTACAACAGACAAATATACAAACACACATACACACAGCACTAAGAATTACCTAGATGAATCATAGGACACAGAATTTAAAATAACAATCATAAACTCATAAACATAATCAAAAATGTTTTTAAAATACAGGAACAAATCATCTGAAGGAACTTTAAAGAGGATACAAAGTAACTGTAGAGGATACAAAGCAACTGCAGAGGATACAAAGTAGCTGCAGAGGATACAAAGTAACTGCAAGGTCTAGGAAACCGGCTAGATGAATGATGAGGGCAACTCAGAACTGATGAGGGCAACTCAGAACTGGAAAGCTGGATTCAGTAAAGAAATTGAAGTATGGTAGAAAACTCAAGCTGAAATGAAGATGGAATTGAAAGTTTCAACAACCCAACTAGAAAACAGAGGTGATCCTTATCAGTAGAATGGAAGACATAAGACCAGGACTTGAAGACAAAACAGAGGAACTAGACTGATCAATGGGGGCCAGGGTGCTGGATGTGGTGGTGGCACACACTTTAGTCCCAGTACTCAGGAGGCAGAGGCAGATGGATCTCTGTGAGTTCAAGGCCAGCCTGGTCTACATAGTATATTCTAGGACAGCCAGGGCTACATAATAAAACCATGCCTCAAAAATAAATTAATTAAATTATAATAATTAAGAAAAATGGTGTAAAAGGAGTGTATAGAAATTTCAGAACACCATAAAAAGAACAAATCTTCAAATTACATGCATAGAAAAAGGAAAGGGATCTCAAGATAATGGCATGGACCATATCCTCAATGAGGTCATACAAGAAGACTTCCTCCAGCCACGAAAGACATACAGCAGATATGAGAAGCACCCAGACTACCACATGGACAGGACTAGAAAAGAAACTCCCCAGAGCACATATAGCTAAAGCACCAAATATACAGAACAGAGATTACTGAAATCTGCAAGAGGAATAGACAAGTCGCATATAAAGTATAATGAAAACTCCAGTTGGCATGCCAAGAGGGACAAGGCAGGCCTCACATGATCTCAGCCCTCAATGAAGAACGACAAGCAACGGCTGGCTAGAGAGACAGATGAGCAACCTTCTGTGGGGATGAGCTCCCTGTTATCCACTCCAAGTGGTCAGCCTTAAACACATCTCTATTCAAGCAACATTAAATGATCTCAGTAGCTTATCTAGTTATGGTGTGTAACAACTAATAAAGAAGCCATTAGTTTGCGACAGTGAGGGGGGCACTGGGGAAGTTGAGGGGAAGAGATGGGAGTTGGTGAAATTGGTATAAACACATTACTCCTGTGTGAAATTCTGAAGAAAATCAAAGTTACAAATTGTGAGGGGGGGGGAGACTTGAGGTTGGCAAAATGGCTTAGCAGGTAAGGGCACTTCCTGGGCAAGCCTGACACTTCCTGGGCAAACCTGGCTACCTGAGTTCAAACTCTAGAATACACATAAAGGTGGGCAGGGAGAACTGACTTTATTAATTCATCATCTGATGTCCATAAATGTGCTATAGCAGGTGAAAACACACACATATACACACATACAGACAGAGACACTCACAGACACATATATAACACAGAGACACATGCATACAGAGACACACAGAGAGACACACAACACACAGACACATACACAACAAAGAGACCAGAGACACATACACACAGAGAGACACACGCATAATACACAGACACATACACACAGAGACACACACACACATAGCACACACAGAGACTTACACAGAAAAACACACTTAACACACAGAGACACATACAACACACAGAGACACACACAGATATATACACACAGACAGACAGACAAAAAAACATACACCAGACACACACACATTCCACGCACAAGTTTTAATTTAAAAAGTGAAAGAAGGAAAGAAGGAAAGAAAACCCACTGACCAAAACCAACATGGGGGATGTACGGGTTTGAATGGGAAATCCTCCCACAGGCTCAGATGTTTGTTTGAACCCCTGTCCCTACTTGGTGGCCCTGTTTTCTGAGGTTCAGGAGGACTGGCTTTGCAGAAGGAAGTGTATGCAGTTTGCACTTTGTGCTTGTTTGAGGATGGAATCGCTCTGATTACAGCTCTGGCCTCACTTCCCCACCGTGATGGGATCTCCTAGAACCATGAACTGAAACAAACTCCCAGCTTCCATAAGTCACGTGGGTGCTTTATCACAGCAACAGAACAAAGCTAATACGAGGAGAAAGTGGCTCGTTTTTACACTTCCATTTCACGCTCCGTCACTGAGGGAAACCAGGGCAAGAACTCAATTGGGAATCTGGAGGTAGAAACTGAAGTGGAGCCCACGGAGGAAGGAATACTGCTAACCGGTTCACTCCTGGCTTGTGCAGGTACCTTTCTGGTACAGCCCAGGTATAACACTGCCCCCTGTGGGCTGGGCCGTGCTACATCAATTAGCAATGGAGAAAAATGCCCCCACAGACATGCCCATAGGCCAAGCAGATAATGGCCAACTCCCCAGTTGAGGATCCCTCGTCTCAGGTGTATCATGTTGACAACTAAGATTAGTTTTCACAATTAGCCTATAAGAACTCCCTCAGAACGCTGTCACCAGCATGATTAGAAGATGTCAGAGCCTCTCCCACTGTCCCTGGGGCCATGCCTTCCTTACACAGCTCAGGCACATCTGCTTAGAGATAGCGCACATCTACCACCCAGCGCTACCACTTAGAAGGAAACAAGAAAGGAGGTATGATATGGCAAAGCAGGAGAAAGCACCTTAGACGAACGAGTCAGCCTGCAAACTGGTGGGCGGTGATGGCAGAGGCAGAGGTGGAGGCAGCGGTGGCAGCATGACAGACAGATCTGTGGTTTCTAGGACATACCAGGTCCACTTCAACCAGATAAACATCTTCATCTCTCCTGTACTAGCTTACCTCCTTCAAGGCCCTCAGCATGGAGTCACACAGAGGCCCATGGCTCGCCACTGCCTTTGGCTGAAAACCATCTACCTTGGCTTCTTAGACAACAAAAACAACAATAATAATATAAATAAAGTAATAAAATGTAAATGGATTAGCAAGAACTTGCTTTTGCTCAGGAATGTCTGCTTCTTTGTCTGATGTTGTCAGACACTAGGAATCTAGGTTTTTATAGAGATTTGCAGTTGTTCCCATCAGCCATTGCCTGATGTGAAGAATATCTGATATGCAACCCCCAAATGGGTCGAAACCCACAGATTTAGAACCACGTCCTTAGGGGGAAGTGGACCTTCCAGTAAGAGGCTTCCTTAAAGCAAGCCTTTTCTCCCATCCTTTCTTACTGCCTGCATTTAATAATACTATGTTTTTTACAAATCCCTCCAAAGTCCATCTAAATAGGCCAAAGGAACCCCAACCAAACTTTGAAGTCCATTGAGAAACTCCTTGGGGCAGCTGCTCTCAAAGGGGTCATGACCTCTTTGGCAAACCTCCAAAAAATAGTTACATTATGATTCATAACAGTAGCAAAATTACAGTTATGAAGTCACAACGAAAATAATTTTATGGTTGGAAGGGATCAAGACATGAAGAACTGGGCTGGAGAGATGGCTCAGTAGTTAAGAGCACTGACTGCTCTTCCAGAGTTCTTGAGTTCAATTCCCAGCAACCACATGGTGGCTCACAACCATCTGTAACGGGATTCTGGTGTGACTGAAGACAGCAGCAGTGTATTCATAGACATAAAATAAATCTTTAAGAAAGACATGAGGAACTGTATTAAAGGGTTGCAGCATCAGGAAGGTGGAGATTCACAGTCTGAGGAGCTGGGAGATAGCTCCACAGTTAAAACTGCTTGTTGCTCTTGAAGTTCAATTCCCGGAACTCATATTGAGTGGCTTACAACAGCTTTAACTCCAGCTCCAAGGGATCTGGGGCCCTCTTCTGGCCTTGTTGGGCACCAGCCCACATGTGGCATACACATAAAAATATACCCACATGCATAATTAAAAATAGACCTAGATCTTTAAAAGAAATGGTCTCACACCTCCACTGACTGCTCCAGTATCCTCTTTTTGTACAGAGAATGGAAATGTATTTCTTCTTATTTCAGAAAGCTTGCCACCATTGCTTTTATGCCCTGGCCAGAGAGTTGATGAGAGCTATTGATAGAAACATGATGCTTGAATCTGCTGTAAGCTCTAATATGTCCCCACATATTAGAGACCTTGAGGGCCCCACCTCAGATATGACTGTGTTGGGAGATAAGGGCTTTAAAGAGGTGATTAAGTTAGAACAAGACAACAAGACCGTCAGGGTGTCCTTTTAAGAGAATACTGGAGACACACAGGAGAGACCAGGGATGTGAGTATACAGAAATGGGGTATACCTGCAACACAGAGGGAGGCATCAGGAGGAATCAGACCTGCTGACGCCATGACGCTGGGCTCCTAGCCTCAGCCTGGTGACCAACCTCAGAGCTGTGAGAACCTGAGGGCTGGTGCTTATACAGCCCGTGGTGCTCTGTTGCAGCGGCCCTAGATAGGCCCGGGTACCGGAAGGAAGCTCGAGCTGGGTACCGGAAGGAAGCTCGAGCTGAAGAGAATCCGGGACAAATGCCCATCCGTGCCCTGTGAGGGACCAGGAGCTAAAGTCAGAGCTGAGTGTGGACAGGTTCAGCATTGATTCAAAAGATGTCCTGGATCTCTTCATGGGCCCTCGTGTGAAAGGGGTGTGTCTGAATGGATGCAGAGCTATAAATAAAAGGGAGTTCTCTTAAGAGCTTCCTTCTAAGTCTCCAGGGAATTGTCTAGCATGGTGGACTTTGAGAGTCACTATTAGTGGTAGCCTGTAGGACTCCTACAGTATCAAACTCGCATAACAAAAGCACACCAAGAGGTCTTTCCTCCAGAACTCCTCAGTACAATGAAGGTAACCCAGGAAAAACGGTAAGATAATTGATGCCCATAATTCTTGCCCTCTGGAGGCTGAGGCAAGAGGATGCTGTGAGTAGGTCAGCCTGGACTATATACAGTAAATTCTGGGTCAGTGGGCTATGGTGTGAAAGCTCATTTTAATCAGCAAATAAGTAAGAAAACTTGAGGTCTATTAGTTCAGATTTTTTTCAATGTATATTTTTTCTAAATTTCCTTTTTAAAGAAAAAATTGTTTTATTTTCATTTGTGTGTATGTATGTGTGTCTGCCACATGTGTTTGGATGCCCAAGGAGGACAGGAGAGGGCATTGGATCATAAGGAGCTAAAGTTACAGGTGGTTAGGAGCCCTCCCAATTGGATATTGGGGATCATACTCAAATCCTCTGAAAGAGCAGCCAGCAATCAACTAAGTCTTCCCTCAAGCCCCTAAATTTCTAGTGAGCCCCAGATTTAACCAAACTCTTTTTTTTTTTTAAGATTTTATTTATTATTATACATAAGTACACGGTAGCTGTCTTCAGACGCGCCAGAAGAGGGCATCAGATCTCATTATGGGTGGTTGTGAGTCACCATGTGGTTGCTGGGATTTGAACTCAGGACCTTTGGAAGAGAAGTCAGTGCTCTTACCCGCTGAGCCATCTCTCCAGCCCCTTAACCACACTCTTATGATTGCTGTTGTATTCAATATCTAAAACTGATTCCTGAATTGATTCCTTGGAAGCAACCAAGAGAAAAGTCGGCCAAGACCATGTACATGTGCACAGTGCGTATCTGCCACTGACGGACCCACACAGGGAGGGCCCAGTGAAGAGCTTTGAACCAGCCTGGGGAGGGGAAGGAGCCAAGCTCCCGCTTCTCAAAGGGTCTCCTCAAAGAATGGTCCCAATCGACCCTTGAGTGGAGGCACCACCTTGCTGAATGTCTCTCTATTACTTTTCTGGCCCGCTCGGTTTGCTCCAGAGTTATTCTGGTCTGAATCTAATAGAGTTTGACAGAAATATTTTCTGGGGGATAAAAAGAAACCCAGCTGTTGCCATATTGTTCTTTCTTTAATATAAGCCATAAAAGACAGAAGCGGGAAGGGTCCATCTACTCACAGAGTTGAAAGGATTTAAGCCAGGGAGAGCCAAGAATAAGAAAAGGCCCCTATTAAAGCCCGAGATGTAAGCAAAGACGGCAAAAATGGACCCACTGCAAAGCATTGTGTGGCATGGTCAAGGTTTAAGGGAAGAAAGACAGGGGCTTAATGAATCTACCTCATCTAAAGAAAATGGTCCCCCGAATTTCCATTTTGCTGCCATGACAACTAGTTCTCCATCATTGCCATAGCAACCAGCTGAAAAGCATTAGTCTAAGGACAAACTCTCTGATTGGGTGGCCATGGGAAGCCATCACAAGCCACACAAGGCAGAGAAGGCTGCTCTGCCATCACCCTGACCCGTTTTGAGCTTCTAGTGTGTTTCAGCTCTCCATTGTGCTTCTGTTAGAACCAAATATCGGAGAGGGAGGACCAATTTCAACAAGTGTCTAATACTTATACCCCAGTAAATTCAAGACTCTCATTGTCTTGGTGTCCAAGTACAGAAAGAGAGCCACGCCCTTGCTGTTTAATCCTGCTGCTCTCCTTACAGCATCAAGACATCGGAGGCAAGGCTAAGGCCAGGCATTGGTCACTGCTGGCAAGCCACTGTCTTTGTCAGATGAGGTACTGGCAAACTGAATGGAAGGGAAAGTTTCAAAGGTAGGAAGTGACAATCCAGCAAACAGCAAGACAGTACAGTCAATGACAATTCAGCAAAACAGCAGCGTGCGGCGAACTCACACACATGACAGGACTTTCCAACACAGAAAGATAAGCTGGTATGTCCAGCATCAAAATGTCTTGCTTTCAGATCAATTTATGAGTCTGACTGTTTTGCTTGCATGTATGTATACGTATCAAAGACCTGCCTGATGCCCTCAGAGGCCAGTAGGGGTCATTAGACCCCACCTCCCCCTAGAACTGCAGTCAAGAATGGCTGTGAACCACCAAGTGTTTGCTGACCACCAAACCAGGTCCTCTGTATGGGCAACAGTGACCTTAACCACTGAACCATCCTTTCCACCCCAATGTCTGATGTTTATATTTTATTTTTATGTTTGGTTTTGTGAAATGGGATCTCATTCTGGAGCCCTGGCTAGCCTGGAGCTCGTTATGTAGACCAGGCTTGCCTCAAAACTCAAAGATCCAACTGCCTCTGCTTCCTGGGTGCTGGGATTACCTGACCCCACATTACCTGACCCCACTGGCTTATTTTCCAACCTGTTCTTGCTTGAAGCTATTGAGCTTTTTAAAGAAAGACATTTTCCCCCACCCTGATGGTCTTCCTTGGCACTTGCCCGAAGCAATCTGTGTATTTACAGACATTCCTAGGACGCTCTTAAAAGCAGAGATGCCTTGAATGTCCCACCCCCCCACACACCCCAAACCCTTCCCTTAGAGCAGTGGTCCTCAACCTTCCCAACACTGAGACCCTTTATTCCTCATATTGTGGTGACCCCCGAAACCATAAAATTGTTCTCATTGTCACTCCATAACTGTACTTTTGCTACTGTGATGGATCATAATGCAAATATTTTTGGAGACAGAGGTTTGTCAAAGGGGTGGTGACACACGGGTTGAAGGCCCCTGATCTAGTTGGTCACACTTTCAGCCAGAGTGTGCCACTGTGAAAGATGTTTTTAAATGCCCAGCTGTGGGCCCTCAGGAACTATGGATGGAGAAGCTACTGGAGGAGCAGCAGCCAGCTCTTAAACAGTGAGTATGAGACTGAAGCCTGGCACAAGGTGGGGAGCTGTGGACGGGAAGGGGACTTCCGTTGACGCCAGTTTTCAGATCATGTACAGTAGACCATTCGGTTTCTACGAGGCCTCTATGAACTCAGCAAATACTCCATGGCACCTGCTATAAATGCCCAGTGCACATAAGTAGACAGGTGACAATCCCGCCCTTCAGGGTTTATACAAGGCTGAGTAGATGCCACACACCTGGATCCAAGAATGGAACTGCTCTGTGGTACGATGGAAACAGTAGAGACTACAAGCCCGAGCGGTCCTCGGCACAGCCGGTGCTGTGTGACAGATGGGCCAGCTTCTTCTCGAAGCGCCGGAGATGCCAACATTAACAAAAACAGGCAGAGACGCTGGATGCTCACATGACGGACAGGAAGGAAGTAATGCAGGGACAAATGTCCATCTGCCTACACTCACGGTCAAGGCTCCAAGGCAAAGCCTTGTCTAAGGGGACTTGCTGGGAGGGGACAGACTGGGGACTCCTGACAAAGGATGACTGGGATTAGGTGAGTGCGAGGGCAGGGGGGTCGTGTGGGTTATGATATAAGACAGAGGTGAGGAAAGGCAGTCGAGACACAGAAGACAGCATGGGTGGTGCTAATGACCCAGAGAGAGCCATGAAAGGAGTCTGGGGTTAGACAGGGCGTGACGAGATTGCATACTCTTGACCATACACTGTAGTATTCATGACAAAACACAACCTGGAGAGATGGCTCAGTGTTTAAGAGCACCAACTGCTCTTCCAGAGGTCTTGAGTTCAATTCCCAGCAACCACACAGTGGCTCACAACCATCTGGAATGGGATCTGATGCCCTCTTATGGTGTGTCTGAAAAGAGCAATGGTAGCAATGGTGTACTCATACACATTAAAACAAAACAAACAAAAAAACACTTGCACAACCTTTAGTTGTTCAGCCATGTACCAATGTACTGTTTCCTATGCTCCTGAATGGGTTTAATATGATTTTAGTTTGAATATATACATGGGAATAACTTGGGGTTGGGGTTAACAATAAAGGAAGCCTGACTGTATGTGAGATTCAAAAAAAAAGATTTCAATTCCAGGTACTGTGTCAGGGGATAAGGAAAAGGGAGCAAGACCCAGTTCCTGATGGTCTAGTCATACACCCAGAAATGTGTGCAAATCGCCTAGAACACTCAGGAGAAGGTGAGCTATGCGCGAGCTCTATGTGGCTCTACAGCCACACCACACAAGAGGAGAGTCACCTGGGGGAACAAAGTGTGCTATTTCCCCAGGCCTCCTGTGTCACCTGTCTGGGTGCTGCCCTGTGGGTGGGTTTTAAGTCTCCAGAGAAAACTCAGTTCTCCCTTTTTGGAATTAATTTTGTAATAGCTGTCCCTTCCCCCATCCAGCTGCAGGAGCAGCGCCAATTCTGTTTCCACTCTGTCACAGGAATGGAACTGAGCCACAGCTAGTACCAAGACAGAGAACAGATGTCACTCAAGACACGTAAGGATCTAGGAGTTTTTATAGCATCAGAAAGCTCGGGAGCTACTGAAGTGGATCATTCAAGGGAACTTTGTCGCAGAAGAGGAATCCCACGGGCAGAGAGATGAATATTAACAGGCCATGTGCTCTCTCCCCAGCCACTTAGAAAAAAGAAAGGCTCTACACAAGTATTCACTGTCATAGCTGGTAACAATTACCACTTGGCTGTCAGACTCATTTTCTCAACTCAATAAAAGCCCGTGACTTATATGTGCCCAGAAAGGCTGGGACAAGCCTGAACTGAAAACTCAGAGCGTGTCACTGCCTCACAGAGGTGACATCTCTGCCAATAAAGGGGCTTCGGAGTGCAGGACCCACAAAGGTACAGGCCTGATTTCCATATGGTAGGGAGATAGTCCTACTGTGGTTCTGTCTGCTACATGGGGTTTTCGATTTAGAAGGAACCTTATCACTCCCTGTAGATCAATGTGTAAGGTACACTCTTACCATGCTTGGGAACAGGGGACAGGGGACAGGGAAGGACAGAGGAGGGAGAAAGAGAAAGAGACATCTGAAGGGTTAAACGGCCAGAGTGGTGAAGCCAGATTCCTGCAGCTCAACACTTACCCAGTTGTGTCTCCTCCTAGGGCAGTGATTCTCAACCTTCCTGATGTTGTGACCCTTTAGTACAGCTCCTGATGAGGTGGTGACCACCCCAACCATACAATTATTTTGTTGCCACTTCCTAACTGCAATTTTGCTACTATAGTGAATCATAATGTAAATATATGGTATTCAGGATATCTGATATGTGACCCACAAGGGAGTCAGGACCCACTGGTTGTGAACCACTGTCCTAAAGTGACTTCACATTAGGGGTCTTCAATGTGTAGAGGGTCTGATCAGGTGTAAATAAGCTGAGATGCACTAAAGTCCACATGTATCTCTCCTGTCTTTATCATAACCCCAGGGTGACACCCACCATCAAAGCCTTTGTTGAAAAATCCAGACGGTACTGTGGGATTTCCACCAATGTAAGAAACAGTGACCAAGTTGCTTACCACCGTGTAATTGCCATACGTCAGAAGGTTGTCATCCTGAATCTTGACTGTGGGGCCTGTATATAGCCACCTTCCCTTCTGTGGAAGCTTTTTGAGTCAGAAGAAAGGAAGAGTGCTAAGAGAAACAGCCAAGCACTCCTTTTGGCTAATATCTACACTGCTGGGCCAACTTCCCAGACATTCCCCACTCAGCCTCTCTGTCCCCTCCCTTGTCTTCCTTTCTTGTGAGTCATAAGTCATGTGTTAGAAGACCTCATGTATTAGTCAGGGTTCTCTAGAGTCACAGAACTTGCAGAGAGTCTCTATATAGTAAAGGAATTTATTGATGACTTACAGTCTGCAGTCCAAATCCCAACAATGGTTCAGTAGTAGCTGTGAATGGAAGTCCAAGGATCTAGCAGTTGCTGAGTCCCACACGGCAAGAAGGCAAAAGAGCGAGAGCCCGACTCCCTTCTTCCAATATCCTTATATGGTCCCCAGCAGAAGGTGTAGCCCNGATTAANGGTGTGTGCCACCACACCTTTAATCCCAGATGANCTTGGACTNGGAGATCTCCCTGTCTTAATCTTCTGGATTCAATCACCACTGTGTCTCAAGATCTCCATACCAAGATCCAGATCAGAAACTTCTATCTCCCAGTCTCCAGATTAGGCTCACTGGTGAGCCTTCCAATTCTGGATTGTAGTTCATTTCAAATATAGTCAAGTTGACAACCAGGAATAGCCACTACACCTCACAAGAGCACCTCGGGACCATGAATACTTTAGAAGGCCGGAGTCCTCTGTGGATGCCGCCCCCTTTTACCCCAGTGACCCCGGTGCAGAGTGCAAAGCCCAGTGCCATGGTATTGGCTCGAAGCAGATGGTGAAACAGTTCTTCCAATGGAGACAAGAGAAAGCAAAGACAAAGAGGAGCCACGGCATCTAAGGGGACAGAGGCTTTAATATATGAAGGTGTTTAAGAAATAAGATCTGAATATTAGTGGTTTTCAATCTACAATCCTTGGGCAATTTCCAAGAAAGCTGGTGACCTACCGACAAAATGAGAAATCACGTGTAGTGTGTGACGTCATCACGTGTAGTGTGTGTGACATCAGGGTGCTCGAGCTACAAACTCAGCTTTGAGAGTCAGCTCCTGAAATGTAAGGTTCTTTAGCACTTGTTATCTAGTCTCTGTGTGTTTAGGAAGTTTAGGGCTTAACTGAAGTTTTGATTGAAGTTTTGACTGGATCTGTCTGAAAGGTTGGATGAACCAAGTTCATTGGGAATCAGCAGCTATTCTTGAAGTTGTTTTGGGAATAAGTCTCTGGAAACAGTTTTAGGAGGCAGGGAATTAGCACGACAGGTCACTTTAGCATCCTTGAGGATGAATCTTGTCAGAGCTGTACCTTAGTGTTTTATTTTGTAATATGTGAATCTTAAAACCAAATTTTTATTGTAATAAAAATATCTCTATAAATTGATCAAGGTAAGAAATGTGGCTGAAGTCGGATGGTGGTGATGCACGCCTTTAATCCCAGCACTCGGGAGGCAGAGGCAGGCAGATTTCTTAGTTCGAGGCCAGCCTGGTCTACAGAGTGAGTTCCAGGACAGCCAGGGCTACACGGAGAAACCCTGACTCAGAAAAACCAAAAAAAAAAAAAAAAAGAAAAAAAAAAAGAAAAGAAAAGTGGCTGAAAAGAGGATGGCCTAGTCGGTCATCAATGGGAGGAGAGGCTCTTGGTCCTTCGAAGGTTCCATGCCCCAGTATAGAGGAATGCCAGGGCCAGGGAGGGGATAGGGGATTTTCGGAGGGAAAAACTAGGAAAAGGGACATTTGAAATGTAAATAAAGAAAATATCTTTAAAAATTGTGGCTGAAATTCAAATAGAAAGCAAAAGAGCAAAGAAAAGACAACATTTCTAACAAAGCTGAACTGATTTAAAAAAATCCAGATGGGCGTGGCGTGATGGCTCAGAGGTGAAGGATGAGATGTTCTACTCTTGCAGAGGACTTGAGTTCAGTACCCAGCTCCTATGGAAGGTGACTGGACACCTGGGGTCTGGAACTTCAGGGCATCAGATCCGCCCCTGCTATGGAATCCACAAGTGCCTGCACGGTCCCACTCACTCATACACATCATTTTTAAAATAAAAAGGTTAAAGAGGACATGTGCAGGACCTAACACTGAGAGGGAAGGATCCAGGAGTCCCAGGGGATGAGCATGAAGAAGGGCAACCAAGTGGCTTTAGGAAAGGAGCACTGAAGTCAACCCCCCACCCAGTGTGGCCACAACAAAGATTAACGAGGATTTATTGTGCCTCAACAGCACCCCCTAGAGCTTCTCCCACAACGGGGGGGGGGATTTATCCCAGAGGCCCCTTGAGGGGTCTCAATGAACCCTGAAATTACAACAGAAAAGGTTGTGCTGGTGGATAATGGAGAAATGACATAAACTTTCAATATAAACTCAAGATGTACATGGGTCCCTACCCTCCCACATTCCACACAGTCCCTGTTTATCCTTCTAGGTGGCACAAGCAAGGTGTTCTGGTCACTCTTCTGACCGTGTGAAAATACCCGAAATCAACTGGGAAGGAAGAAGTAACTCATTTGGGTTCACCACAGCTTCAGAGATTTCAGTCCATGGTTGGTTGGTTCCATTGCTTTGAGGCCAGAAAATTAAAGTTAAGTTTCTCAGTTCATCGCCATTCAAAGCAGAAAGGAAAGCCAAGGTTCCAGTGTCCCCTGCAAGAGTCTGCCCTGTGACCTAACTTCTTAATGTCGCCACCATAGGCTGATGAACAAGCGTCTCACTTCGGAAGAGCCAAACAAGAAGAGAAGGTAAGTCCTCTCTTCTGAACAATCAAGGAAGGAGCAAGAGTCTCAAAATACACCAACGAGTCTACGAGACGAATCGGTGAGATGACACTATCACAGGCGACCTGGAGCCGCCAGAGGTTAACGGCGTTGTCACCAGCTCAGGAAACAGTTTAGAACATCTTGGTTAAAATTCTGGGTGTGGTGGCAAATGCCTTTAAATCTAGCACACTGGAGGCAAAGGAAAGTGGTTTGGTCTACAAACCAAGCTCCAGGCCAGCCAAGGAGACACAGTGAGACTCGGCAAAACCAGAAAAAGGGAACAGTGGGTCCTTGAGAGATGCCTCAGCAATTAAGAGTGCTTGCTGCAGGCCGGGCGTGGTGGCGCATTAATCCTTTAATCCCAGCACTGGGGAGGCAGAGGCAGGCGGATTTCTGAGTTTGAAGCCAGCCTGGTCTACAAAGTGAGTTCCAGGACAGCCAGGGCTACACAGAGAAACCCTGTCTCGAAACCACCCCTCCCCCCCTAAAAAAGAGTGCTTGTTGCTCTTTGAGAGGACCCGAGTTTGGTCCCTAGGATCCGCGTGGTGGTTTACAGCCGATCTGAAGGCACCAGGAACACATGAGCTGCACGTGCAGGCATGTAAGAGAAGCACTCACATACATAAACATTTGAAAGTTCGGTGGAAATGACAGTCCTGTTTCTTACTCATGCCTGGAGTCAACTGCCTGAATATCTGTTTCTACAAGAGTGGTCAACAAGTCCTCCATTGAAAACACTAAAACCAGCCATTTTACAGTCACTGTGTTACAGCTCAGCTTGCTACCATCCTGAGAAGCCAAGTGTGCCTAGATAGAAGCCACAGCTGGGGAGCTCGGTTGCTTTTATTGTCCCCTCTACTCGATAATCCCAACATACTCTTAGTCTCAAGCTTGCAGAATACATTTTGCAATTATACTTTTTTAATGTTGCTTTTTGATTTTTAAAAATGTTTTGTTATTGTTGTTGTTGCTTTAAAGAGTTTGGACACTCAAAGATGTTCCCCATCCAATAAACAATGAGGGAAGGAAGGAAGGAAGGAAGGAAGGAAGGAAGGAAGGAAGGGAGGGAGGGAGGAAGGAAGGGAGGGAGGAAGGGAAGGAGGGAGGGAGGAAGGGAAGGAGGAAGGGAGGAAGGGGAGGAGAAACCTACAATTTCCAAAATAAAAATAAAATACTGAAATGCCAATGTAGTAGATTGTAGGCAAAAGGCAAAGATGGCACGAGGTGATGATCAAGTAGAAGTACAATCCTTGTCCCACAACATCAGTAGCAACTGAGAACTTCCCAGAAGTGGCAGTTCTAGTCCTCCTACAGCCTACTACATTGCTCTCGCGCTGTACTGTCCATACCAGGGATTCTGATAGACGCGGAATCAACTATCTAGAGCAGCATTTCTCAACCTAAGGGTAGAAGGATCTTTTCACAGGGGTCACCTAAGGCCTTCAGAAAACACAGATATTTGCATTATGATTTATAACAGTAGCAAAAGTAGAGTTATGAAGTAGCAGTGAAAACAATTGTATGGCTAGCAGTCACCACAGTGTGAGGAACTGTGTTAAGGGTCATGGCATTCTGAAGATTGAGAACCACTGGTCTACAGGCAAGTTTCTCTCCTGACAGAGAGTAACAGTTCTGGCAGACTGAGGAGAATCTGCAAGTGTATTTGTTATAACAAATAGCTGTGCGGGTTCCAGGCTCCCCACCCCCCTGCATCTGGCTGCTGGAGTGCTTGGGGCGTGCTGTCCTTACATCCCCAACCTTAACACAGTTACTTTATGCTCAATAGTTACTGCATGAGTGAGTGAATGAGTGAGTGAAGCGATGGAAAGGGGCACTTCACACACTCTATCTGCTTCTGCTCTAGGCCAGATTTACACAGTCCCAAGAGAAGTCTCCAGGAAGGAGAGGAGCTCATCTGCCCATTTCGTCACTTCCTCTGGAGAAGTTACTTAGAATAAATCAGACAAAGGGCCACAACATAATTACACTGGCAACAGGAACCCAGGAGAAGAACAGACGAGAAGCTGCTAAATCACTGAGCTCCAGGGCTTCTGCAGCAGGTCCGTCACCTGCGAGAGCTTCTAACTTCTCACTTGGAAAAGAAGAAAGCCCGGTTTCTCACACATTTTCTTAAAGAAAAATATCAGAGGCTAATTAACCTAATGCTTTCATACACCAATTAGGAAAAAATACGATGTGTATAATTTTAAAAATATCTCGCAAAAATACACGTGTTCTATTTTGCTTTCTATTCCTGTGACCAAAAGCAACTTGGGAAGGAAAATGTTTAACTTACAGGTTCCAGTGCATCATTGAGCAAAGCTACGGAAGAAGGAGCTCGAGGCAGGAGTTGGAGCGGAGACCATGTTGCTTACTGGCTTGTTTTCAGGCTCCAGTTCAGCTACAGCCAAGGCCCACCTACCTAGGGGATGGTACCTCCCACAGTGGGCCGGGCCCCCCTATACCAATTAGCAATCAAGCAAATCCCCCACAGATACTCCCACAAGGCAATCTGATAAAGGCAATTCCTCAGCTGAGCTTCCTCTTCCCAGGTGTGGCAGGTTCACAACCAAGATTCCTTACCACAGCTTAGAAAGATTTTTGCTTTAATTAGCTTTTTCTGCCAAAATTACCTGTTTTTCTGCCAAATTATCTACTAAATACAAACAGTCCGGCTTTGCTCTAGATGGCTAAGGGTGTGTGTTCATGAAGGGATAGGCATATTTATACTTGTGCCGCTAGTGCTAACATTAACCTTTGCCCTCTGTTCTTCTGTCTTCCTGAAAATGATCAAGTAGTTGTAAAAACAAAAACAACAAGCAAACAAAAACTAAAAATGGTTAGTGTCAGATGTGACTTTCTTCAAACTGGGTCAAATCACTGGGGCTTGTTCTGACTCCCTGAAAGTCAGTGGGTAGGGTGAGGTGTGGGGGAGGGGATGACATGGCACAAAAGCAGATTAGTGGAAGACAGCAGGAGTAAGGGGAGGGAGGAGAAATGCAGGGGAGATACAGGGGAAACCAGCACCAGCAAAGGAGAGAAAATTAGCCAGAAGCAAGAAGGGAAACCCATAATATTTATGTAGTCTATCCCGTGTCAGGAGGGAAATGGCTTTGTGTTTCAAATCTTAAGTTTAACCTAAGAGGGAAAAAAAATCCTAGGAACAACGCTGAGAGTGGGGGAAACGGGTCTTCCTGGGAGAGGAGCCTGGTTGGTTTCCAATAATAAATGCTCAGCCCTGAAATCATATGCACACATATGCTAAATGGACCGAGCAGGTTGCATTTATATATATATGTAGGAGTGTGTGTGTGTGTGTGTGTGTGTGTGTGTGCTTGCGCACACATGCAGCTTACGACTAAAGAAAAAGAGGCCAAGAATTTGAGAGGACAAAGAGGTTCATGAGAGGTGCTGGAGGGAAAAAACAGAAAATTTTTACTTATAGTTCCAAGAAATGAAAACTGAAAAAAAAAATCCTTATAAATGTAAAGATCCATTTCTTAAAAAACACACACACATGCACACACATGCACACATACATGCACACATACACGCACACACACACAAGGCACACACACACAAGACACACACACACAAGGCACACACACACAGGTGTCTTTAAACATGCTAAGAATGATTTTTAAAGCTGTTTTAGGACAGGGGCTACGGTGTCAGTAACCTAGCTTCCGACCTTATGGGAAACACTAGTTGGGAGGAAACGTTTTCGTTCCTGTTGTTCGTTTTTAAAGGTCAAACAGGGCTGGGGACATACCTCTGAGAGGAGCATTTGCGCAGCGCCATAAGGCCTTGAGTTCAATCCCCAGCAGCAGGGTAAGACAGCCAGAAAGCAAACTGACTATACGCCAAGGTGAATCAATAAACTGAAGATGGGGGTCTCTGTAGATATATATTCTGGCTAATAAACACGAAGACTGTAATTAGAGCATCGCCACTTTGTAACCTCTGCCATACAACCTCTGTAGGAAGAAAGACTCAAGACAGTCACAGGTCGAACATACCTCTTACTTATTGACAGGGCAGCCCAGTTAAGAGCCCAGTGGCACAGATCTGAAATGACACTATCTCATCTAACCATAGAAGCTAGGAACAAGGAGCCAGGGAGATTTGAATACTGGGTGTGTCCTTAGGCGTTCAGCTGCTTTTTTCATAAAGCACAGGGGTTCCTTGGACTTTGAGAAAGAAGAGAATTCCCATTTAAGTCAGGGAAGTGTGGCTCACCTTCTATTTGTACAGCTTTCCAGTCCTTTTGCAACAAAGTGTCACACACAGTCTTCCCACCGCCCCACGCTAACTCGTGAGAAAGGCAGCCCATGTTTGCTCAGCCCCACTTTACAAAGCTGCTGAGTTTAGAAGCTGAAGTGCCAAAGTAATGGACCCACCAAGCCGCCTATGAGATTTAAAGGCAGATATAAGTTAAAGCTCACCTAAGGGAGGGCGGGGAAGTCCCATTTCCTTCTTTGTGTGTGTGTGTGTGGTTTTTCGAGACAGGGTTTCTCTGTGTAGCTCTGGCTGTCCTGGAACTCACTTTGTAGACCAGGCTGGCCTCGAACTCAGAAATCCACATGCCTCTGCCTCCCAAGTGCTGGGATTAAAGGCATGCGCCACCATGCCCGGCTCCATTTCCTTCTTGAAAGGAAAATTTTCCAGTGTACACAGGGCCTTGGTTGCTCGTTTAACAGTCTAGCTTCATTTTAACACATTCCTTGGAATGACATAGATACCAGGCTGGGTCTCATAGAGGACAAAGCTGTTAAGGATTCATCCACTTGTTTTTTGGTTTTTATTTTTTAAACCTTTTTAATTGTTATATGTAAGCACACTGTAGCTGTCTTCGGACACACCAGAAGAGGGCATCAGATCTCATTGTGGGTGGTGGTGAGCCATCATGTGGTTGCTGGGATTTGAATTCAGGACCTTCGGAAGAGCAGTCAGTGCTCTTAACTGCTGAGCCATCTCTCCAGTCCCATCTACTTGTTTTTTAAACAAACAAAAATCCATTTAGCAAATGAAGACCCAGGAGGCAGGGAGAGCACCCAGCTGAGCATCCTCCTCCACTGACATCCCAGAAAGAAAAAGCCCCTCTCCCGCTCTCTTAAATACCCTTCTACTCAAAGACCCTCTGTTCCCTTTCCTGGGTTTTCTTATGTTTACACCCTGTCAACTGGTTGCTTCTCTGCCTCGTGACCTATTGTTGACTTTATTTAATCCAGTTTACTGAAAGCTCTTGGGCTAAAGGTGTGTGCTAGGGCTGAGCTACACCACAAGATTTTTCCAGTTCACAATCTAGGAATTCACAACCTGGCCAAGCATCATGCATCATCCACTAGCCAAGCAGCATCTTTAAAATACAGCACATCTTAAGGGCGTTGGCTACACTTCCAGTTACCCAGAACCCAACAGGTTGTGGTGTAGATATAAAAAGCCACATTAGGCGGTCCACAAGAAATGTGCCCATTTCCACTCCAATCATCAAAGTGGGCACTGCAGATCCCAGCCTGGCATCCAGGGAGCAAATTCCAAGAGAAATCACTTTTCTTTTCTTTTTTTCTTTTCTTTTCTTGACTTGAGCCAAAATATGGGCATCTTATATTTGTGTGTGTATATGTCACCGCTGTCTCTCTGAAGGCCTGTATCCTCCCTGTGGTCACCGTGACCTATGTGGAGTTTTTACCTCCAATGGTTTTCTACCTGCATTCTGGAGTGGGACCTGTGCTCCTCGGTGGCCAGGAATGTTACAAGACTTCAGACCTATCTGGGGAGGAAGAGGAAGGGATGTAGATATAAAACTAGGGGAGAGAGCTGTCAAAATAAAAAAGTCAAAGGGCTGGCTCTGCAGAAGCAAAACTCGGCTAAGGAAAAAAAAAAAAAAAAAAGTGGGGCTGGAGAGATGGCGAGATGGTTCAGTGGTTAAGAGCCCTGACTGCTCTTCTTCTAGAGTTGCTGAGTTCAATTCCCAGCAACCACATGGTGGCTCACAACCATCTGTAATGAGATCTGATGCCCTCTTCTGGTGTGTCTGAAGACAGCAACAGTGTGTACTCACACACATTAAATAAATAAATATTTTAAAGGGGAAAAAAAGCTGGAAAAAGCAGAGGAGGCAGTGAGGCCAGCCCTCAGGACAAGAGCCCCCACCAAACCGTGTGTGTCCAAGGAATGGGGAGCTCAGTTTGGCATCTCCTGTACCCAAGAGAGCATGCCTTTCCTGTGCTGTGGTTGTCCAGCCCCTGCACCTGAGTCTAAAGGTAACAACATGTTGTGGGGGATACACAGAGGTCCCGAAACCCAGTCCTCCAGTTTCAAGAGGCTCTCAAGAGAAGAACTCCACAAACATTCATATGCACACAATACAATATGCTTGATCAGAAAAAAATGATATATATATATATATGTAATATATATATAAAAAACTTTATTGAGGAGTTTGAGAAATGATTAAAGAGTCAGAACTAATCTTTGAGGTTCCTCCAATACTGACAGTGCATAGGGAATTAAGAGTTTATGTTGCCATAGATTTTCTTAATATTCATATCTGCTTCCTGTTCTTTGTAAATTCCTCTTAGATTACTCAAAATATGTTTAAAAATAAATATACAATTCAAATATATATATAAATACACTTGACCATTTTAAGTAATACATATTTGTATGTGTTTTATATACATCCCTCCGTGGTCTACTGAAGCCTATATCTTCTTTTAGGTATTGGGAACCACATCATTAAGGCTAATGGTGGAAAAAACCTAAATACATACCAAGGGTTATTTTTCAGTTTCTCAGCAAAACACAAAAAGAAAAAAAAATGGTTCGGTTTTTAATTCCAAGTGTTTTCAATTTTTTAATGTAAGGTCAGTATTTTAAGATTCGTTCCTATTTGTATATAACCTGGAGACAATGCAGAGTAAATCACTACCCTCTGTTTAAAGACAGCTGGCTTAAGTTTGTGTCTAAGTGGGGAGATGCAGATAGTTGGCCAGTGGACTCTTGTACAGGAGGCCCCCCCTTGACCAGGAGGCCTGGGAGGGGCTCCACCGCCCTGCATGAGCCTCGCGCTCTGTGGACACCCCATCAGACAGGGGCTCCACACAAGCACAAGGAAAGCCTTAACCTGACTGTAACGTTTATAGGAGCTCCAGGAGACAAACGCAGCAGTAACAGCTTAATGCTTCTTGGTGATCTCTTTCCATCCGCTTCCCTGTGAACACGCAGGAGGAGGAGGACAGAGCTGCCAGTGTGGAGGAGCTGGGCACTGCTTCTGAACGTCAATCGTCTCCAGAAGGCAAGAGACCACGCCCAGAGGTGCTGTGGGGCTCAGCTGATCCCCTGACTATGGAGCAGAACTAGTTGTGTAGCAAGCAAAAAGTATTAAATCCGTCATTTTGATTTATAAAAATGAACTGTGCTGTGTGAGAAACCCAGATACGGTTACAAGCACATGGCTGTGTGCTTTCCAAACCTGAGAAGAACAGGTGTGGAGGCAAACCTGGTTCAGCAGAGAAGTGACATCCAGCCAGCAACAATAAGCCACAGTGAGGAGAGTCTGAACGATGGCTTGGGCTGACTTGGCACAGGTGACTACCAAACCCTTTAAAGGTAAAGACTGATGTGGATGGAGCTGAGGGTAACCTGAAAAGGACCTGTGGCTGGTTAAACTGCTGTAAGGACCAGTATCAACCGTCATCTCCCACTTTACCTCCTGACGAATTTCTTACCAAGATTCTAATTACAGTATACTAATTATTTTATCTTGTAAAACTAGTTAATACTAATGTTTGTGAAACTGAAAACAATCCCATCTTCTCCCTGTGGCTCCTCAGGGGCAGAGGGGGTGGGGGAGGTGCTAGGAAGCGCACTGGGGCACAATGGTCAGAATAGCAGCAGCAGCAACAACAACAACAAACCTGCAAAGATAAATGAGAAACCAACAAATATTCAATTGGCATGAAATACTGGGAAATCAGAAAATGCTGATTCGCCTTTGCTGTACCACGGTGGTTCAGTCACCGCGGTTCTTTGAGACGACTCTTTGGAGACTCGTCCTTATGAATGGTGCAACATGATTAGGGAGGTTCTGTCTTTAGCTCGGCTCAGAAAGAATCGTGAGCTAAGGTAAATTCAAATCACAAACTACTCAACTAAGAACAATGTATCCAATCTTGGAAATCCTTGGGCAAGCTCCTGCTAACCTTTGGATCCAGGCTTCAGACTTGCAAACACTTTGGGGTTCTTAAGGGCAAGCGAGAGCTCGTTGAGGAAGGAAATAAAATGGGAGTCTCTCTCAGACTTCTTTGACTCAAAAATGACGACGATGGTGAAGTGGGGTTCCGGGCGGGTCAGGAAGTAGGTGCTCTGGACTTTGTCATCATAGAAGTGGACCACTTTCTCCAAGCTGTTCAGGTCCGATGCTCGGTCTGTCATGATCATGATAACATTGGGCCAGTGCATGACAGGCCTGTCACTGGGCAGAGACACCACGGCTGGGTACTGGTCCACTCCCTTGGGGGCCTCTCGGTAGGAATGTGGGTGGTGGTAGCCATGACCCTGAAAGCTCTCTGAGCCCCGGTTGTCAAAAATTAAGGACACGTTGGCAGCGTCGTATTTCCTGATAAAACTGGAGATCTTTCCAAAGAGGTCCGGGCTGGCCTTGGCCGTCAGCGCTTTCATTTCGGAGGCGGTCGTCTGTCGGCTCAGCGCCTCGTGGAAGTAAAAGCTGAACTTGGCCAAGAGCATGGTCTTGAGTTTCATCAGCCAGAGGAAAAGGTGTGGCGGCTGCACGGCCTTCTGAGACTGTCCTCCGAACAGGTGCTTCTTGGTCTCCCGTTGCTTCTCAAAGGTCTGGCCCCAGCTCTGAAGCTTCGTGTGAGCACTGTGCAAGGTAACCAGGGACGGGAGGAACTTCCACTCTGAGATCTGGGCCTGCGCCTTGAGGAGATGACTCAGCACGCCCACTTCCAGCTGGAAACTGCTCTCCAGAGGGCTGAGGATGGGGTGGTGAAATCTGGAGGGG
>NC_034598.1:55041531-55054535 GCF_900095145.1 Mus pahari
GGAGGGGAGGGGAGGGGAGGGGAGGGGGGAGCAGAAATCAGTGGAAATGCCACTTCATACTGAGAAACCCTTCACACTATCAAAACAGCAACAGCATAAAGCCCCAAACACTGCCAGACAGAGCCGCCTCAGTGGGAGAGGGGATGGTGGCAGGGGCTGGGGTGTGTGTGTGTGTGTGTGAGGGGGAGTAGAAAGAGGCGGAGCCTACGCTGAATCATTTTTAGAACTCAGGTAGATCTTGAGCATTTCATCTTATTCTCCTAGGAAAATAGTTTGAATTTGGTGGGTTTTCTTTTAATGAAAGTAACTAACTTCTGTCCAAAATTAAGGAGAACTGACACTGACTTTAATTCTTCACTCACTCACTCTGAGAACTGTGTGACTATCATCAAAACAAGGAATCCGCTCGTCAGGGTGTGCAACTAAAAAACAATTCTGAGACATCCACTGTCCACAGATAAATTATTTTAGTGTTCACAGACCCATTTTACAGATAAACACTATAACCCCAAAGCTCAAGAGATAAACACATTTAATAAAGGGATATAGCACTCACCAGAAAACTATTAATAATTCCACCTCAAATCCCCTTCATAGTTAACCGTGGTTAAAAACAAAATGGTGGCCAAGGCGAGGCAGGGCCCACCCAGCACAGGGGATACAGCAATTAAAGGGGCACCCAGCAGGAGGACGGGCACAGGGCAGTGGAGGAGGGTAAAGTGACTCCTATGTAAGAAGATGCCACAATGAAACCCATTATTTTGTAATTGAATCTAAAATAATTTTTTAATTGGCAGATGACAGTCTGATTTCATACATCTATTTGCCACAAAAGAGTATCTAACACTTTTTAAAAATCACTTTCCTCAAAATCATAAGAAGGTATTTAAGACCTTGAGTAATCTGACCCTTACTCAAACTGAGTCACATTCCTTTTAGGTTTTTGTCCTCTCCCCTCCCTCCCCCACTCTGTTTCCAGCTCCTGTGAAATGATGAACCCACACCATCATCTCAGGGACTGGAGGAATGGCTGGGGTTGAGCGCACCAAGCACTCGCCTAGAGCTGAGTTCAGTTCCCAGGCTCCCATCAGCTGCCTCACAAGCACCTGTCTCCCCTGCTCCAGCGATCTGACGCCCTCTTCTGGCCTCCACGGGTGATTGCACTCACATGCACATGCCTCCCCCTACACATATAATTAAAAAGAAATAAAATATACGATCTCAAAGTCAAGATAGTACTACAATTTTATTTTCACTTGCATTACAAAAAGTGTTTTACAACTTTGTGACCTTGTGCTACAGTGATGCTTTTTACTGAGAGCAAGTACTTCACACTTATAAAAATTTCATCCCTTACTATAATGTATCTTGATATTGTAGTCACGTTTCAGGAAGTAAATTCATGGATTTAGATTGCTGACTACAATCTCTATACACTGTTCTACTTCAAAATAATCCCAGAGTGCGTGGGGATTTACATATTATGTGATGGAAGAAAACTGATGTGAAATGTTCTGAGTATGAACACTATCATGACTGTGTGTAGTTCTCGGAAGCAGAGAAGCTGAGTATTTAGGAAGGCCAAGTTAGGAGACTAGCATCTGACTTCCAGAGACAAAGTTATCCACATGGAGAGAGAAAGTCAGCGTGGCAAATGTTAACAAGATGTAAGGTTGGATGAAGGACATCTGTGTATTCACTAAGTGAGTTTCTGTGTAGCATGTGTATCTAGGAGCCCATAGAGGCCTAAAAGGGCATCAGGTCCTCTGGAACTGCAGTTACAGATAGTACAAGCCAGGAGTGGGTTCTAAACCATCTCTCCATCATCCTTATTGGTATTAATTTGTGTTCATAAATGCACTATAAAACTCACCCTTTAAGCAAATGACTTGGCATTTAGTATACTCAAGGGACTGTCCAGCTGCCACGTCAGCTTTTCAGAATATATGAACTAGAATTGTTGGTCGTATAGTAACGATGTTAATGATACTCTGCTTGCAATTTTTTTCTTTTCTTTCCAAGATTTATTTTTAAGTATGGAGAGGGGCCTGCACATATATGAGCATGGGAGCACTTAGAGGCCAGAGGTATCAGATCCCTTAGAGCTGGAGTTACAGGCTGTGGTGGTTTAAACAAAAATGGCCCCCACAGGCTCACAGGGCATTGCATTTTTATTTGATATGTGGCTTTGTTAAAGTGGGTGTGGCCTTTCTGAAAGCACAGTGGGAGGGAGGGGGGGCTTTGTGGTTTTGGGTGTCCAAACCAGGCCCGGTGTCACTCTCTCTTCCTGCTGCCTGCCAAGATGTAGAACTCTCAGCTACCTCTCCAGCACTATGTCTGCCTCAGACTGCCATGTTTCCCACTATGATGATAATGGACTGAACCTCTGAACTGTATACCAGATCCAAATAAATATTTCCCTTTATAAGAGCTGCTATGGTCATGGTGTCTCTTCACAGCAATGAAATACTAAGACATAGGTGGTTGTGAACTACCCATTCCATAACCTGGTACTATAGTAATTAGCCTCAGATAAAGATAAGAATGAGAACTGAGCTCAGGTCCTCTGCGAGAGCAGTATATACTTTTAACCTCTGAGCCATCTCTCTAGCCTCTGCAGTTAATTCCAGGACAGCCAGAGCTACACAGAGAAACAGTCTCGAAACACCCCCCCCCCCAAAAAAAGAAAAAAGACAGAAGATCCAGGTTCGATACCCAGAGCTCATATGGCGGTTCACAACTACCCGTAACTTCAGTTCTCTGGCCTCTATATGCACCAGCATGCATGTGGTGCGCATACATACATGCAGGCAAAACATCCAAACGTGTGGTGTACCTCAAAGGAGATCTTTCTAAACCAAGTAATAACTACTGTAGTGGGCTTCAAGGAAGCCCTTCACTCTAGCTAAAGGGTTTTTTTTTGGGGGGGGGGGTTGGTTTTTTTTCAAGACAGGGTTTCTCTGTGTAGCCCTGGCTGTCCTGGAACTCACTCTGTAGACCAGGCTGGCCTCGAACTCAGAAATCCACCTGTCTCTGCCTCCCAAGTGCTGGGATTAAAGGCATATGCCACCACTGCCTGGCTTCACTAAGGTGTTCTTAAGCTCCTGCAATTCTTCAAGTACTCTTTCCAGGGTTAGGCAGTGTGCAGCACATCACAAAGAGTTTTGTCTCTTTGTAAGGAGTACGTTTTTTTCAAATACCAGCAATTTTCCAGTTGAGCAACACCTTTTAAGTTAAAACTGGCCTCTTAATAATTTCTTAGGTGTTCCAAAGCACTTGTTTGTCCTCTTGAATGACAGACACACGCCCTCACTAAAAGTTGAAAACAAAAACAAATAGAAGAATTTCCAACACATATTCACAACCACATGAGAATAACAGAGGTAACTCCCAGGTTGTCTCTCTAAAGAGATCATTTATTAGACTACTGGCTGGTTGGTCACATTGCTCTCTGGGCAACTGTATGGTGCATGCAGGTGTGTGTCCCTGGGCACAGAGGCTGCAGAGAAGAAGGAAGCCTGCCTCTGCACTTTCCCACTAGCACAGTTAGAGCTTCCCTTCCCCACTTTCCCAGCATAAATGCCGCTGGCCTCTGGAAAAGACGAACAGTGTGGGCTCAGCCTGGCGCAGGAATACAGCGACCCCCTTTTCATGGTGGCACTCTCTTCTCCCTAACAACCCCCGCATACCTTAGCCCCTGTGTCACCGAGGCTAGCACTCCCCTTGATAGATATCCAACACTTCTCCAGTGCAGATGGCTCCTGCCCTTGTAGGGAATAAGGACCAAACATCCTTGAAATGATAAGAGGCCCATGCTTCAACCAGGACAAAAGGGAAGTTAAGTGTTTCCAGACAGCGGTGACCAGTTTGTAAAAACACACGAGCTCCTGAGTAGCACCATAAAGTTACTTCCCAGGTCAGGAAGGTACCACTTCCCCCACCCCTACCCCGGCCCCCAGCTGCATGTGTCTGTCCCCCGCTCCCCCCCCATCTGAACAAACATCATCAGGTTTGAAGGATGGCTTTCCTTTGTCACCTCCCCAGTCTTGTAACCCCAAATATATATATGCACATAAATATACTCCAAGTCCCTGGACATGGGCATCGCATCCTTAACCTGCACAGTGGGAAAGGCTTGCAATCTGGGTCTGACTCGTGAAAGAAAGGCTCTCTTTGTTTTTACATGGGATTTGCAATTCCTGGCGTTCTTCTGAGGCTCCCAAGAACTGGGCATAGTAAGGCCAGCAGATGACATCAGGCACCCTGCTTCTCTCTCTCCGCCCTGTTCCGTGGTCACGGGATCTCTTGCTGAACATCAGCAAATCTTTCTGTCTACAACACCTTTGTTTAGCACCGGCATTACAGGAGCATAAGTGGCACCCAACCTACATGGCTAGAGTCAGGGCTTCCTGCTTGCAGAGCATACACTCTTACCCACTGAGCCATCTCCCAAGTCCCGTGCAACTGTTCTATTGTGTGAGTTCTCTTTCTCCTGATGACTTAGAGAAGCACCCACCCAGCACCACTAACAAAGTGCCGAATGCATGCCTGCTCTCTAATGAGCACATACAAAGTGGAGTACAGGGTCCCAGAGAGGCCTTCCTAAGAGGGAAGCCTGTGTGGGGCTGACAGGCTGGCACTCTCCTGCACACTCACCTGGAGCTGTACTTCCTGAGGATGGTATCCAAGGTGCTGACCAGCTCTTCCGTGTTGATGAACTTCTGTGTGCTGAGGGCGTACATCTTCTCGTAGAAGTCTGCGATCTCCATCCGAGCCTGAACAAAGAAACAGAGCTGCTCTGACAGGTGGGGGAGAAGTTCCTCCACGTGAGGAGCCGTTCCGCCCGGGGCTCCGCGGCCGGCCACCACTTTCTTCAGTTCGTTATGCAGGGAAGTGTAGATGGTGCGGATGGAGTCTTTCCTGCTGAAGAACGACTGGCCCCCTGGGAAGCAAATGACAGAAGCTGATGACGGTAAGGAAGAGAAACCAAAAGGACCCGGCACCTCCCAAAACCCACTTGAAAAGAATCTCGAGCCTGTGGAGCCCACTGAGCTTGTGTCCACCATGGTCCCTGAAGATCAAGTCAGAATGAGGACTGGCTACAAAGTCATCATGAGGCTAGACCTGGGGTTGACTTACTCACATGTAAGTTCCCCAACTCCACATTCAAAGTTACTTTAAAACATCATTACCCTAGCACATAACTGCTGTGGAATACTTGGTCACACTGTGAACCCCAAGATTGTGTTATGGTGTGGCTTAGCCCTTAGCATACACGTTTAGTTCCCCCAGCTGGAATACACCCTCAGAACACGCCTTTAATCCCAAACAACGAGGGTAAAGTTAGTTTGTAGAAGGAAGCAGCCATGCTTGAAAGTGATGTGTGATTGAGTGGCAGGCAAAGTGATGAATCAGAGAAAGATCTGACAGAACAGGATATGTCAGCTCTCACAAGGAGAGGAAAGGGGAGCCACTGAAGGAGCAGGGCAGAGAAAGAGAAAAGAAGGAGAGGAAGCAGTTTTACCAAGAGTTTCACAGAGCAGCAGAAGGAGGTAGGAGGCAGTTTTACTGGGAGAGCTTTACAGAGACAGGCTGCAGAGAGAACAAGCCAGACACAGGGGAAGACAGAATGAGCCAGAGAATGAGAAGGAGCCAGAAAAGATTGCCAGGGTTAGTTTGAGACCAAGCAGAGCAAAAAGTCAGATGGGGAAAGAGAAGCCAGAATGAATCAGTCACCTTGGAGAGGGGTTTTGAGCCACAACAGCTGAGTTGAACCAGCCAGCCAGAGCTCAGAAAGAGCTAGAAAGGGTGAGCTTATTCAGCAGTAAGTCTCAGAGGCTGAAAACATTCTAGGCCTAGATAAGATTGTACAGAGGCCAGAAGCTTCCAGGGCTAGGCCTAGGTTAGCAGACAGATACAGTAAATAAGCCTCAAAGATGACAATTAAGGTGAATGAAAGTTACTTTACATATAACATAAAACCTAGATTTAAGAAAACAAACAAACAAACAGTGCTCCTTTTTTACAGATATACTTTTAAAACAGAGATCCTATGATTATAAGACACTTCCTTTAGGATTGGTAGCCCAGAGCACATTGTTTCTTCTTCAGAGATGGATCATCCTTGAATCTTATCTTTTAGGCTGAGCCAGCAAATGAGAGTGCACACTCATACTTCCTTTTATGAAGCACACACTGGGGTCATGGGGGAGGGGGTATGCCATGCTCTTGACAGGGCTGGCAAACACCACACTGTGAATTACTAAGACCAAGAACTGATGATAAATAACTGTTGCTCCAATGCAAACAAACACGCAAACAAACAAACAACAACAACAACAAAAACCCTGCAGAAGAATCAGAGCAACTCCATCCTTGACGACAGCCCTGAGGACTGAACAGTAGGGGTATCATTTACTCTCAAAGTTGTACATGACTGACTATATCTCTAATCACAGAGCCAGCTTCATGAATACTCTCTTAAGCATTGGATCTCCCATCAAAGAGCCAGGTGCAAGGCTTTAGCACAATGACAAGAAACAGGAGTGCTCACTACGATGATTTCTACAAGTGCACAAAAATCTAGTACCCAATGAGGACAGTGCCCTGCCTTCCAGTACCCAATGAGGACAGTGCCCTGCCTGCCTTCCAGTAACCAACGAGGACAATGCCCTGCCTTCCAGTACCCAACGAGAACAGTGCCCTGCCCTCCAGTACCCAACGAGTACAGTGCCCTGCCTTCCAGTTCCCAACGAGAACAGTGCCCTGCCTTCCAGTACCCAATGAGTACAGTGCCCTGCCTTCTAGCACCCAACAAGGACAGTGCCCTGCTTTCTAGTACCCAATGAGGGTCCGTCTTCCTTTAGGTCTTCCTTCATGCTGGGAAGCAATCAGAAACACCTAACTCATTTTCTTTTCCAGTATTTTCAAGTTACAAATTCTGATGTGTTTTGAATATTTTTTCCCAGAATGTTCTAGTTAACAGTGACTATTTCTCCAAGGTCTCCACCTTTACCTCATAAAATTTCAAGCATGAAGAACGCGTTAGCATCCTAAGCATTTTACTCTAGGACTTCTTTGTAGTAACTTTTAAACATCCATTCTTAAGTCACCTCCGAGCTTGCCAAGGTTGATCAATCAGGGTGTGAGGAAGTGCTCCTGTAATGAATCAAAGGGTGGGCTCCTGTGACAGTCTCAGATCCCCCTGCTACCCACTCAGCACGTTGTAACCACTGTCTTTTCTCAAACTAGTGTTTTTCTGCCCTCAAAGCATGGAGAAGGTGCCAAGATAAAAGTCCCCATCCTCCTGTTCCTGCCTCAGGAGCACTGGAGCTTACAAGCATGCTGTGCCACTACAACAGTTCAGACTCACTTGAAATGTGCTAAGCTAATAGAAGTTAATTAAGTGTTCTCACCACACTGAGAGTGAGGTGGTGGGGGTCATCAACTCCCTTGCTTGTGGTGGTCATTTCATAATGCACAGTAAAATATCAACTTGGATATGCCAAGTACATACAATTTTTATTTGTCAATTATACTTTCAAAAAATTGTAAAGACTTCTCAGACCAACCACATTTCCTTTTGTTTTGTCTTTTGAAACAGGGTCTCACCATGCAACCCCAGCTGGCTTGGAACTTGCTCTGTAGACCAGATTGGCCTCAAACTCACACCTGCCTCTCCTGAGTGGGCAGATTGAGGACATGTACTACCATGCCCAAGCAATGCTTCAAAAGATGTTAAAAATATGTATAATTGTTTCATTTTTGCCTCACAAAGAAACTTGTATGAATTCCAAAATACATGGTCACTGCTTTAAATAATAATTTTTCCCATTCTCTGATAACCATAATATCATGCATGCACCACTATTCAAAGACAAAACCTATACTGACTATTACCTGAGCATTGAAGTTACGAAGGACTTAAACGTGTCATTTTTAGAACGGAGATCAGCCCTGGAGGCCCCAGTCATGTTTCACGGTATGAACTGAGATAAGCTCCCCTACAAGACAGCTGAGGTTCAAGCACAACTCAGACCTTTATACAATAAGGACCACTTCACAGACGCCAAGCCAGAGACAGTAAAGGACTTGAACAGGTTTGTAGACGTGGTGGCCAGTTCTTTTTACACAAAATCCTGATGCATACAATTCAAACTTAGTGCAGACTTATTTGGAATCCACATATGGACTTTAGGAAACCCAATTTTCTTTCTCATCTTCTATATCTGGTACATACATACATACATACATACGTGGAGGATAATCCTATGGATGTGCTCAAACAACCATAAAGTTAAGAATCATGGTACCTGGATCTATCATCATTTTTATAGGCAGGAAGCCTAAAACATCTCAAACTGCCAGAATATTATCCACCTTCAATATTACTGCTAGAATATATCATATATATATATATATATATATATATGTATATATGATATATATCAAATGCATACATGAATAGGCATCATATAAATAATATTTGTACATGCTTTGAATAAAGGAAATATATATATATATATATATATATATATATATATATATATATACACACACACTCAATCTGATTATTCAAGGCAGGTGTGTTCACGTTTGAGACTGCACACCCAATTCGCTAGGAAACCGGACTGTAACACTGTAAGAGCAATTGCACCTTTGGGCCCATTAACACTGTAAAGAGAAAAGTATACAGAGTGAAATCCCTGACTGCTTTTTACCAATAACTAAGTAACAATCATTTGAAAAGCTACACGTGGTGGCACACGCCTTTAATCCCAGCACTTGAGAGGCAGAGGCAGAGGCAGGTGGATTTCTGAGATCGAGGCCAGCCTGGTTTACAGAGTGAGTTCTGTCTCAGAAAAACAGAGTGTTTTTCTGTCTCAAAAAACCAAAAAAAAAAAAAAAAAAAAAAGCTACAGTCTTCATAATCTCAGAAAGCCCTTTCCCTGGAGTTCAGCATTCAGTGAGCTACCTGGCAACAGAAGGGGTCAACTCTATATGTAACGTACACTCACTCTGACGCCAGAGATGTGTATCCTTCATTCACTCACGAAAGGCCCTCCAACCTTTAATTACTAAAGGGTCAAGAAGAAACCAAAGTATCACAACCGCCTATTCCAACTGTTTGGTAGTCAGCTATCATTTGCCATTATTACTAAAAGTAATATTTGAATGCACAGCCCTTGGCTTTTATGAAGCTGTCTGTTTCTTGTAGTGGTAGTCGGTTAAAAAGAGTTCCTGCATCTTATTTTGAGGGTTAAAATTTACATGAGGACTAGCAGTGTTTACTATCCTGTCCCCCAACTCCTCTCCAGTTAAGGTTTTGCATAATTCCTGTCCTTCCTGACCAGGATCCACTCATTCCTTAATCACTTAATGTGCACTGAAGGACTGACGAGGGGACAGGACGCCCCTCTGTATAAGAGGCTAGACAAAATAGCATTTATTAACACACCTAGCTTCCATCGCCTGCTTCTGCTCCTCAGACCACAGTGAGGTCTAATTAGTGAGTTAGATCGGGGACACAGAACTTAGTTAACTTGTCGTTTATGAAACCGATCCATGCACGGTGCAAAACCGTCAACCCACGGGGTTTGGAGCAAGCCCAGCGAAGAGCATCCTCCCAGTCCACCTAGGCCGGTGGGCGGGGCCTGAGGCACACTAGGGAAGAAGGGGGACCGATGGGAGGAGACCTGGGCAGAGTGGAGCCTGCGGCTGGGAGTGACGGGCCATCCAAGCCAAGCTGACCGGGGAGCGCACCCCCTTTCCTTCCTCCTCAGGGGCAGGGGCGGGCGGAGGTACCTAGTTTCTGCCCCAGGTAGGTGAGGCTGTGATAGACCTTCTCGGCCGCGGCCAGGTGCGCCAAGGCCGCCAGCAGCGACAGCCAGCTGCCCCCCGCGCTCTTGTTGGCCTCTCGTTCCTTCTCCACATTGTCCTTGGCCTTGTCGTAAGAGAAGATACCCAGGTGAGAGAAGAACGTCTCCAGCACCGCCTGTTCCACCGGCACCGGGGCGGCTAGCGGGATAGACTCCCCCATGCGACCTGCGCGCCAGCTCCACCCACGTGGCTCCGCTCGCACTTCCGGGTTCCCGGGGGGGCGCGCGTGCGCAGCTGCGTGCGTGCGCGTGCCCGCCGCGGGGCGGGCGAGCCGGCTGGCGGCGGGATGCTCGGAGGACTCGCAGAGGGCGTGGCGAAGGCGGAGCGTGGAGGTGGCTAGGAAGCTTAGGAACCTGAGCTTCCAGAGCCAGAGACCTCCAGCGGAGCCACCTCCAGCCCGGGGACGTCTCCTGCCCTCCGGAGGCCCCTGGCGGCCAGCGCCATAGCGCGGATGACGTCACACGGACTTGACGTCAGCTCTTGGCGTGTCCATCAGAGCCCGAGGCCTTATCAGCCCTTATACCACCAACAGAGGTTGTCAGATGGAAGCCTGACCGGAGTTCATGGCTAGTCGCCTAGTTTTCAAACCGACACCCGCCATCAGTTAACATACTAAGTCAGATCTGCATGGGTCGGTCAGCTTCCAGAGCTAGAACTCTCTTCAGAGTTGCCCATCCATCTCCAACTCCATGAAGCTTCCTTCGGGGGTTCTCAGAATCAGGAATAACTTCCCATGAAATTGGTGCATTTTGTCATGCAGTTTCTTCACACGTTCATACAACATTTAAGAACACTAAACCATCTCAGCTCACATGTGTGCTTTGAAATACTTGACATATAAATTGTACGAATTAGAGAGTTTCACTGGGACATTTCCACGCATGAATATATCATGCTTTGACCATTTCCACCTCTCCTCTCTCTTACACTCCCCTCTCCATCTTCCTTTGGCTTTCTTCCCAGTCCCTAAAAGTCTTTCTTCTCACATAATGCAAACCTGGGAAAAATACTCACAGGATAGGCCAGACAAAGGGCTAATGTTTTAAGTTTTAATGGGCCAAGATCTCTTTCTAACCAGTAAAAACAAAAGGTTATGGACCTGTTGAGATGACTGTGCAGGGGCACTCGCTGCCATGCCTGAGGCTGAATCAGATCCTAGAAACTTACATGAGGAGTACTGGGTCCTGCACATTATCCCCTGACTTCCACATGAGCACGCAGGCATACTCACACAAAAACAGTAAGTGTTTGAAAGGCTATGTTTATCTTAGTCTTGAGAGAAATATAAAACGCAATTTTTATGCCCAGTTGAACCATTCAAAAGAATGCAGGCTAAACTACTATACTCCTTAGGAAGTGAACCTTCTTTCTGCTGAAGGGTCTGTGTAGACAGGGTCGGCCTTGAATAGTCCGAGGCCTCTGCCTACTGTGTGTCAATGATACCCAGACCCAAAATAAGTTTAAAATATTGTTATGTGGACTGTAGAGATGACTCAGCAGTTAAAAGCACTGACTGTTCTTCTGGAGGTCCTGAGTTCAAATCCCTGCAACCACATGGTGGCTCACAACCACCTGTAATGAGATCAGACGCCCTCTTCTGGTGTGTCTGAAGACAGCTACAGTGTGCTTAGATATAATAAATAAATCTTTGGGCCAGAGTGAGTGGGGCTGGAACAAGAAGGAATGTGTGTGTGTGTGTGTGTGTGTATGTTGTAGGGGCATGTGATCACATGAGTGTGTACCTGTGTGTTTGAGTGCACATACTCAGTGTGTGCTTTCATGTAGAGAGCAGAGCAGATATTATTATTTCAGGTGTCTTTCTTAATTTCCCCTCCATTTTTCTTTAACACAGGGTCTCTCGTTGAGCCCAGAGCTCACAGATTGTTTAGGCTAGCTAGCCTGTGAGCTCGAGGGATCCACCTGTCTTTGCCCACCCGCAGCCCAGGTTATAAACATTTGCCTCAAGCCCAGCTTTTATGGGGGATCTGATTCTAGGTCCTTACACTTGCACAGCAGTCACTTATGGACCGAGCCACCTCCCAACCCTGTCCCCACAGCCCCCAAACAAAATTTCAACGGCTGCTAAATATAGTGTGAACGTACTCTTATTATGCACTGTGGATGTGAATATAACTTGGCTTGACATCTCTAGATTACAAATGGCAGGGCCTGTTAGTATTGCAGGTGTACATTGACCACAGTATTGACTGTAGACACTACCAAGTCCGTTAGATCAGAGGGAGCAGAGCATCACTTGTCTATTGAGTGAAAGTTTCTACCCTTTATCCAGCATGACCATTTCTCCCAACCTGCGACCGCTTGCAATTCCCGTTCTACTGTTTCTTGAAGTCCATCTTTTTTAGATTCTACATGTAAATGAGACAGTACAGTACTTACCTTCCTATTTCTGGCTTATTTTACATAGCATGTCCTCTTCTTCAGGTTCATCGATGTGACCACACAGATGGCCAGGTTTTCTTTTAACGACTAATATCCCACTGTGTGGCTATACCACGTTTTCTTTCTCTGTTCATATGTGACTGCACATTTACAATGTTTCTTCATCTTGGTGACTAATGCGACAATGAGCACAGGGCAGTGTGTATCAGACAGGGTTGCTGATTTCCTTTGGATGTGTGCCCACAAGTGGGATGGCTGGATCGGATGGTAGTGCAACTGCTAATGTTTTAGGAAACTCCATACAATTTTCTATTATGGCTATAGCAGTTTATGAGGTGGGGTTCCCTTCTCTCAATACTCTATCACTTTTTTATAATAAAATTCTGACACATGAAATAATATTTCATATTTTTTATTTTGTGTGTATGAGTGTTTTTATATATTACTTATTTTTATGAGTGTTTACTTATATGTATGTCTGAGTACCATGTCCATGCCTAGTATCCCAAACCTGAAAGGGACATTTGATTCTCCAGAACTGGGCTTACAGATTGTCTTAGTTGGGGTTTTACTGCTGTGAACAGACACCATGACCAAGGCAACTCTTAGAAGGACAACATTTAATTGAGGCTGGCTTACAGGTTCAGAGGTTCAGTCCATTATCATCAAGGTGGGTGCATGGCAGCATCCAGACAGGCATGGTGCAGGAGGAGCTGAGAGTTCTA
>NC_034598.1:55056442-55062942 GCF_900095145.1 Mus pahari
TGTCTTCAGACACTCCAGAAGAGGGCATCAGATCTTGTTATGGATGGTTGTGAGCCACCATGTGGTTGCTGGGATTTGAACTCAGGACCTTTGGAAGAAGAGTCGGTGCTCTTAACCGCTGAGCCTTCTCCCCAGCCCAGGGTAGATTGTTTTTAAGATTAACGACCAGGTATTCAGAGGATGTTTCTGGGCTCTCTGTTAAGTTCTCTTGGTCCGTGTGTGCCTTCCTGGCAGTTCCGTGTGAACAATGGGCTATGTTCGTATAGGACTGTACATAGGTTGAAATAAAAATGTGGCCCCATCTTTGTTCTTTTAAATTTTTATTTATTTATTTATTTATTTATGAGTGTATCTTTGTGTGTGTATGTGTGTGTGTGTGTGTGTGCACTCATTATTCTTTGAGTGTTTCACAGGCAGAAGCAGTGAATGTCCTCACACCCTTGGCCTGCCTCTTCATCCCAGCCTGAGAGCTGACCCTGAGTTGTCCAATCAGAGTGGTCCAACGCTGAAGACAACTCTGTCCTTGGCCCATGTTATTCATTTTGTAGGCCATGGATCGAATCACTTCCCCTTCTTGCTTCTGTGTTAGGTGACTGGGTGTGTTTAACTTACCATGGCCCTCATCTCTTCCTGTGGAGAACCCCGGTATGTATAGGGACAGCCTCAATATATATATATATATATATATATATATATATATATATATATATATATAAAATATATAATGGACTGAATCTATGTTCTTTACATTTGTGGTTGGCAATTCTTGTTTTGTGAGAAAGTTATAAGAAAATCTGTAGACTTAATGACAACAAGCTAATGACATATTGAACATGAAACTTGTAAGGCAAGGCATTACCTTTATTGATTGCACGTTTGGCCTATAAACCAAATATCCTAGTAGCAGAAATGAATGTTAAATATCTAGTGTTGCATATAAAACAACCCCCAGATATCTACTGCTTTGTATTAAATAACCCCCAAAGAAAATACAAATTATTTAGTGTCTCTAAAAAATTTTAATGAACCTGGGAAGTTAAAAATGGCTCCGTTGGGCAACTGTGACTCAGCCTTGCACATCCTCCAGTCTGGCGTCCATGAGAGCACAAGCCAGCTGAGAACCTACTGGAGACACAGACTGTCCTTCCAAGGTGACTGATTCTGTCACATGCTGGTGAGTTAGCAGACTGCTGCCACACAGGCCTCCCCACAGGCTGCTTGAATCCCTTCACAGTGTGGCAGCTGGCTGACGCCGGAGCTAGTGATTAATACAGTAGACAAGGCATGAGCTGCAATGCTTTCTACCGCTTGTGCTTGGAGTTCATCTCTCTTTCACATTTAGGGCCAGCCTTCATTTAATTTGAGCAGGAGAACATGAAAGCTAGGAAGCAAGCATCATTGGGTTCACCCTGGAGACTGGCCAGCACAAACAACAATATTGTTAACATAGAGAAATTACCAGTCACCCTGAACGTGCTATGAGACAGAGAAGCTTTTAATGGCCATTGCCGTTGCTGTTTTATTACTAAAAAATGTTGCTCTTGCATTTCCACCAAAATCTCCACTATTCGGTCCGAAAGAACAATTCCACTCAAATCTGCCAACTTGATATTTATTGTTCCTTAGGGAATTTTGAGAATTTCCAGAGGGATAGTAAGTATGGTGACATAACCACCTTAGATGGAACAAATCATATTAGCTGAAAGGGGACATTAAAAGTGAGGGTGGCCAAAATTCCAGCACAGATGAGGGAGTCCCTGCCCCAGGTTCCACACACATCAGATGAAGGGACACTCTTTCTCCTCTCAGAGTGTGGCTGCTGGCTGCTCATGTCCCAGTGTATGGCCACATACCCACGCATGTATGGGTACCACTAATTGAGAATTACACTTTAAAAAAAAGACATGCAGCAGATGCTCAAAGCCAAACATTGGACTAAGCACAGAGTCCCCAGTGGAAGTTAGAGAAAGGACTGAAAGAGCTGAAGGGGTTTGTAATCCATAGGAAGAACAACAATATCAACCAACAAGACCCCCCAGAGCTCCCAGGGACTAAACCACCACCAAGGAGTACACATGGAGGGACCCATGACTCCAGCCACATATGTAGCAGAGGATGGCCTTGTTGGGCATCAATGGGAGGAGAGGCTCTTGGCCTTGTGAAGGCTTGATGCCTCAGTGTAGGGGAATACCAGGGCAGGGAGGCGGTAGTGGGTGGGTGGAAGGGGGAGCACCCTCATAGAAGTAGGGGCAGGGAGATGGGATTGGGGTTTTGTGGGGGTGGAGAAAGGGCATAACTTTTCAAGTATAAAGAAAATATCCAATTTAAAAAAACAAAAACAAACAAACAAAAAACCACACATGATGTCTAGGAGGGAGATGGAGTGTGGGGAACTTGGGGGTGTTGGGGATAAACAGATGAAGAAGCTTAAAATATGATGTTTAAGTATACCATCTCTCCAGCCCCTCTTGAATTTTCAATGAATAAAACTATTCTTTAAAATAGGGTTAGACATTCGTCTTTGGTCTAAGGAACATAACAATTATTTTGTACTGTAGCAATTATATATTTAATTACTACTTAGATTTTCTTCCCCCTTTCTGATCCGTTTATAATACTATCAAAAGAGAGACTATGGTTGAGGTACCACTTACTACAGACATACCAAGTGCTTCATGCTTCACTAATATTCCCACAAACCAAGATGGGTGTGCTCAGCACCCTCTGAGCTCAGGGACATGGAAGCCCTGAACATGTAAGTACCTAGGCCAAAGTGCAAACATCAAGGCTGAGGACTGAGATCAGTTTCCTTGGCCTGGTGTAGTTGCCCACAGCGGAAACCCAGCACTCAGTAGAGACAGGATGCTGGCTCTGAGCTAGCCCTCACATACAGCCTCCACCTCAGCAGCAAGAGACTTCTGTCCTGTCATTTGGACATTTTGAAATCGTTTGTGCCACTACCTGTTGGTCCTGATACGATTCCTCAAACCCACCAGGCTATGTGACGAAAGGCATGCTACCTCAATAGAGGGTGCCTGGCTAGTTGACTAAAAGCCCATGTTCTCCTCCTAGCCAATCAGAGACAACCACCTGTGATGGTTTGTATATACTTGGGCTAGGGAGTGACACTACAGGAGGTGTGGCCTTGTTGGAGTGGGTGTGGCCTTATTGGATTAGGTGTGTCACTGTGCTTGAGACCCTCATCCTAGCTGCCTGGAAGTCAGTATTCTCCTAGCAGCCTTCAGATGAAGATGTAGAACTCTCAGCTCCTCCTGCACCATGCCTGCCTGGATGCTGCCATGCACCCACCTTGATGATAATGGACTGAACCTCTGAACCTGTAAGCCAGCTGTAGTTAAATATTGTCCTTTATAAGACTTGCCTTGGTCATGGTGTCTGTTCACAGCAGTAAAGCCCTAAGACACCACCTTAACCCTCTGCAGGAGTGGGACACCCCCTTTCCTTCTTTTCTGGCTAGAACCTTAAAATGGCCATCACTGTCTCTGCACCCCCTTGACCCTCCAAATAATAAAATCTCCTTTGTTCTAAGAATTTGCTGTCCAAGTATGCTCTGTACTGTATCGGGGTCACTTCAATGTCTCTTTTGCTATATTGGGAGAGTGATTGAGACAGATTTTTGTCAAGAAACCTTCCTTGGCTTGTGATCAGGGACCACACTCTTGATGTACAACAATCTCCTCTATTGTCTTTTGCGATTACTTACTAAAATCACTACCCAATTGGCAATGAATCCCATAGCTCCTTAGCATCTAACTTCCAACTGAATTCCTTTTACTTTTATATGTAAATAAATTAGCATCTGTTTAACAACACATACACACTCTTTTTATGTTTAATTAGCTCTTGCAATTTTGTTTTCCTACACATCTAATTATAATGAGCTTTGGGAGTCAAGACTGGGGAATATAAAATCATGGTCCTGTGGAACTATCCCAAATTCAGGAAAGGCAGACCTGTTTGTTCTGTCCTCTACCCATTGCTGAGTACTGCTTTTAAATGGCAGTGACCCAGGTAAGTAGCCAGTTACATCAGGTGGCTGCTTTATTCTAAACAAATGAAATGACAAACTTAGTTGGGATGACTATTGTTGTGATGAAACACCATGTCGATGTGGGAAAGAGAGGGTTTATTTGGTTTATGCTTCAACATCTTAGTCATTCATTGAAAGAAGTCAGGGCAGGAACTCAAGCAGGGCTGGAACCTGGAGGCAGGAGTTGATCCACAGGCCTTGGACAGTACTGCTTACTGGCTTCCTCCACATGCTTCTTCTAGAATCCAGGACCATCAGCCTAGGGATAGCACCACCCACAGTGGGCTGGGCCTTCCCCTTTCAATCACTAATTAAGAAAATGCCCTATAGGCTTGCATACAGCCCAGTCTTAAGACATTTTAAAATTGAGATTCTCTCCTCTCAGATGACTTTAGCTTGTGTCAACTTAACATTGTGTCAACTAACAAACTGTCTAGCACAAAACTAATGGAAATTGAAATATTCCCCCCATGTTTGTATCTTTCACATCTTAGATATCCATTACTCCCCATGGGCAGGGCATGGATACAGACAGCTGCTATCACAAAGTGTCCTGTTGGACAGTACTGGGGAGAAACCTTAACTATGGGCATTCCTCAAGACTGTGCTCTCTGAAGCCCCAGGAACCTCCATGTTCTAAGGTTTTCCTGGAGACTCTCTCGGTTCTCCGAAGTTTTCTGGACTTGATCAGGTAGTCACAGTGATCACTTCTCTGGAGTGTTAGCATTTACATTTTTACCACAGACAGGATCCGGGACAGAACAACAGTGGTTCTCAACCTGGGGGTTGCAGCACCTTTAGCAAACCTCTGTCTCCAAAAATATTTGCATTATAATTCATAACCCCCATAGCAAAATTACTGTAATGAAGTAGAAACAAAAATAATTTTATGATGGGGGTGTCTCCACTTGTCATGGTTCAAAATGCTTGGCCAAGGTGTGGCCTTGTTGGAGTAGGTGTGTCACTGTGGTCATGGATTTATCAAAATGCTTGGCCAAGGTGTGGCCTTGTTGGAGTAGATGTGTCACTGTGGGCATGGATTTAAGACCATTCCATCATCCTAGCCTCCTGGAAGCCAGTAGTATTCTGCTAGCAGCCTTCAGATGAAGATGTAGAACTCTCAGCTCCTCCTGTACCATGCCTGCCTGGATGCTTCCCTGCTCCTGCCTTGACAATAATGGACTGAACCTCTGAACCTGTAAGCCAGCCCCAATGAAATGTTGTCTTTATAAGAGTTGCCTTGGTCATGGTGTCTGTTCACAGCAGTAAAACCCTAACTAAGACAGCATTTTTCTTTTAACTTTTTAAAGGTTCTTTGAGTTTCATACCAGGCACCCCAGTCTCCAAGGGAGCTGCTACCTCTGTAGCAATTAGGACCCTGCAGGGAGAAGGAGCAGCCACTAGAATGTTGAGTTCAAGGGCGTACCCCTCAGCAGTGATCCAAGGATAAATGAGTCAGCTTCTGTCCTCCAACAGCCATTCAGTGCCCACAGAGCTCGTTCCTAGAAGCTGCAGTACTCCTACAGTGACATCTAATGTGTCCAACGGCACACATTTATTTGGCAGTAGAAACAAAACAGATGGTGGCGACCTGGGATCCACCTTCCAAGTGCATCTAACCTCAGAAGCAGGATTCAACCTGAAGATGGACGACGTGTGGTGTGTGTGCAGCCTAAGCAAGTGCACAGAAGCATAGAACTGGCGCAAACAACCAGGGTTGTAGCTTTATGCTTTTCCATCTGTGACTAGCCCTCCTTCCTTCTGAGAAATATCCCCATATATCCCCTTTCCTGTTGGGCACTGGATGTGGGAAAATAAAGGTGTGTGTGTGTGTGTGTGTGTGTGTGTGTGTGTGTGTGTGGTGGTGGGGGTGGTGGTGGGGTGACCCACATCCCGCCAGAGTTCGGTAACATTGGGTGGGCGCTTGCTGGAGTTGAACTGTGTGTGTTCTCCACACTGCCAGGTGTGCATCCGGCTGTGGGAAGCCACGGGACCCCAGTTCACAAGGGGTGGGGGCAGTCCAAGGTCCCTGGGCCTCATGGAAGCCAGGGACGACAGGTTCTAGCTCTTGGGCATCTTAGGACGTCACTGGGGGCTGAGGGAGAGGTGCTGGTTGCTTCCCACATGGGCAAGAGTCCTTGGTCTCGTCTGGAGGCTGGAAATGCTGGGAGGTCTTCCTGCTGGAGGTTAGACGAGGCTCTTTAGGGGATGGCCTATCTCATCGCTCCAGCATGGTGAGTCTTGTTGAAAGGAGGCAGTCCATGGTTTTAGAGCTTTATTGTAGAAAACACACACACACAGAGAGAGAGAAAAGGTAGAGAAGTAGAGGCCAGCCATGGTCACATGGAAAGAGAGGAGAAGGGAAGGGGAGAAGGAGAGCGAGAGGTGAGAGTAAGATAACAAGAACTTGAGGGAGAGAGAGAGGAGAGGGAGAGGGGGAGGGGAAGGG
>NC_034598.1:55063076-55072968 GCF_900095145.1 Mus pahari
GGGAGAGGGAGAGGGAGAGGGAGAGGGAGAGGGAGAGGAGGAGCAAAAGTCCCTTTTTATAATGGGCTAGACTACCTTACTGTTGCCAGGTAACTGTGGGGAGGAGCATACCTGGCTGTATCCAGGTAACTGTGGAGTGGGGCATACCTAGCTGTATCCAGGTGACTGTGGGGGTGGAGTCCAGCCAGAATACAGGGATCTTGGGCATTGCCCTACATGACTGATGGCCACAGAATTATGGGAGTTGAGGGTTCATGGTGTCAGGAGCCTAGTGTCTGGGAGCGGTTCCATCCCTTGTAGAATTTTCTACCAGGACTCTTGAGTAAGCCTCGCTCAACCAGAACACAGACTGCCTTTCAGGGTCCAGCACTTTCCTGCTTCCAACTTTGACTGGGTTAGACGCCTTTTGGTGAGCTTCAGCGGTTCTTGCTGCAGCCCTTCAATACGCCTGCCATTCCCTCTCCTCACAGCCTTGGTTCCTGCTCTCCCACCACTTCCTGAGCTGGGCAAGCTTTGAAGGAAAATCTTCAGTCTTACGTGTGGTTGCATAGGGAAAGGGTAATTGTTCAGAATAGTGAACAGTTCTGATCTTACAATCTCCCCGTGCTGACTAGTTCTGTGTCTACTGGACACAAACTGGAGTCACAGGAGGGAGCCTCATGGAGAAAAAGCGTCTGTGAGATCCAGCTGGAGGACATTTTCTCCATTGGAGATCTGTGGCAGAGGGCCCAGCCCACTGTGGGTGGTGCCATGCCTGGGTGGGTGGTCCTAGGTTCTATAAGAAAGCAGACGGAGAAAGTTGTGAAGAGCAAGCCAGTAAGTGGCACCCTCCATGGTCAATGCATCAGCTCCTGCCTCCAGGTTCCTGTTCCTGCTCAAGTTCCTGTCCTGACTTCTCCCCTACAGAGGCTAACAGCTCCTCTCCTGACTGCTTCGTCTCTTCATCCTAGACATTCTGACTGAGGTGAGATGACATCCCAAACTTAAAATTTACATTTCCCCTGCCCCCCCCCCCCGAGCTAGAGAGATGGCTCAGGGGTTAAGAGCACTGACTGCTCTTCCAGAGGTCCTGAGTTCAGTTCAACTCCCAGCAACCACATGGTGCTTCACAACCATCTGTAATGAGATCAGATGCCCTCTTCTGGTGTGTCTGAAGTCAGCTACAGTTGTTTTCATGTTCTTTATATATTCTAGATATTGTCCTCTGTACTATAGATGGTAAAGCTTTTATACCTTCTCTAGGCCATCTCTTCACTCTGGTGACTGTGGGATTAGCTGTACAGAGGCTTCTTTTTTTTTTTTTCCAGAGGCTTCTTAAATTTGCAATCATGGTTGTCAATGCCTGGGGCTGTTTTCTGTTCTGTCAGAGCTGGTTCCTTAAAGTCCTGCCTGTGTCTAATTTGAAGTATTTTCTTTCCATTTCCCTCTTCTGGCTTGTGAATTCTAGGTCTTACGTTAAAATCTTTAACTTGGGCATTATGCCTCTGGCTTCTTTCCCTCCGTGTGGAAATCCAGTTTTCCTGGCACCACTTGTTGACACGACTGCCTTCCCTCCGTTGCACGGTTTTGACTGTGGCTGTAGCTGTAAGGGTTTCTTTCTGGGCCCGTTGTTCTACATTCTGAGGTACCTGGTTTATGCTTTTGTTTGTTTTATTTTTTTGAGATAAGATCTCACTCTGGTCCAGACTGACCTAAAACTATGTAGTCCAGGCTGCATCTGTCCTCACAGCAATCCTCCTGCCTCAGCAGCCCACATGCTGGAAGCACAGGTGTAAACCAACGTGCCAGCACATAGCTTTCGCATGACTTCTGTCTTAGTTGGGGTTTCTATTGCTGCAAAGAGATACCATGTCCATAGAAAGTCTTATAGGAAAACATTTCATTGAGGCTAGCTTACAATTTCAGAGGTTTAATCCATTATCATCATGGCCAGAAGCATGGTGGTGGCACACAGGCAGACATGGTGCTGGAGAAAGAGCTGAGAGTTCTACATCCAGATCATCAGGGAGCAGGAAGAGAATGCCACTCTGGGCCTGACTTGAACTTCTGGTACCTCAAAGCCCACCCNCCCCCCCCCCACACACACACTTCCGCTAACAAGGCCACACCTACCAATAGTGCCATTCCCTTTGATCCTAAGGGAGCTCACACATCATCTATGGTGCTTGGTCTAGTACTCTGTATAGTATAGAGCAAGCTCACAGTATATGTATAATGTTATATACATGGACATCATGTCACATGGATATTCTTCACAAAGGTATGCTTTTTGTCATATGTTAACCTTCCTTGGGTGTGTGGGAGGGTATACCTCAAATGTACATTTGGTCTGCCTCAGAGAATCCAGCCCTAGCCAGTTTTAGTTCTATCATGACAGATCCAGGCTTATCAGTAAAGGCCTAGGAGTTACCACTGTAACTGAAGGCAGGAAGACTTCTTGGGTGAAATTATGTCAAGACCATGTAAAGGGGCCTGAGCCTGTAGACACAGACACAGCGGGGCCTTTCCTGCAGAGAGCCAGCTCGTACCCTGGTTCCTAGGTAAGGAAGTCCCAAATTATTCCAAGCTGTCATAAGACTGAGAAGCAGATGTGTAGCCTGAGATGAGCCCCAGACCAAGCAGGGTCAGGGTGATTGTGTTCACATGCTCCAAGTCCAGTTTTGTTATGGACTTGAACGCAGATCATGGCAGAGGCATAAACTGGATGTAACAGCCATTCTTCTGTGCTGCTGATGTAGCTCTCAGTGACAGATGTTTGCTTAGCAGAGGGAGGCCTCAAGTTCAAGCTACATCTCTGTGTAACGATACAATAAAAAGACCCACTTTTTTCCCAGCAGCTGACTCAGACAGATGCAGACACCCACAGCCAAACAGTAGATGAATCTTGGGGACTCTTATAGAAGAATAGGAAAAAAAAAATTGTGGACCCCAAAGGGGATAGGAACTTCACAGGAAGACCAGCAGAGTCAACTAAGCTGGACCCTTGGAGCTCTCAGAATCTGAACCACCAACCAGAGGACATACACCTTACCTTCCCACAGATATACATATGTACATGTGTAGCTTGATCTTCATATGGGTTCTGAACAACTAGAGCGGGGGCTGTCCCAACAGCCATTGCCTGTTAGTGGATAAGTTCTTCTAGCTGGGCTGCCTTGTCTGACCTCAGTGGGAGAGGAAGTGCCTAGCCTCGGAGAGACTTTAAGTGCCAGGGTCGGGGGATACCCAGAGGGAGCCCCCACCAGCTCAGAGGAGAAGAGGAGGGCAGGGTGGGGAAGGATTATGGAAAGGGGTGACCAGGAGGGAGGCAGTAATCTGGATGTAAAGTGAATAAGTAGAAAAATAAAATTAGCCAGGCAGTGGTGGTGCACACCTTTAATCCCAGCACTTGGGAGGCAGAGGCAGGCAAATTTCTGAGTTCGAGGCCAGCCTGATCTACAGAGTGACTTCTGGGACAGCCAGATCTGCACAGAGAAAACCTGTCTCGAAAAAAACCCAAAATAACAATAACAATAACAATAATAATAATAAAAACATAAAAATAAAAAATAAGAAAGAAAGAAAGAAAGAAAGGATAAAAAAGAAAGAAAAAATTAAATTAATTTTTAAAAAGCCCAAAACCAAAATACACTACTTATTAAATCACAGAGAGGTCTGTAACCTGTTCAGACATGCATCTTTGAATTTCTTAGAAATGATCACCATGGTAGCGAGGCAGTTTGACAAATGAAGCTTTATAGCACAGAGCATACTAAGGAGAGAAATTAACAGCTAATCATGAACTGTCTTATACCTTTACCTAGTTATGTCGGTCCTGTGTCCTTAGCTGTTATTCTCTAACGCCCCTCCTCTTATCACTGGGAACAGGGCTAGAATGTGTTAAGTACCCACACCTGCTGTCCAAGTTAAGAGAATGATGGCGTTCTGGTGTTTTCCTATCCAAGCTATAGAGAAAGTCATCTAAGCGAAACCTTGATCTTTACAAAGGACTCCTACAGCTATCTAGTGGTCAAATGACAAAGGTCAGTTTAGGAACTCAGAAGGTCATGAAACACTTGCCCCTCCGGAAGGTGCCACACCCACTCCAGTGAAGACTGAGTGACAGGCCCAAAAGCTTGGACGCAGTCCCAAGGCAAAGAGTTTCATGGAAACTCGATCTTCTGGAGCCTTGGCATTCCATAGCAAGAATGCTCCAAACTTGTCCTTGCGTTAGTCAGTGAACGGATCTGTGTGCTTTCTTTCAGTACTGTTTTATTATAGTTGCCTCCAAGCAATGACTTGCCAAATACCTAAGCAAAATTGAACTTTGCTTCCTGGCCTTCACCAATGCCCTAGGCAGTCCTTGAGCTGACCCTGGGCTTGAAATTCAGTAAGAATGTTGCCTATTCAGTAACATTCAGAATTGCCTCCAGTATTGTAAGAGATAGTCAAAGAAATCAGGCTTTAATATCCTCTACATAGAGTTAGAAATCTCAGGGCAAGCTTAGCAAATAAGTTTAGAATTCTTATTATAGTTATGTATGGCAGACCACATTACTTAATAGAAGAAAGTCCCTCACACAATCACTTAGAATAACAGCTGAGTCACTCCCATATACAGGAATTCACAATGGTTTAGGAAGTAGATCGGGCTGTGGTTTAAGGAAGAGCTAGAATATTGCATTATTCATGAGAAGGTTAGCTAGAGCAGAACTCCATAATTAGAACCATGGCTTGGGCGTGAAAGCCCTTGCCCCGGGGGTGTAAAGACCTCACACTTGGCTTCTAAGAATATAGCTGACTGGGCTGGAGAGATGGCTTAGTAGTTAAGAGCACTGATTGCTCTTCTGAAGGTTGTGAGTTCAAATCCCAGCAACCACATGATGACTCACAACCATCCATAATGAGATCTGATGCCCTCTTCTGGTGCATCTGAAGATAGCTACAGTGTACTTACATATAATAAATAAATAAAAATCTAAAGATTTCTTTAGAAAAAAAAAAAAAAGAATATAGCTGACCTTAGATAGAGCTGACTTTGTCTTAGTTGTTTTATTGCCTAGTCCCTGCCAGTCTTTATGTATGCATTCCTCTATTTTGTGTAAGAGTCATTAAGCATCCAGCAACCTCATTGAGCCTTGGCTGATGTGTCACCTAACTTCCCTATTTTCTTCTGTATTAAAAATCTGATGCTGGCTTTGAGACAACCACAGGGTGGGAACCAACCTGCGGGTGGGGACACATTCTACAGGACAGACTGTTGCCCACCTTCAGACAAGGTAAGTCCTTGTCACCTCATTCCCTAAAGACCAATCAGTTTAAAGGTTGCACTGTTCCACCAATCCTATTGTGCCTAATTGCTGGTGCTCTATTCTGCCCCTGGAAACCATATAAAAACTCACCAAACGGGTGCTGGGGGTCTCCGCCTCTCCGTTGGGTCTGGGACTACGACCCCAGTGCACTGGAACAATAAATTCCTCTTGCTTTTTGCATCAATCCCAGCTCCATGTGGTTCACTCAGGGGGTCCCGGATAAGCTAACGCTCCCTGGAGTCTTACAAGACCAAAGCTATTTTCCTAGATAGGCAAACCCAGTATAGATTTCAGGCTCAGAGGCTGTGTGAGGGATGTGGAGGTCAACCTTACAAAGGAAAACGGGGGATGGAGAGTGAGGTGCTGCAGGCTCCTGCCACATCCTGATCTGCACGCGACATTAGATCAAAGATGGTTCCCGAACACCGTTGAGACAGCGAAAAGGAACGGAGACCAAAGTAGTGGCTGCTCGTCCCATCTCCCATCTTCAGGGAAGTCCTAACAGGTCACGTGATGCCCCCAGCCACCACTCCCACCCCCTCCTTCCTCATCAGGCAGAGCTTTCATTGGGAGTACTGTGTCAGTGTGGTGGGATAAGGTTAGCCAAGGGTTTAGGGACTTGGGATTGGCTCAAACACTATATATAAGCTTATGTGCTGCACGGTAAGCTCAGATCTGCACGCCATGCTGGTCTCCAGAGTCTGATGCCCAGGATTTATCACATGATCCCGTTGCCTCCCCCACTTCCCCACTTTTCTCCCTCTCTGCTCCCCTCCCCCGTCTTGTTCCCACAGGGCTGAGAGAACCACTAGATATCCCCGAGTTGGTAGACTGATACTCTTGTCAAGTTCAAGGCTAAATGCAACTGTGAGCATTAGGCCTTGGAAACGCTGAAGAGGCGCGGCAGCTTCAGTTGCTGAAGACCACATTTGGCCTGTCTAGTGGATCAACCACCAAGACCGGGCCATTGCCACATTTTCACGCTGTCTGGGACAAAGTGAGCCTGCCCGTCCTCTTGCAGGTTGAATTACAGAAGCCTTTGCCTTTCAGAAAAGAACAAGTCAGGTCCCACAAACCCGCTATGGAATCTGACCTAGTTCCTTGAAACTAGACTCTAAGTTGAACATAAAACTGCTCAAAAATGTGTTTCTATCATGTGCACATGCATTCCCCCATTGGTTAGGCTGACCCAGTCAACATGAAGGTTGGAGCACAAATACACACTATGGTTTGTCTTACCGCAGAGGCTTTTGGGCTTCTGGCTGTGGAAGCCTAAGGATAAACACTCGGCTATAGCACTCAGGCACCTGGTGTGGGTTTCAGGTACAGCATCAGGCACACACACGTTCTGTGAATACAGATGGTGGATGAAGGAATGAAGGAATGAAAAGCTCCTCAGTGTCTGGCTCCCACCAACCTTTCCAGTCATAGTTCCTGCCGCCCTCCTTCCCAAATGAGTTTGATTTATATCCTGTAGATTGCTGTCTGTACACAGGTGAGGTCCAGTGAAATATAAGGCGAGAGCCTGTGATTGGGCAATAGAAAAAGAAGGCAGAGCTAAAAGTTTTAGAGCGAGGGAGATGGGATAAACAGGGGAAGGATGGAGAAAGATGGAGGAAGAAGACGAACTAGATCCACGTGACCTGAAATAGCCACAGTTAGTTATGGATATCATAGAAGAGCAATAGAGTAATGTGGGGCAATTTGTCCAGTCTAGGTGGGCAGCTCAATATCAATTGAGTTTTGAGTTCTTTGTGTGGGCATTTTGGGGGTTGAGAATTTACTGTTATAAATCTGACTGATAAATTAAAAACCTCTGGAGTCTTAATTATGAGGAGCTAGAAGTAGAGCAGCCCCGATGACCTAGGAAGATACAAATGGTTCAATCGACTAACCTCGGGAACCTGGGAAGACCTTGGCTTGCAGCTCCCAATGTGGGAGGAGAGACCACGTTGCCGGGGTATAACCGGCTTTAGCATGGTATTTTTGGGGGGGGGGATTGATTTTTTTTTTAAATAATTACATGCTACAATATCCCAGCAAAATAAGGGTTGAGTTTCCTTAAAAACTCACTTTGCCTTAGCTGTTAAGGTGTCGTCGCGAATTGCGAATCAAGGCGGAAAGCCAATCCTCGAACTCGGAGGAGAGGTTCTAACAGTTAATTATTTATTCATAAACAGCAATAAGCAAATAGATGGCGAAATGGGCCCGCACTCGTTCACACACACACACTCCTCACTAACCTTTCCGGCTGGCGTAACCTGGCTCGGGGTTGCGCTCAGGTCATCCACGGCTCCTTCCCGCTTGAAGCAGTAGCGGGCGAATGCCTGAGGTCCGGCCCGTGGCGCTGCCCCATGGCGGACTCGGGTGGGCAGGAGCTTTACAGCATGTGGGAGGGGGGTTGCCATCTGAGGCCATGTGTTCTTTATATGTATGCACTTCCCAGGATCCTCTTTCTTCATACCCCAGGGCCTAGACTATGAACGTGCTAGTGCGTGTGGTGGTTGAATCAGAATGGCCCCCATCATTGATTTGAAAGTTTGGTCATGGGCTGGAGAGATGGCTCGGTGGTTAAGAGCACCGACTGCTCTTCTGAAGGTCCCGAGTTCAAATCCCAGCAACCACATGTTGGCTCACAACCATCCGTAATGAGATCTGACGCCCTCTTCTGGTGAATCTGAAGACAGCTACAGTGTACTTAGATATAATAATAATAATAATAATAATAATAATAATAATAATAATAATAATAATAAAAGTTTAGTCATTAGGAAATGGCACTACTTAGAAGAATTAGGAGATCTGGCCTTGTTGGAGTAGGTGTGGCCTTGTTGGAATAGGTGTGGCCTAGTTGGAGGAAGCGCATCACTGAGGGGTGGGCTTTGAAGTCTTAGAAGCACAACCCCAGGCCCAATGTATATTAGTAAGGGTTCTCTAGAGTTATAGAACTTTCAGAATGTCTCTCTATATTAAGGGAATTTATTGTAATAACTTACAGTCTGAAGTCCACCTAACCCAACACTGGGCAGCTGTTGGGAATGGAAGTCCAAGAATCTAGTAATTGCTCAGTCCCACAAGGCTAGTTGTTTCAGCTGGTTTTCTGTATAAATTGGAATCCTTAAGAAGTAGTTTCCAACAGATGTTCCCACTTGTGCTGGCAAGTAAGTGCGGGCAAAGAAGAGTGAACCTTCCTTCTTCTGTTGTCCTTACATTGGCCTATATTAAATACCACTTCTGGGTTTGGAACTTGCTCTGTCCTAGGCTGGCCTTGAACTCACTATGCCTCAAGATCCAGATCAGAAGCCTGTGACTTCCAGCCTCAGAATCTGGATCACTGGTGTGCCCTTCATTTCTGGATTGTAGTTCATTCAAGATACTGTCAAGGTGACAACCAGGAATAGTCATCATACAGTGTCACTCTCTCTTCCTGCTGTCTGGGGATCCAGATGTAGAACTCCCAGCTACATCTCTCCAGCACCATGTTTGCCTGCATGTAGCCATGTTTGAGGATAACGGACTAAACCTCTAAATGCTTTCCTTTATAAGAGTTGCCATGGTCATGCTGTCTCTTCATAGCAACGGAGCATCGACTAAGACAGAGTGTTTCAAGTCTTGTCTCCAGTGTGGCCTCCCTGTAAACATGTTTCTGACTGAATATAAGATGGTATCCTTCTTCATATAAGATGCAAAAGTCTGATCATGTATCACCCATTACCTTACAGAACAGTTATTACATATACATTTCACATGCTACTTTATAGTGTAGTTGTTTTGTGATTTAACTTCTTCCCCCTCGCTGCACTGTGAGCTTCTTGAAATAGGCAACAAGCCTGGTCTCTTTGGTCCCTAACACTTAGCACTCCACAATTAGCTATTGGAATTTTTTTCCTTAAGGTCTATTTCGCTGCCTCAGTCCGATGAACCCAGCAAATACACTCATCCTTTTTTTGTTTGTTTGTTTGTTTGTTTTTTGTTTTTTGTTGTTGTTATTGTTGTTGTTAAAGCTTTAAGTGTTGTTTTCCTATGTAGATGTTATTTAAACTCCAGAGTCGGATTGGAGATAAGCCTCTGTCAATATTTTCTTTCCAATTAATTCCGCAGAAGATTGGAGAGAGCCTGCTCGTCGAGACGCTCCCTCTGCTACAAATGATCTCAAGTTTGCCTCTTTTAGTAGCATTATTAGCTCCATAAATTCTTACCCTGGGCTCCTCAGAGGAAATCTCAGTATTTTTTCTTAACTGTGGATGATTCATTAAATGTAGAATTCCTCCAAACATTCAGCCTTGTCAATCTTCTCAGCTTTACTAAAAGATGGCTGTCTCTGCATTCATCATTCACATATGAACCAGAGTTCTGCACATACTCTTTTTTTCCTTGTAACTACTTTATTAGATATTTTCTTCATTTACATTTCAAATGCTATCCCGAATGTCCCCTATACTCTCCCCCTCCCCTGCTCCCCTACCCACCCACTCCCACTTCTTGGCCCTGGTGTTCCCCTCTATGGGGCATATAAAGTTTGCAAGACCAAGGGGCCTCTCTTCCCAATGATGGCTGAATACACCATCTTCTGCTACATATGCAGCTAGAGACACAAACTC
>NC_034598.1:55073933-55095204 GCF_900095145.1 Mus pahari
TGGTGTGAGATGGAATCTCAAGGTTGTTTTGATTTCTGCACATACTCTTAGGGCTGTGTTTTCTACACATTGATACATCTCTTTCTAGAAATCCTTCTTCCTGACATTGATAAAAACAGAATCTCATCTAGTTCTCTTCCTTCCTTCCTTCCTTCCTTCTTTCCTTCCTCCTTCCTTCCCTTCCTTCCTTCCTTCCTTTCTTTCTTTCTTTCTTTCTTTCTTTCTTTCTTTCTTTCTTTCTTTCTTTCTTTTTTCTTTTCTTTTCTCAGCTACCAGCTACTACCACCTGGGCTGCACCAAAAAAGAGATAAAACACAAAATATCCTAGAATTCAGAGCTATGATGGTTTGAATAGGTTTGCTTCCCATAGAATCATGTGTTTGGATGGTTGGCCAACAGGGAGTGACGTTATTAGGAGGTGTGGCCTTGTTAGAATAGGTGTGGCCTTGTTGGAGGAAGTGTGTCACTGTGGGGGTGGGCTTTGAGGTCCTGAGCTCAAGCTCCACCCAGTGCAGAAGAGACCTTCTTGCTGGCTGCCCGAGGAAGTCAGTCTCCTCCTGGATGCCTCTTGACCCTTCCAGCACCATGTCTGCCTGGATGCTGCCATGCTTCCCACCCTGATGATAATAGACTGAACCTCTGAAACTAAGCCAGGCCCAATTAAATGTTTTCTTTTATAAAAATTGCCTTGGTTATGGTGTATCTTCACAGCAGTGAAGCCCTCACTAAGACAGAACCAATAATGAAAACTGAGTTATTGAAAAGCAGGAGAAACACTGTTTACTTCTTAAAACGCCTAGCACTCAGTAATGCTCTTTATTTTGTTTGTTTGTTGTTGAGGTGGAGTCTCATGTATTCCAGGCTGTTCATGTGTTGTTTATGATTATTTTGAACTACTGACCTCCCCTCCTAAGCACTCAGAACACAGGCCACCTGGATGAGTTTATGCAGTACTGGGGATCAAAGCTGGGTCTTCTTGCATGGTGGGAAAGCTCTCTACCAACTGAGCCTTATGCCCAGCTATGTGATGGTTAATCTTGACAGGCAACTTGAAAGGATCTGGAATCAGTTAAGCAGCTCCCATCATTAACTTTACTTGTCAACTGGATGTATCTGGAGAGAGGGAACTTCAGTTGAATTGCCAACCTTAGATGGCCTGAGGATGTGTCTCTGGGGCATAATCCTTGTTAATGATGGTTGATGATTGGTGCAGAAGGGCCCAGCCCACTGTGGGCAGTGCTATTCTTAGGTAGGCAGACAGGGGCTGTATAAGAAAGCAGGCTAAGCATAACCTGAAGGAAAGCTAGCCAGTAAGCAGCCCTTCCTCCATGGTCTCTGCTTCAGGACCTGCTTTGGCTGGCTGCCCTTGCTGATGGACAGCAAGGTAAGATATAAAATAAATCTTTCCTCCCCAAGCTGCTTTTCACTGCAGCATCTATTGCAGCAATGGAGAACAAAACAGGACAGCAACCATCTCTGTAAGGTCATTTCCGGGAAGGATGAGCCAAGTGGTGAAAGGCTCTCTCCCAGCAGAGGCAGAACCTTCCAACAGCCCAGGTAACAAGGGGGTGGAGGGCAAAGCACTGATATTTTGCCTGCCTGGCTTCACTTCTTGTTGGTGTGCACATCTATCCCGTTGCGCTGCCGCCGCCACCGCCACCACCACCACCACCAGGCTGACCCCAGGCCCTATCCTCTTTGGCCTTCTAACATGAGCTGAAGAGCAATGGCTTTCCGGAACTCCTCTAGGCTTTCAGTACCAGATTGGTCCTGCTGAGGCATCCAGCCATGTGGGTGTTGCGGATGCAGGACTCCAGGGTTCGCACGCAGCCTCTCCAGCATTCAGAGAGCCATTGTTGGACTGCCACGCATTTACTGAGCATGCTGACCTCAAAAATCACATCGCTACAGATGCAGAACTAGCTGTTGTTGTCAACCTCACACAATTTAGAATCACCTAGGAAGGGAGTCAATGAGGTGGGCCCGTGGGAGGGCCTGAGAGGGATTTGGTTTTTTAAACGTGTTCAGTGAGGTAGGAATACCTACTCTGACTTCTGGTGAAGTAAAAGCATTTTGTCAGCTGGGCCTTTGACTGAATGGCAAGGAGAGTGTCATCTGTGCACGGGCATGTGTTCTTATCTCTCTCTGTTCTGCACGGTGGATGCAATGTGCCCAACTGGGTCAAGTTCCTGCCACCGTGGCATCCCCTCAAAGATGAACTGTCACCTGGATGGAATTGTGAGCTTAAAAAAAAACCCGTATCCTAGCCACCTCTCTATTGCTACAAAGAGACACCACGGCCAATGCAATTTATAAAAGAAAGTATTTAAGGTGGGGTTCAAAGTTCTGGAGGATTAGAGCCCATAACCATCATGGTAGAAAGCATGGCAGCAGGTACCAGTGCAGTAGCTAAGGGATGTGAGATACACACACACACACACAGAGGAGAGAGAGAGAGAGAGAGAGGGAGAGAGAGAGAGAGAGAAAGAGAGAGACAGACAGAGACAGACAGAGAGAGACAGACAGAGGCAGAGAGAGACAGAGAAACAGAGAGAGACAGAGAGAGAGAGACAGAGAGAGAACTGGCATGTTGATTTTGAAACCTCAGTCCTCCAACAAGGCCACACCATCTAGTCCTTCTCAGTCTCACCAACTGGCAACCAAGGATTCAAACATGAGATTATGGAGAGCGTTCTTATTCAAACTACCACAAACCCTTTCTTCCCTAAATTCTTTTGTGGGTGGTATTTTATTTATTTTTATTTTTATTTTAGATTTATTATTATATGTAAGTTCACTGTAGCTGTCTTCAGACACCCCAGAAGAGGGTGTCAGATCTTGTTACAGATGGTTGTGAGCCACCATGTGGTTGCTGGGATTTGAACTCAGGACCTTTGGAAGGTCAGTCAGTCCTCTTAACCGCTGAGCCATCTCTCCAGCCCTGTGGATGGTATTTTTAAAAAAGTAAAATTATTAAGTCTCATAGTTCTGGTGATGACCTTCTTGCGGAATCCCCAGGTGGCATAGGTGCCTGTCACATAGCAGGAGACTCAGGGAAGGTGTACATATGTGTGTTGCCTGGCGCCTCTCTCTCTCTCTTCCTACTAAGGCAGCAGTAGAGTCGTGGCGGCTCTCCTCTGGTGGATAATCCTAATCACCTTGCTTTTAAGTGCCTTAATTGAATTAGGTTTTCAGTCTCAGTGCCTAACAGTGGAGATTAAACTCTAACAAGAGTTTCAGAGAAGGCAAACCATATCCCATCCATCCCAGAGAGCTCCCTCCTTCTTTTTACTTTGTGGGATACAGGGAACACATGCTGCATGTGAACCAGGTACACGATCCCTACAAGACACCCACTCGGCCCATGCCTTGATCCTGGACCTTTCGATACTCAAGAACGGTGAGAAAGAAATACTTGTTGTTCATAAGCCAGGTCGCCAGTGTGTCGTCACAGTTTCGTAAACAGGGTGAGACACTGTGGAAGGAATTTAGAACAGGAGAGACTGGCAGAATGGCTGCTGGCCTGGGACTGAGTTACGGCCCTCACGACCTTGTGACAATGTAAACTACTGGATGTGGCGTGTGACCTGAATTTGTAGGCTAAACTCCTGGCTTTAATCAAGGCCACCAGGAAGACAGTGGGTCACTGTTGCTTTCATCCCACAACAGTAAGATATACAAATCCCCAGCAGCAGACCCAAGAGGGAAAGCCCTTCTGGCTGCAGCCATAAGATAACTGAATCCACAAGGAAGCTCGTGAATGTTCGTCTGGTACGCTCTGCGCATGTGTCTATCACAAAAGCCGGCAAACTACAAGCAAGAGGGCCAACTGGCGCTCACCTCGGACTGTTTTGGTAACAGCCTCATGGATTTTGCAATCACAGTTTCATAACACTGTATCGCACACCCTAGAACCCCACAACCATGAAGCCACCCTCCCCGCCACCCCCCAGAGCCCCACACCTCCCCTAACTTAGGCAACTGCTGATCTCCTTTAAATCGTTCTGGCTTCACCTTCTTAGGATGTTTTCTATGAAAGTAATCATATAGTTTGTGATCTTCCCTGGCTGGCTTCTTTCACTCAGCTTGTTTTCACTCATACCATAGTAAGTCGATATTTCATTCCTTTCTGTGCACCAGATATTAACCCATTACGTAAGTACAGCACGTTTCCTTCATCCAGTTGGTGAACGGTGGATTCTTTGCTTTGGGGGTTGTTAATCATACTGTTGCTATGGATACTCATGTGCAAGCTTCTGTGCAGATATACATTCTTATTTCTCTCACTAATACCCCTAGGAAAGAAACTGCTAGAACGTTTGCTAACTCTGTGAATCACCATTTGAGGATCCGCCAAACTCTTTTTAAGGCCATCAGTAACACTTTGCATTTTTACCAGTAGTTTTTTTTCCCTGAGTCTTGACAACACTTAATGTCTTTTTCAATTTAGCCCTAAGAAGTTGTATCTCATTGTTATAGTTGGATTCTTTTATTTTTATTTTTATTTTTATTTATTTATTTTAAAGATTTATTTATTTATTATATGTAAGTACACTGTAGCTGTCTTCAGACACTCCAGAAGAGGACATCAGATTTTGTTACGGATGGTTGTGAGCCACCATGTGGTTGCTGGGATTTGAACTCCAGACCTTCGGAAGAGCAGTCGGGTGCTCTTACCCACTGAACCATCTCACCAGCCCTGTAGTTGGATTCTTAAAGGTCCTTCAAGGGTCCATATGTCACAGCGTGGTGTATTATGAGGTAGTGACACCCTTAGGAGAATAGAGCTTGGTGAGACATCTTTGGGTCATGGGAGGTGTGCCCTTGAAAGGCATTGTGGGATCTGGGTAACAACCCCCCCCATCTTTTTGTTTCTGGTTATGAGATAGATTTCATTTCATGTTTCCAGCATAGTGTGCTGCCTCTCCACACACCCAAAGCAAAGGGGCCAACCAATCATGAGCTGACCGTGAGCTAACCGTGAGCTGACTCGTTCTAATATTACGATGTTTTCCTTCTGTGGGGAGAGATACCAGATAATTTTAGATTATCCAGGGGGAAAAGGTTAACATTATTAAAGTGTTAATTGTTAAATGTCCAATACTTGTATTTATTGTTAAGTGTCTATATATGTACACACATATATAAATATACATCACATACATATACATATTTTTAGAACATTAATTCCATGAGTTCTCAAACATTCTTTAGGACAAAGGTAAGTCGATATATTAGAAAATTATTGAAGTAAATAAGGTTAGAAAAAAATATCATGTAATCGATTGAAATGATATAGCAAAAATTTTGAATGTTGTGCTCCAACTAATTTACCATAGGAAACTTAGCTTACTGGCATATTCATCCTTGACAAGAGGGACTTGGTTTTATTTATTTACGTATCTCCTAAGCATCCAAAAAACCCCATAATTGATGCTCATGAAGTGATTTCTCTCTGGGGAGGAAAAAAAGGTATTTTTAGTAAGAACTTTCAAAATCATGGTTAACCTTTGAGGCTTCAGACAGACAACTTAATATTATCCCCACTGCTTGCCAATGCTGAGGACAGATGGTGAATCTCCCCTCTTGACACGTCCACTTTGAGAAGCTGCCCCGGTTGGGACTTAATATAAAGTGATGCTAAGAATAGCCATTCTCTGAAGGAATGAGGGCCTGAGGTTGCCAGGATACTCACATTAATTTTGTTCCAACAAACTCATCTCAGTCGGCTTCAGGCTGGGGACCACTTTGATTCTTGGATCTGGTCTGGTTCACACACCTACACATGCACACACACAAACATACACACACATACACACACATGCTCACATACACATGCTCGTGCACACACACACAAACACAGGTGCACACATACACATGTGCACATACGTGCTGCACACACACATTCACACATACACAAACACACGTGCGTGCACATACATGTGCACAGACACACACTTGTGCACACATGCACACACACATACACACACTTGTGCACACATGCACACACACATACACACATGTGCACACACACATGTGCACACATGTGCCATGCACACACATTCACACATACACAAACACACGTGCACGCGCACACATGTGCACAGACACATATCACACGCTCTCGTGCACACACACGCATGCATACATGCACACATACACTTGCTATCCAAACACTTTTTATATAAGAGAAACCGTTCCCAATCCCCTTAAACAGTCACTGTTCTACAGAGTCTTTCACTTACTGTCCGTTCCCACTGAACTCTCTGGAGTCATTTTGGCAGCTGGGCTCAGTCCTGAGACTTGGCATTCACAGAAGACTCGTGTTGTTGTGTAGCAACGCCATCCACAGTGTCAGCCAAGTTGTGTCATATAGTTACAAAATCGTCCCCATCTTCCAGATCTTCTCTGTAAGTGTGGATCCTCCCAGAAGTCTGCTCCTCCTGCCCTGGGATGACCTTATATTCTCTCAGATGAAGCCAGAGCCTGATTACAAGGCTGTCTTCCACTGTATTCCCCTTCTCGTGGCCTGAGTCTAAAGGAGTGTTTGGGGGATGCGGAGAATAGGGGGAGCCACTGAAGTCCAGAACGTGGCAAGTCATCAGAATGACAAGTTTAGAGTTGGTGTGTCTCTCATATGAACTAGCTATGTTCTCTGAGGAGGGTGTATGTGACACCATAAGTCCCTCCTATTGCTATGACATAGGTCTTTCTTGGGACAGAACTCCTTCATGACCAAGGCATAAAACCCCATATACATCCTCCAAATGAGGATGCTTTTGAAACTGAGAGTTCCAGGGAATAAGGCACAGCCTGACCTACACAGGCCAGCTTCCCTGTTAGGTTACTGGCTCTCCACACTGCTATTGATAGACTCAGGTGAGGGCTCCTGCATCCCCACCTGAAAGCCTGGCAGGTTTACTTTCATTTTGTTTGAGACAAGGTTTCACACAGCCCAGACAGGTCTCAAATTCATTAACTAATGAACGATGATCTTGGCCTTTCTGATCCTCCCACCTCTAACTCTGAGTGCTCAGATTGTTGGTAGATGCCAGTATACCCAGTTTTGTGTGCTGCTAAGGACTTTGTGCATGCTAGGAGAACTTCCTATCAACTGAGCCACACCCTCAGACCCCTTTGTAACGTAATGATCACATGACCCAGCAATATCACTTCTGGCTATATTCTCCCCAAAAATTGAAAATAAGACTTCAAAACACTTTCTATAAAATTATTGAACATGTACATGTAGCAGCATTCACAGTAGTCAACTGGTAGAAACAACTCAACCATCTTTCAAAGGAGGAATAAAAGAATGTTTACATATATATGCCATATATATACAATATGCATATTTATATATATATATATATATATATATATATATATATATATATACACAGTAGGATATTATCCTTAAAAATGAAGGCAATGCTGCTAGTATAGATGCTACAGTATAGATTTTAGAATATTATAAGTAAGATAAACAAATATCAAAAAGACAGACTGAGGTCAGGAGGTAGTGGTGCACGCCTTTAATCCCAGCCATGGGGAGGCAAAGGCAGGTGGATCTTTGAGTTCAAGACCAGCCTATTCTAAAGAGTTCCAGGACAGCCAGGGCTGCACAGAGAAACTGTCTTGAGAAACCAATAGATGGATGGATGGATAGATGGATGGATGGATGGATACATACATATGTACATACATACATCAATACATAGAAACATAGATACATAGAGCCCATATGTATTTATATAAGTACATTGGTTACTTGTTACCAAGACAATACCTGACAAGAAACATGAACAGATAATTTCAGCTTGAGAGAATGGTGTGTCATTGCAAAGACATCATGGAAGCTGAAACTTCAGTTGCTCCTCCTCGTATCACACTTACAATCAGGAATCAGTGAGCAATAAAAGCTGCTCAGCTCACTTTTCCTTCCTATTAGCCCCAGGAGCCCCACCCAGGCAATGGTGGGCTGGTCCTCTGACCTCAGTTAGCCCAATCAACGTACTTCCCCATGGACATGCCCAGAGACCCACCTCTGGGTAATTACAGATCAAGGTAACAACTGAGATCAACCACGGGAACTCCATTCCTTGACAACCAAATCCATCTCTCTCTCTCTTTTTTCTTTATAAATGGTATATATATTTTTTAAGATTTATTTTCTGTTTATGAGTACACTGTAGAAGTGAGCCTTCATGTGGTTGTTGGGAACTGAATTTTAGGACATCTGCTTGCTCTGGTCAACTCCGCTGGCTCTGGTTGGCTCCACTTGCTCTGCCCAAAGACAGATTTATCATTATATCTAAGTACTCTGTAGCTGTCTTCAGACACACCAGAAGAGGGCGTCAGATCTCATTACGGGTGGTTGTGAGCCACCATGTGGTTGCTGGGATTTGAACTCAGGACCTTCGGAAGAGCACTCAGTGCTCTTACCTCTGAGCCATCTCTCCAGCCCCCAAATCCATCTCTTTCAATCGTAACTTCCTACCCTTGTCCCCAAAGGTTCATCTCATAATGTACATGCTAACCCAACTTCAAAACTCTAGTGGTCTTTAACAGTAAGATATTCAAAACAGTCAGGGTAGACTACAGCTGTAGGAGCAGGGACATTAGTTGCTGTTCAGTCATGCATGAATCAAAGTTCTAGAGGACATGTACAAGATAACAATAGAAAAAGCTGTAAGCATTTGCCAGTGGTGGAAGAATACATTTTATTGTATATGCTTGAGGTATATACATTGTATTATAAGAAGCAAATACAATAAAATGCATTCTGTAGTGAATCAAACTAACGTAAGATGATGAGGTTTTTTTACAATTTGAAATTTGTTCCATTGTTAGGCCATTTTTTTCTTCCTAATCCACCTGTGCCCTCTGCTGGTTATAACTGCTAATGGAAGCAAAACGCCATGCTCCTTTTGTAACTGTAACAGACCCCAGACCTTAGCACAACTGACTCCATGACAGAAGTACCATTCAGGCTGTAAGACTCAGCATGTAGATAGCACCACCGGCCAAATGAAAAGGAAGACCTAATCCATCAAAGTCCATAGTTCTGGGAAAGTCCCTAAATGTACGAACCTTGCTTTCTGGCTTCTGAAGTTCTGCCCTGGCTAGTGTTCTTGCTAACTGAAGTGTATCAACCCTGGATGTTGTTTTTGTGCTTAAAAGCTCACCCTGAGAAAGGCTCAGGGTTACTCTGCGATCTGGAATGCCCTATATAGTGGCTAGCTAATGAAGGTTTTCTGTTAGCTTAAATCCATGTCAGACACTCTTTTCTGGTGGATATCCTAGAACAGTAACCACATCCTTCCCAAGCGTGTTTTCAGGTCAGAACTGCAGAGGGCAGGGAGATTCCCTGTAGAAATGTAAGCAATGGTAGATATTGCAGGTTAGCCTATCAGAATCCACTAAGTAGCACTCAGATGTTAACTGTTGTTGTTGTTGTTATTTCCAGGGCTGGGGTCAAACCCAAGGCCTTGAGTATTGTAGGCAAGCACTCAACTACTGAGCTTTGTCTCCCAGCCCTTGACATATTTGACAGCAGGACCATGTCATTTGATTTGCACCTCTCTCCTCCTCTACCGTTCTTGCTGGCAAATAATGGCCATATCTGCCATCGCTGCTACCACCAAGACAGGTCCATCCTCACGACCAGGGAGCCTCACTACACAACTATCAAAAGGTCCTCTGCCTTTTCCAGAGCCTTGGGCAGTCATCTAGCAAAACCTGCTTTCTTTCTCTTAATTGCCCATTGCCCCCATGATCTTTCCAGATTCTAAGGCAACTTCCTATTAGAAAGCAGAGAGAGAGAGAGAGAGAGAGAGAGAGAGAGAGAGAGAGAGAGAGAGAGAGAGAGNGAGAGAGAGAGAGAGAGAGAGAGAGAGAGAGAGAGAGAGAGAGTCCATAGGCTTTGGATACGGCCAACTCTGTTGTAGCACATCTGTGAAGATATTCACAAGGATCTCTATGCAAAGTCCAACTAGCACTCCCAGGCAGTGAGACAACACGGTGACATGCAAAATACGTTGGCAACTATAGGCATCCTCGAGGTTTCTGTAGTGCGTGTAGATTTCAGGAAAGGCAAGAAGCACTGTATTTATACCCTTTATATGGCCAGTCGATTAGGAACTTTGTAAAATTTGGATCGTTCACTTGTCAACTAGGTATTCAAATCAAAGGCTGGGGCTGAGATTTATATAAATGTTTAAATTCCAACCTGGGGTTTCTGCCCTGTCTTTGACCTCTTAGTTCCTGTATAAATGGCACACAACCTTTATTATTTACAATAAGCCTTAAAGAGCTGGGCAGACAGCTACCCTCTGTGATATTAGAATCTACTTTACTATCAATAACCCCCAGTTATTACTTACTGTGTTTCGTCTGGCTTCTCTTAACTCCAATTGCCCGGCCCCCAGGGCCACATTTCCATGACTTACCTCTCCCTCCCTCTTCTTCCCAGACCCCAAGCCTGGGAACCCTAAACCCTGCCTATGTCTCTTCTGTCCAGCTATTGGCTGTTGGCATCTTTATTCACCAACTGGAAATAATTGGGGGCAGAGTCACATAGAGTCACTTGGGTCTAAGTGGAGACTCTCTCCTCTCTGGGGCAACCAGGTCTTAAGGAACCAGTGATGGCATTAGAATACAAGCAGCATCAGGCCAACCCACTACAGGGTACTTTATATGACTTTTTGTCATTCAGATCTTAAATGCCCCACAAAGGTCCATGTGTTTAAAGATTTGATTGGTTTACCGATGGTTAGAGTTAGCAGTAGGGTGCTCGGCCACAAGTGGGAAATCTGTATAACATATACATACACATCTCCAGGGCTCAGTAACCATCTGCGAAGAGCGGTCAGACTGCAAGTCCGAGGTCACGGAGGACTGCGGCAAAACAACATCTTCCGCACACAACAGGCCTGCCGCACTCATGACCACGGGCGGCTATCGTCTTCGGCACAGGATCAAGCCTGTCAACCTTCCAGCATGGAAGCCTGGGGGTGCGGAGGTGGCTCCTGAGGAGGTAGCAGTGACAGTTTCAGGCTGGTAGGGAAGGATCAGTTTTCGTTAAGATGATCCCACACCTGTGAGTCCATGCGCAGCACAAACTGTACTCGGGTTGTAGAAAACGCCATGTTGTGGAGGGAGTGTGCATCTGGGAAGTGAATACATCAAAATACACTGTGTGGGTGTGTGTTACGTGATGTCCCCTCTCCCAGCAAGTATCAATTGCAAATAGCTTCTCAGGTATATGTAGAATGCTGTCCCCTCTTCCCTTTATCCACGCTGGGAATCAGTCTGGCTTGCTTGTGCAGATCTTGTAGGTGCTGTCACCACCTGTGACGCAAGTGTGCATCAGCCCCGTTGTGTCTGGAAGACTCCGCATCCCTGAAGTCATTCATTGCCTCTCACTCTTACAATCTTTCTGCTTCCTCTTCTGCACAGATAGATCCCTGGGCCTAGAGGGGAGGGGTTTGACAAACACATCCCGTTTAGGGCTGAGTGCTGGAAGGTTTCTCACTGTCTGCACACTGTCCAGTTGTGGTCTCTGTTAATTACCATCTAGCGTAAGAAGAATCCTCAGACGAGGATTTGCTGATCTGTGGGTATAGGCCATTAGAAATGTGTCACTGGCGATCATTTTACTGCGGCGATCATTTTACTGCGGTGTTCCTTTAGCAAAACAATAGTGGTTGGCTCTCCCCAATGGCCCATGACCGAACGGATCAGGCATGGGTTCCATTTCTTGAATGGACCTTAGATCCAGGCAAAAAGGGTTGGTTGCACCCATAACATTTGTGCAACTATTGCACTAGTATATGTTTAGAATTGGAATAACCTCTTGATAGATTTTTTTCCTTTACTGAGCATACAGTCTCTTTTTAACTCTTTTTTGGTTAGTTTTAGTCTGAAGTTCTATTTGTCAGATATTAAAATGGTCCTACTTACTTCCTGGTTCCATCTGCTTGGAATACCCTTCTCCATCTTCTTACCCTAAGATGTTTTCTGTCCTTGATGATTTTTTTGTTGTTGTTGTTGTTCCCTGGAGGCAACAGAAAGATGCATCCAGCATTCTGATCTGTTAGTCTGTGTCTTTTTAATAGGGAATTGAGACCATCAATATTGAATTATTATTGAACAGTATTTAATTCCTGCTATTTTGTGTGGTGGTGTGCCCCCGTCTCCCACCCTTGATGAACGGATGTGGAACTATTTATTCCTTATGTCCTCTTGGGTATATTTAATCTTCTCTTCAGACTGGAGTTTTCCTTTCAGTGCAGTGGTTTTCAGCTTGTGGGTCACAACCCCTTAGGGGTTTGCATATCAGATATTTACAAGTCCTAACAATGGCAAGATCAGTTATGAAGTAGCAACAAGATAATTTATAATTGGGGGTCACCTCCGCATGAGGAACTAGAGAATCACAGCATTAGGAAGCTTAAGAGCCGCTGTGCCACTGCCTCTTGCAGAGCTGGATTGGTGGACAAAAATTACTCATGGTTATAGTGAATTTACTTTGCTTTCTCCTTCAATTGTTTTGATAGTTTTGTTGGCTATTGTAGTCTGCCCTGGCATGTGTGGTCTTTATGACTTTGTAGAACATCCATCTGGGTCCTTCTGGATTTCAGAGTCACCATTGAAAAGTGCTATTCTATTGGGTCTTTCTATAGGACTTGATCATTTTCCCTTTCAGCTTTTAACATTCTTGCTTTATTCTAAATGTTTTGTGTTTGGATTATTATGTACTGCAGTGAGGTTTTCTTATCCAGTCTCTTCGGAGTTCTGTGTGCCTCTTGTATCTGTAAAGGAATCTCTTTCTTTAGATTGAGGAAAGTTTCTGCTTTGTTGTTGTTGTTACAACGCATTTTCTGCACCTTTGACCTAGGTTTCTTCTCCTTCCTCTATATTTATTATTCTCAAGTTTGGTCTTTCCACAGTGTCCCCTATTTCCTGAATGTTTTATGCCTGGTATTTTTAGATTTAACTTTTCCTTTGGCTGAGCTACCCATTTCTGCTACCCCGTCTCCAAGACCTAAAATTCTCTCTTTGACTGCGTCCAACCTGTTGGCAAGGCTTACCTCTGGGCTTTTTGTCAGAATCCCTGGGTTTTTCATTTCCAGTTCTAGATCAGTTTGGCTTTTGTTTAGTAATTCCATTTCTTTTTTAAATCCTACTTTCATATCTCAAATTGTTTTTGCTTTTATTCTCCTGTGAATTTGCATTTTTCAGTATCCATTGAGGCATTACTCATATTGTATTTAAAGTCCTTGAGTATATTAATAATTGGTATTTCAAAGTTCTTGTCTCCCTGTACTTCAGATAAATTGCTTTTCTCGGGTTATATTACAGTGGGAGTGCTAGTTCATTTGTTTGCTTTTGTGTTTCACAATATGAGGAGTCACAGCATCTCAGTTGTTTTTTTTTTTTTTAAATGATCTAGGCATTTGGAGTTATGATGTTTGTGGTGTTTCTTGTGTGAACATCTGATCTCTTTTCTTATTGGATGGGTGTATGGTCCTTTGATTGCTATTACCCTAATCTAATAGGTTGTGGACCAAAAGAATAATGCTTAGTTTTCAGTCTTGGCATCTGTGGTGGTTTGAATACACTTGGCCCACAGGAAGTGGCAGTATTAGTTCGAAGAGGGACTACACAATCCACACTCTTCCGACTCACCATCTCAGAAACGACTCTTCACCTACTGGTTCAGGACACTCATTACACACACACACACACACACACACACACACACACACACTCACCCCCTAAGTAGGAAAGAGAGACTTACAGACTTCTTGGGGGTTGATGAAGGGAGGTTCAGAAACCAGGTGGTGATGGCGAAAAGACTTGGAGGCCGTGTGGTTGTGTTGATGACATAATCATGTAGGCTTACCTGGAATCTACTGAGACAACGTAGCAGAGGAACACACTGCCCCACGACAAAGTGTACATCCAGGGGCAGGAGAGATGGCTCAGTGGTTAAAAGCACTTGCTGTTCTTCCAGAGAACCTGAGTTCAGTTTCCAGCACTTACACCAGGTTGCTCACAAACCCCTGTGGCTCCTGCTCTAAGGTACCCAATGCTGCCCTCTTCTGACCTCTACAAACCCACACATAACCATAAAAGAAAACAAGAGTGTTGTGTACAAAGCCAGGAGCGGTGACTCACACTTGAAACACCAGCGATTGGGAGCTAGAAGCTAGAGGGAAAGGAGTTCAAAGCCATTCTTGGCCATTGAGCGGTCAAGCCTCCCTGGGCTCTGTGAGACCCCGTTTTAATAAACAAAAGCGTTGTTCACAGGCAGAGGACACTAGAGAGCTTGGAGACTCACATCTTTCTATACCGTGGAGGAACAGAAAGAAACAGGCAAGGCCTAGAAAGAGGACATAGTAGCTTGATGCAAATTAGTTAGACGCCCAAGTCAGAACTAGAAACAAGATTTCTGAATGAAGGTTTCATTTCTTATACTGTTTTTTTTTCCAAAAGTTCAATACCTAAGACTTTTTACATTAAAAGGAAAAAAAACTCATGGAAACAAATAAGACTAGTAATTTATAAATAATCTGCAAATAAAACATTTTTTATCAATGTGTCAAAACATTATTTTGAAAGTCACAGTATACCAGGTTTTTCAAGTTGAAAACTCAGTACTACCTTTATGGTTTTTTGTTTTTTGTTTTGAAAGATCTTACAATAATGCTATTAAACACTGCACTGACAATGAAACCAGCCCATAAGAACTTGTGAATGATAGGAACCTGGGTTGCTGGCAAATCAGGTCATTACCGGAGCAGTAAGAATGGCGTGTGGGAGCACAGTAGGGCGAGGAGGCGGCTGAGGCTGCCGAGGGCAGGTACGCACATCTGGAACATGGGTAAGAAGGTTCCCTCCTTAGCCACCTACTCACAGAGTAGCAATTTGAGAAGCTACAGAAGTTGTAAATTTAAGAAATATCTTGAGCAATCAGTCAAAATCATATAAATATTATATTAAAAATGATCACTGTAAAATAATTTAAATATTGCTGGACAAATTTATGACAGGAAACTAAGTCTCAACAAAGTCCCAAGCCGTGGTTCCATTGAGCACCACAGGCAAAGCTGCCCAGAGCCTGCTTTCTTTGGAAGCAGCCGTTCCTCTCCTACTCCCTCAAGCTGTAGGAAGTTAAATAGAAAGCCCAATTCTGGTGTTTTTAGAAGTCAAACCCAACAGCTCCAGAAAGCGTTTTGGGTCTAAGTTAACTTATGGCCACTCAGTGAGACTTTTGTAAATGACTGTGAGACTGGAGAGCTCAAGATGAGGTCCGGCTTCCTTGAAGCTCCACAGGCCGGTTCAGACTGGCCTACTCAGGCGTGAAACAGAGCAGCATAGTGCGGAGCTTCCCCCACAGGAAGTTCTGCCTGTTTCCCTTCAGCTGCAGCGATGCTCTCCTGCCCACTGCTGCAGGCACACTTTTGACATTAGACTAATTCCAGGTAGGGAAGAAAGTGCTGCACGCCATCACCCGCACGCCACTTCTCTAAGGCTGCGTACTTTGTACTTCCTACGACCATCTTGCTGCGGGTGTTCCAGTGGCTCCCGCCAATCACCCTTATCGCACCAAGGAGACCCACGAGGTCTGTTCTGCACACACAGTCTCTACGATTCTGCGCTTGCTCAGTACTGTTTTCATGGCTTTGAGAAAGCTTTCATTCTGGAGAGGTACGGCACTTTCCATAAGTGAAGGAAGATGTAACCAGTGTTTGTGTTGCTTGGGGCTGGGTTGTTTTGCTTTGGTTTTGTTACTGTTTGTTTGGGGTTTTTTGGTTTTGTTTGTTTTTTCCTGTGGAAGAGGTAGCTGGAACACACATCTTCACAGATGCTAGGCAGAGACTCTGCCTCTGAGTTGCATGCTCTCAGCCCAGACATGGTTACTTAAAAAAAATTAAGACTCTCCCTCCCCCCCAGAACTGAGCATGGGGACACACACTTTACTCCTAGTGCTGCGGAGGCGGAGGCAGGCAGATCTCTGTGAGTTCAAGGTCTACAGAAGGAGTTCCAGGACAGCCAGGGCTACACAGAGAAACCCTGTCTCAAGAAAGCAAAAACCAAAAAGTAAGAGCTCTTAAAGAGGTGTTAGTGAGCATTTCACTAAAATCTTTAGAAGGAGGGAGCTAAATAGTCAATAAATCAAATGGCTGTTTTTCATGGTGACTTCAGTGGATACGTTATACTTCTTATCTCCTCTAACATTTTGCACACTGCTTCTGTTCAATCAGCTGCAGAACTTCATGACAGAGCTGAGTGGTGGGCTCTGTAATGGGGTACCATCCTGGGAGCCTCTTTTCCAAGGCCGGCATGTGAATAAAGTACCTGCAGACCAATCACAGAGAGAAACAAAACACCGTTAAAACTGAGAACTTTCACCTTGGCTCATCCAGGACAACCACATTCACGGCACAATGTTGGAGGGGTGGGGGAGAGGTGGGGGTGGGGTGGGAGTGGGAGTGTGGGTGGAGGACCCTTAGCCACGGGGACTCAGCATTTCCAGACTTCCAACCTCCTGAGCACAGGACTTAGAAAATCCTTACCACATATACACTTCAGCCTTTCTCTTTATTGGAGACAGGAATTATTAATAATGGATCTGCCACCCTAGGTGGTGACCAAGACAGGACGGGACTGTCTTCACCAAAATCTATGCTCAGGATCCTGATGGTGGGCCCCTCAAACTGCACAGCAGGGAGAAGGGGACCAAGATGAGATAACCCATCCAGATTAGGCAAGAGGAAAGAGTAGGGTTTATCTCCCATAAAGACATAGGCAGCCTTCAACCACCTCCTTGGGTAGCAACAAAGAATGGTGCTTAGCCCCAAGTGAAGACCAGAATCGCTGAGGGTAGCTTTGAAAAACTGCCATTCCTAGATCATGCCCCAGGCAAACCAAAACAGAAGGACCACACCTGGGTCAGTGTTTTTGATAACATGATTCTAATGCAAAGTAAGTTAAAACCATTGATTTAAAAAAAAATGACAAGCCTGCATTTCCACAAGAAACATAAACCAGGGGGTTGGGAGGAGAAAGCAAGGGGGATGGTAGCCAAAGGGCACACATCGCCCTGACAGGGTCCTACTGCTAACCATTTGTGCCAGCTGTCCTGATTGTTTATAAAGTTTATAACTAGGTCTTTTATAATTAGGGTAGGCATGATGGTACATGCCTATAATTGCCGTGAGTTCAAAGCCAACTTAAGCTACATGGTGAGTTCCAGACCAGTCTGGGCTATACTCTAAGATTTTCTCTCAAACTGGAAAAACAGGTATGTGTGTGTGATGTTATACATACCACAACATGCTAAACCTTGGGAATATGATAAATGAGACATGGGGGAAAAGGGCGTCCATTGGACGATTGTCTAGAAGACAGGGTAGGTAAGAGGTTAGAACCAAGAGCTGAGAAGGAAGAACGGGATATGTCTGCTTAGCAGGCACTGGGTTTCTTTGAGATAATGACAGTGTTCCAGGGTTCAATAATTACAGTTGCAAAAACATTGTGAAATGTATTCAGAGCTACCAAATTATATGCTCTAGAGGGGTAAATTTCACACAATGTCAGTTTTTCCTAATGAAAATTTCAAAGGAAGTTAGGAGGCAGGAGTGGAGGGGTGCTGGGACTGATTTGTGGGATCAACCTGGAGCCAAATTAGTTCCTTTTACGGTATCCAGAGTGGACCCTCTGATGTAATGCCACATGCAGGAAAAACAGAGTCCACACAGAGGGCTGGATTTCTTCCTTTTGAAGCCTGTAATGTATGCCTCCACATCTTTTGATGTCTCTCTCTGAACCAATGGCGGAGCTCTGCTGCCTGAACCCTCCTCATTTAAGGCAAAAACTACCTTAGCTTTTCTTTAGTTAGTTAGTTCAGGCTGTCCTGGTGAGAGCTTTGCTGGCCTTTATAAAGAGGTGCAACCCCTGAGGTGTGTGTGTGTGTGTGTGGAGGGGGGCAGGCTGGCTGCCTCTTCCAGGCTTGCTCATGACAAGGGGGTAACTGAAGCCAGTGGACAGCCAGTTAACTATCCAGTGTGTCCCCCTTACCGACTGATCCCTGCAAGGAACCCCTGCAAAGACTGGCTTGAACTCACAGTTCATGATTTATCACCCCTTCAATAGGGTTTGTTACTCCAAAATAAATCATTACACGTCTGTGCAACGTAGGCTGTGCACAAGAAAGGCAATCGATTCGAGACAAGCGGGTTCTAGGCCAGGGGCACTCAGATGGTAGTGGGTCTTACTGTCCCAGATTTCACCTTACCTGCGATCAAATAAGAATCACCAAAAACAAGTGTGGAATTTTCCATCACCATTTAACCCAAGCATCGCCCTGTCATAAGTGATGTGTTTATAAAAAAAGAGAGCGGGAGATATGTTCTATGGTGGTGTAGTCATGTATGGGGGAAGGAGGTGCCTCGGCAGACCCGTGCTGAGGCATCCCTTCCCCGAGGGACCAGCCACGTGACAGTATAGTATAGAATAGGCAGAGCAATTGCATGAGAGCAGGAGAGAGGAGGGGGCAAGCAGACTCTTTTTATAGAGAGTCAGGCACACCTGGCTGTTGCCAGGTAACTGTGGGGCGGAGCTTAGGCAGAATGCTAACAGTAAGGGCCCTTGAACAGGAGCCGTGGGTACTTCAGTTTGACGTGCTCTGCCTTACCTGAACTCCTCACGGTGGTCGTTCCTGATATACTCAGCCAGAGCCTTGCTGTGCTGCAGGCAGCTCCTGAGGATGTAAAACTGCTGGTACAACAGAACTGCTTGGCAGGGAGTCAGCAGCTGGAGCGAGGCGGAGAGCCCTCTCACCACTCCCTCCACGATCCTGGCCACAAACGCCATCTAGAGGAGGAAAATGTCATTACATGCATGCGGACGGGGCGTCGCCCACACACGCCCTGATTTAGCAGCTAGCCTCATCTACAACTGATGCCTCATCCACTCTTACTCCGATGCCTGTGGGCTATTTCTCTCTGAAATGCTACTCAATACCCGATCACAAACCAACCTGCGAATATAATTTTAATTTCTTTAGCGCCTTGATTTTTTTTTTATTATTGTTCTTTTTTTAAGATTATACTTTTAGGGCTGGAGAGATGGCTCAGTGGTTAAGAGCACTGACTGCTCTTCCAGAGGTTCAATTCCCAGCAACCACATGATGGCTCACAGCCATCTGTAATGGGATCGGATGCTCTCCTCTGGTGTGTCTGAAGACAGCAACCATGTGCTCATAAAATAAATAAATCTTGTTAAAAATTACATTTTTAATCCTTTGGGGATGCCATGTTATGTACACATGCCTCCGTGTATGTGTAGAAGCTGGTGGACAGCTTGCTTAAGTCATCTCTCCGTCTACAAATGAGTGCCCTGGATTGAACTCAGGCTTGGCAGGAAGTGCTCGTTACCTGCTGAGCCATCATCCCCTAGTCTCTGAGTGCCTCCATGGTTTTCCTAGGTACAGCAATCAGGGCTGGCTGATAAGTAGGTGCATTCAATGATTGCACCCCGCAACAGTTATTTTGTTTGTTTTGCAAATCTCTCTCATACGGTCTCCTTTTGCCCCTACTGTTTACAGCTGGATCTATGTGTCAGCCTTCCCTTCCCTTCATCCTGACAGACTTCATGGTCACAGCCTGGCCTCATACTTAACTCAGTTCCTTTAAGGCAGGGGCTCTCAACCTTCCTAAGGCTGTGACCCTTTCATAGGGTTGGTTCCTCATGTTGTGGTGACCCCCCCCAACCGTAAAATTGTTCTTATAACTGTAATTTTGCAACTGTTATGAATCGTAATGTAGCTATCTAGTTTTTCTATGGTCCTAGGTGACCCCTGTGAAAGAGTCAGTTGACCCTAAGGGGTTGTGACCCGCAGGTCGAGAACTACTAATTTAAGACATCAGCTTTAAAGACTGAGTGAGGAACTCCCCCACTGTCTGGGACCCTTAGGACCTTGGCCTTTCACCCAAATGACAGAGCCTAAGACCACTGCATGAAACCCACAGGAGAGTTCCAGCTTCCACAGACAAATATGGATAAGTAAAAATTAGGACACTCCTAGAGTGACTCAGATCCTGGCTGGGCTCTGCGTGCCGCTGAAGAAGCCAACATCATGGGCGTAATCTCTGTCGGGCAGTAGGCCGCTCCACTGATAAGTGTCCCTGGCCAGCTTTCTATGAACCTGTTGAGGGGGTCTGACAAGAGAACACAGATTCTTCAGGACAGCCTCCACATCATCGTCTGGCAAAGACGGTCTCAGCCGGGAACCACTGATAGTCAACAGGGCACATGCTCATATGGGAAGAGAATGCAGTACCTCATGTCAAATACCTGACTTAACTTCCTTATCTGTGTGTATCTTATCTACTACGTGTGGGTCTGTGTGTCTCTCTGTGTGTGAATATGCATGTGCACATATGTGTACACAGGTGTACAGGCCACAACCCACATGTGGAATTCAGAAGACAACTTATGGAAATTGTTCTCTTCTTCTACCCTATCGGGTCCAGGGAACAAACGTGGGACTGAAGGCTTGTCAACAATCACTTTGCCCACGGAGCCTTTTCGCCAGTCCTACACACTATCTTTTGAAGAGACTTCTAGGAGAACACATGTTGATTGATTGAATGCATGGATGAATAGAGGGAAACCAAGCTTGGGGAAGTGGCAAGAGACTGAGAGGTGAAGGCCTCACAAAACCTAGTCCATTAGATATCGCGAACACCGAGCAGACCAGACCTTTCCTGTTCTCCTGCAGTTGCAGTCTGTTCAGAGAGCACCATCATCTGGGAAACTAGATATGTAACAAACTTCCAGCGACTGATGCTCTCTATAGAACAGAAAAGCCCTGTCCATTTGTTCACACTATACAGCCCTAATGGTAGGGGGCTCTGTTCATCGTCTCTCAGGAGCACCAGTAGGTGGGACAGTCACCATGGGAAACACTGTAAGTAGCATTTCGGGAAGATATGTGAGCATATGACTCAGGCCAAAGTAATCGAAGGGAAGGGGTTAACAGGTGAGGATTTATAAGAGATTATTAAAACATGGGCTCTTGCCCTCGAGAATATACGATAATAGAATGGCTATAAGATAATAGCACAGTTATGCTCATGGATATCTTGTGGAGAGACTCAGTTATTTCAAAACCAAGTTTGTTATTGGAGTGAATACAGCTAAACAAACAAACAACAACAGCAAAAACCCAACCAGATGGGCTGGAGAGATGGCTCAG